>NC_092771.1:32174780-32486968 GCF_047496795.1 Chiloscyllium punctatum
AATTGAGTTCAGAACTGGGAATGTTTTATTAATGTTTTACTGAATTTTGCATGCAGAGTTGGTCTCCACAGCTAAGAAAGGGTGTACTTGCCATAAAGCGAGTATAATGGAGGTTTATGAGCTAATACTGGGGATGATAAGATTGTCCTATAAGGAGAGATTGGTTCACCTTCATTTATATTCACTGGGGTTTAGAAAGATGAGGGGAGATCTGATTGCCAGGACTCAAGGATCTGAGTTACAGGGAGATGTTGAACAAGCTAGGACTTTTTTCTTTAGAGCATTGGAGATGGAGGGGGCATCTTATAGAAGTGTATAAGATCATGAGAGGCATGGATATGGTGAATGCACTCTATTTTTCTCCGGGCTGGGGAACCAAGGATTGGAGGGCATCAGTTTAAGGTTAGAGGGGAAAGAATAAAAATGAATCACCTCACACATGTCCGCATTAAACTCCCATTTCCCACCTCTCAGCCCAGCTCTGCAGCTTATCTATTCCCTCTGTAACCTGCAACAACCTTCGTCACTATCCACAACTCCACTGACCTTAGTGTCATCTGCAAATTTACTAACCCATCCTTCTATGCCGTCATCCAGGTCATTTATATAACTGACAAACAGTGGACCCAAAACAGATCCTTGTGGTACCCCACTAGTTACTGAACTCCAGGATGAATATTTCCAATCAACCACTTCTTTCAGCTCACCAGTTTCTGATCCAAACATTTTCTGCCTCACAGGTCTTTAATTACCAGGGTTGTCTCTACTCCCTTTCTTAAACAAGGAGACATTTGCTATCCTCCAGTCTCTGGCACTATTCCTGTAGATAATGACGGCATAAAGATAAAAGCCAAAGGCTCTGCAATCTCCCCTAGCTTCCCAGAGAATCTGAGGATAAACCTCATCCGGTCCAGGGGACTTATCTATATTTAGAATTGCTAACACCACCTCCTTCTGCACCTCAATCCCACCTAGTCTAATAGCCTGTATCTCTGTATTCTCCTCGACCACATTGTCTTTTTCTAGCATGAATACTGATGAAAAGTATTCATTTAGCGCTTCCCCTATCTCCTCTGACTCCACGCACAACTTCCCACGACTATGCTTGATTAGGCCTAATCTTACTCTAGTCATTCTTTTATTCCTGATATAGCTATAGAAAGCCTTAGGGTTTTCCTTAATCACATCCACCAATGACTTCTCATGTCCCCTCCTGGCTCTTCTTAGCTCTCTCTTTAGGTCTTTCCTGGCTAACTTGTAACTTGTAATGAAATACTCATCACTTGCCTGTGCAGGTGTGGCTCCAACAACACTCAAGAAGCTTGATGCCATCCAAGACAAAGCAGCCCACTTGATTGGCACTACATCCACAAGCATCCTCTCCCTCCATCACTAGCACTCAATAGCAGCAGTGCGTACCACTTACACAATGCACTGCAGGAATTCATCAAAGATCCACAGACCGCAACTTCCAAACGCATGATCACTTCCGAGAAAGCGAGGACCGCAGATGCTAAAGGTCAGAGTCAAAGAGTATGGTGTTGGAAAAGCACAGCCTGATAGAGAGCTTATGCTCGAAACATCAATTCTCCTGCTCCTCAGATGCTGCCTGACCAGCTGTGCTTTTCCAGCACCACACTCTTAAAACATGACCACTTCCATCTAGATGTACGCAGGCGTCAGATACATGGGAACATACCACTCACCATCCTTTTTGGAAATATATTTCCATTTTTCTACTGTCCCTATGTCAAATCATGGAATTCCCTCCCTAAGGACATTGTGATTCAGTCTACAGCACATGGACCTCAGCGGTTCAAGAAGGCAGCTCACCAACCATCTTCTCAGAAGCAACTAGGGATGGGCATTCAATGCTGCTCAGCCAGGAAGTCCCCACATCCCAGAAGTGAATTTAAAAAGAATGATAGATTTGAAGGCTGATAAATCCTAGGCACAATAATCGATATCTAAAAGTATTTATGGAAACGACCCTAGAAGTAATGGATTTATTGATGGTCATTCTGTCAAGATTCTACAGACTCTGAAACAGTTCCTATAGATTGGAGGTTAGCTAAAGTAACCCCATTATTATTAAAAGGAGGTGGAGAGAAAACAAGGAATTCTTGACTAGTAGCCTGATGTCACAGTAGTAGAAAAACTGCCAGCATCCATTTTAAAAGATTTAATAGCAGAACACTTAGAAAACACTAACAGGATTGGAAAGAGTCAACATGAAAGGGAAATCATGCTTGACAAATCTACTTGAATTTTTCGAAGATGTTGAGGGGAATTGTTGAGGGGAAGCCAGTGGATGTGATTTACTTGAACTTTCAGAAGGCTTTCTACAAGAAACCACATAAGACACACATGTAAAATTGAAGGAGATAGTGAGGACTGCAGATGCTGGAGATCAGAGCTGAAACTGTGTTGCTGGAAAAATGCAGCAGGTCAGGCAGCATCCAAGGAGCAGGAGAATCGACATTTCAGGCATGAGCCCTTCTTCAGGAAGAAGGGCTGAAGAAGGGCTCATGCCTGAAACGTCAATTCTCCTGCCTCTTGGATGCTACCTGACCTGCTGCGCTTTTCCAGCAACACATTTTCAGCATGTAAAATTAAAGTAAATTAAAGGGTTAGTGCATTAAAATAGAAAGAGAATTGGTTAGCAGATAAATGAAGAATAGGAATATCCTGTTTTTTTTTTGAGTGGCAGGCAGTTAGTGGGCTACCACTGGGATCAGTGCTTGGACTCCCCAACCTATTCTCAATATATAGTAATGATTTGAATAAAGGAACCAATCATAACATCTCTTAAAGTTTGCAGATGACGTAAAGCTGGGTGGGAGGGTGAAAAGTGTGGAGGATGCAGAGATACTGTGTATGATTTGGACAAATGTGTGGGCAAATGCATAACAGATGAAGTACTATTTGGATAAATGTACTTGGTATCAAAAGCAGAAAAGCAGATTATTATCTGAATATCAATAGTTTAGAAAAGGGCAAGGTGCTACAACACATGGGTGCCCTTGTAAAACGTTCACTGAAAGTATGCATCAGGTGGTGAAGGAAGTAAATGACCTTCAGAGCGTGAGGATTTTAGTACATTATCAGGGATGTCCTGCTGCAATCATTCATGGCCTTGGTGAGACCACACCAAGAGTATTATGTGCAGTTTTGGTCTCCTTAGCTGAGGAACGATGTTCTAGCTGTATAGAGAGTACAACAAAAAGCTTACCATTCTGAGATGGCAGGACTGACATGTGAAGAGAGACTGGATCAGATAGCACAATATTCACTGAAGTTTAGAAGAATGAGTGAATGGTTGGAGGGAATCTCAGAAACTTCTAAAATCCTGATAGGGCTACATAGGGTAGATGCAGGCTCTATGCTCCTGGTGGTGCAGGAGTCCAGAAGCAGCGGTCACAGCCAAGGTAAACCATTTGGTTGAAGAGAAATTTCTTCACTCAAAATGATAAGTCTGTGGAATTTTCTGCCACAGAAGGCGATTGAAAGCAAAGTATTGATTATTTTTCAGAAAAGTTAGATATAGTTCTTGTGGTTCTGTTTGCCGAGCTGAGAATTTGTGTTGCAGACATTTCGTCACCTGTCTAGGTGACATCCCCAGTGCTTGGGAGCCTCCTGTGAAGCGCTTCTGTGATCTTTCCTCCGCCATTTGTAGTGGTTTGAATCTGCTGCATCCGGTTGTCAGTTCCAGCTGTCCGTTGCAATGGTTGGTATGTTGGGTCCAGGTCGATGTGCTTATTGATTGAATCTGTGGATGAGTGCTAAACCTCTAGGAATTCCCTGGCTGTTCTCTGTTCTCACAACAATGAGCACCCGAGCTACAAACCTTCTCACAAACTTTGATATAGTTCTTGGGATGATCAGTCATGATCGTATTGAATGGAAGAGCAGGGTCAAAGGGCTGAATGATTGACTCCTCTTACTTCCTATGTTTCTGTGTTGGAACCTTTTATACTCCAGTTCTGGGAGAGATATCATGAAAACAAATGAAGAAAGTACAGTATTATAAGATATGGTCCCAAGAGCAAAACTGTCCAGAATTTTAACTGTCATGGGAGGCTAACTTTTTATAATATCAAAATGTTGAAATCTTTTCATCAGTTTAATTACCCCATTGTAATGTGGTGTGAGATATAAATCCAAAGTCCAAAAAACATATGTGGATGATACCGTGTGAAATCTATACCTGAGTCCCTATCTGGACAGTATGATGCTAACATCCCGTCAGTTTAATGCAGAATAACACCCTTATGGTATTTCTTGCTCTAAAGAGGTACGTACAATGTTGATTATGTCAGCCATGTATCTTTCACAAGATCTAGGTCATAAACTAGAACTTTTCCCGTTCTAAAGTTTGGCGAGAGATTTTTATGTCAAGGTAGAGAAAGCAGTCACTCAATTCCATTAGATATTTTCCATACTGTTTCCAAAGAACCAGAGCTCTTGATATCTTATAATTTGGTATGGATTGTGTATTCTCGCTTGGAGATGTGGTGAAACGGACTGTGCAGTTTCTCTGTTGAGTTTGCATGTTCATATTATTATTAAAGAAAATGAAACATAAACAGTTCAAATGTGAAAGAACTAAAGTTGAACAATTAACTATTTACATATTTATCACTCATTTCTTGTATCAAACTGTATTTTTAAATACAGTTTTCCCAAAAATTAAAAGTACTGTATTATTTTCAACTGTTGTAATTTTAGTTGTAAAGAAAAAGACAGCTAAAAACTCCAAGAGTTAAGCTGGATTTTAAAAAAGTCTGTTTCATTGGAATATTGTGCGTGATCGCCATAATTAGTTACCACCACCAGTGAAAGCAGGCAGATATGTTTTCACCCTTATTTGTCAGCAAACAACATATCCCTGAAACTAATGGATGAATTTCAACTAAAATTATGCATATAATTTGGTACAATGAAGAGCTGATTAGGTTTTAGTGAAAATATGAATTCAGATCCTGGAATGTTTTAAAAGATCTATTAACATTGGCAGAATGTGGTGGTTTGTTTGTTTGAGAATGTTCTGGGGTAGTGCAATTTGTCACACCTGTCAAAAGATGAGCAGGAATTTTCAGAGCAGTTCATCGGATATAATTTGACCTGAAGTCTCCTCAGTAAGATAGAAGCCCTAAATAAAAAGTTTTTTTTTCAGCTTAAAAGTTACTGGCCATTAGTTAGGCAGGGAAAAAATGTACGATTGTAATAATGTTGAATTGACACATACTTTACAGTATGGAGATACATACTTTACAGAATGCTTGCTTCACTTACTTGTTCCTGTTTCAAACAGATGTCATGTGGCTTTAAACATTCAGCGGTTGTTACTGCAGATGGGAAGTTGTTCACATTTGGAAATGGTGACTATGGTCGTTTGGGACTCGGTAACACATCTAATAAAAAGCTGCCTGAGAGAGTGATAGCATTGGAAGGCTATCAAGTTGGACAGGTATGATATATTCCATTTTATTAAGTATCAAGAAATCAGGGTTTCGCAGTGATTACTGAATCCAGAAATGATAAAATATTATCAAAGATAGTGATAATTATCTTTAGAATTGCTTGCAGTGCCTGTTAATGCCCAATGATATATAGTCTGTCACCAAGGTTATATGAACATTGAGATGCTTAAAATCATCACACTGTAGAGGGTTTGTATAAATCTAAATAAATTATCAGGCCAAAACTAGACCATGCTGGATATGTACCAGTGGTCAATCAATTCTCTGGAATTTCAGTTCTTCAAAAGCACTGCTGTCTTTGTGTAATTCCAGTACTTTAAGTTTGTACTTCAGCTTTTGAGAATTTGCAGAATCTTTTTCCTTACATAACTACTCATTTATGGCAATACTCAGAGGAAGTCTAGACTCAAGGTAATGTTCAGATGCTAGGTCTTCAAGGATCCAGGTGATCCTGGAAAAGTGCATGGATTTAACAGATGAACAGAGTCAAAAGGTTTGGTCAAGAAGGTGGTTTTGCCCCTGACCGACTGTTTTTAAGTCACTGCACTATTTAAAACAATACAGTCTAATCAGGAGTTGTAGAATCATGCAATTCAAAAGGCATATTGAGTCCATACCACAAAAATACGTTACTGCCTTCGGTCGATCCACTTCCCTGTAATAGTTTTAAATCTTATGACATTTCAACTGCACATCCAAGGACTTTTAAAGGTTATGACATTACTGATCTTAACTTTTCTCTCTCTCTCTCTCTCTCTCTTTCTCTCTTTCTCTCTCTCTTTTTTTCTCTTTCTCTCTTTCTCTCTCTCTCTTTTTCTTTCTTTCTCATTCACTAACTCCCTCATCTTCAGATCCCTCTTAACTTCCTGCCTTTTACTTCAAAAGTATGCTCCCTTGTTATTGACCCTTCCACTAAGGGTACCCATCCTGTCCATGCCTCTCAAAATTTTACATATCTCAGTCAGGTACCCCCCAACATTCTCTGCTCCAAAGAGAATGGCTTTGTTATGTCTTGGATCGTGTTTTTGGGAGCCTTGGTGAGGAGCAGCCCCAGGTAGTCCACATAGGTTAGGAAAAGGGATGGGCATTTAAGGCACAAATTCAGGGAGGTACGGTGGAAGCTTAGAGCTAGAACAAACAGAGTTGTTATCTCTGGTTTGTTCCCCATGCCAAGTCCTGGCAATGTGAAGAATACGGAGAGAGAGGAGTTGAACACATGGCTCTCGGTATGGTGCAAGAGGGAGGGTTTCAGGCACCGGGGTCATTCTGGGGTAGGTGGGACCTCTACAAGCAGGATGGCCTACACCTGAACCAGAGGAGTACCAATATCCTGGAGGGGAAATTTGCTAATACTCTTTGGGAGGGTTTAAACTAATTGAGCAGGGGGATGAGAACTTAAATTGTAGTTCCTGTGTCCAGAAAGTTGAAAGTAATGAGGTCAGAAAAAAGGTTTCAAGTTCACAAGAGCAGGCAGGTAAGTGATTTGAAATATGTCTACTTCAACGCCAGGAGCATCCAGAATAAGATGGGTGAACTTGCAGCATTGGTTGGTATCTGGGACTTCAATGTTGTGGCCATTTCAGAGACATGAATAGAGCAGGGACAGAAATGGTTGTTGCAGGTTCCAGCATTTAGATGTTTCAGTAAGAACAGAAAAGATGATAAAACAGGGGGACGTGTGGCATTGTTAGTGAAGGACATTATTACGGTAGCAGAAAGGACGTTTGAGGACTCGTCTACTGAGGTAGTATGGGTTGAGGTTAGAAACAGGGAAGGAGAGGTCACCGTGTTGGATGTTTTCTGTAGGCCTCTGTATACTTCCAGAGATGTAGAGGAAAGGATAGCAAAGACTATTCTGGAAAGGAGCGAGAGTAACAGGGAAGTTGTTATGGGGTTTTTAACTTGCCAAATAGTGACTGGAAATACTGTAGTTTGAGTACTTTAGGTGGGGCAATTTTCGTCCAATGTGTGCAGGATGGTTTCCTGATACAATATGTAGACAGGTCCACAAGGGGCAAGGCCACATTGGATTTGGTACTGGGTAATAGACCTGGCCAGGTGTTAGATTTGGAGGTAGGTGAGCACTTTGGTGATTGTGCCCACAATTTGGTTAAGTTTAACTTAGTGACGGAAAGGGATAGGTAGATACTGCAGGGCAAGAGTTATAGCTGGGGGAAAGGCAACTATGATGCGATTAGGCAAAATTTAGGATGCATAGGATGGGGAAAGAAACTGCAGGGGATGGACACAATTGATATGTGGAGCTTATTCAAAGAACAGCTACTGTGGGTCCTTGATAAGTATCTACCTATCTGGCAGGGAGGAAATGGTGGACCTAGGAAGCCATGGTTTACGAGAGAAGTTGAGTCTCTTGTTGAGGAAAAGAAGGCTTATGCTAGGATGAATGTGAAGGCTCAGTTAGGGAGCTTGAGACTTGCAAGTTTATAGCTGAAATGCTCCATCCCAGACAATCATGGGAATCTCCTCTATACCGCAACCAATGCAATCACATTTTATTTAGTGTGACCAAAGCTGCACACAATACACCAGCTATATCTGACCAAAATTCTGTACATGACCTCCATGCTCTTAAATCAACTCATAAGGCATGTGTTCTGTATACCTTCGTAATTATGTGATTAACCTGTCCAGCTGCCTTCACCTTGTGTATACAGAAACTAAACAAACAAAACTTGGCTCACTCTGAAATGGTAATAACTTCTAGAAGTTGGGTTAAGTACATGAGGAGAAAGTTAGAATCATCACAGTATGCTTCACAGTCAACTGGTGAAAACAAGTAAGAATCCCATTTCCAAACGATCAGCAACTGCTCCAATTCCTTCAAAAACATCTTATCAGAAAGAGAGAAAAGATTGGGGTCGATCTTGTTCTGCTTTATCACTCCTCTCTCAACTTTTCACAGCATAAAATACTTCAAAATTCTGCAACCTTTTGCACCAAATATTACAGCTGTATGGTTTGTTACAAATAATTTGTTCAATAAACATGTAATAACATCAATTGAGAGAATGCCGGGAGAATTCTCCACACTTTCTCTAAAGGTCAGTTGAAATTGTTACTGCTCATTTGAAGGATTGGAACAGGCCTTGGAAGATGTCCAATGTATTGGAGGTTAACCAAATGTGGAGTGACCAAAAGCTTTGCAATCCACCCCAGTAAGGTGCTAACACTCTGTTAAGGTGCCAACACATCAAGAGGTGAGAGATCGGATGAAATTTAGATCAGGGAAAAGAAAAATTAGCAAATGCAAGTAATTTTGGTAATAAAACTAGAGTGTTGAAGAGTTTCAGCAGAAAATCCTGCTGGAAAATCTCAACAAGTCTGACCAGCAACTGTGGAGAGAAAAACAAAATGACTCTTTGGCATTGAATTGAAATGGATTCCAGTGAAAACTTATATTGGACTGGCAACATTAACTCTGTTTCTCTCACCATTGTTGCTGCCAGATCTGCTGAGATTTTCCATCAGGATTTTATGTTTTTTATATCATGTAGCAGCCACAGTACTTTGCTTTCATTTGATTAACTTGAGTAATGATTGTTCTTTCTGTTTTTTGGTACTATCATTGACATCTGATGTTAAATTGTCATGTTTTTCTTTACAGGTTGCATGTGGTTTAAATCACACTTTAGCTGTCTCTACCGATGGGATGATGGTTTGGGCTTTTGGTGATGGTGATTATGGAAAGCTTGGTCTTGGCAATTCAACAGCCAAATCATCCCCTCAGGCATGTGTCACCAAGCTTTGGTCATTATATTGGTGTGATTGCGTGGCTTTCTGTCTTTCCAGCACTGCTTCCTGATTGTCTCAAGTGAATCATAGTATTTGAGGTCACAGCTGACTTGTGTGACAAAGCTTCTAGTAATTCATTCATTGAATGTGGGCTTTCTAGAAAGGCTAACATTCATTTCCCATCCCTAATTTGCTTTTGAGAAACTTCTGTTGGACAGATATGGTATGTTCCATGTGGTGTAAGTACCCTCCAGTGCTGTTCGAGGTGGTGTTTTCACACTGCAACATTGAAGCTCAAAGATACAATTCCAAGTCCGCGTGAGGTAGCTGGAGGAAACCTGCTGGTGTTAGACTCTCCCTTGCCCTTCTTGATGCAGGTTTGGAAGGTGCTGCTATAGGTGCTTTAGCATGTTGTTGCAGTGCATCTTGTAAATGTCGCATACTACTGCCACTACGTTCTTGGAGTGGAGGGAGTTACTTGCGTACAAGAGGATGAGTACAAGAGTTGGCAGGTATACTTGTATAGGATTTACACTTGTATAGGATTTTGGTTCGGCCACATTTGGAATACTGTGTACAATTCTGGTCGCCACATTACCAAAAAGATGTGGATGCTTTGGAGACTGTGCAGAGGAGGTTCACCAGATGATGCCTGGTATGGAGGGCACTAGCTATGAAGGGAGGTTGAGTAGATAAAGATTATATTCATTAGAAAGACTGAGGTTGAGGGGGCGCCTGATTGAGGTCTACAAAATTATGAGAGGTATAGACAGGGTGGATAGCAAAGAGATTTTTTGCAGAGTGGGGGCACTCAATTACTAGGGGGTCACGAGTTCAAGGTGAGAGAGGAAAAGTTTAAGGGAGATCTGCGTGGAAAGTTCTTTATGTGGCGGGTGGTGGGTGCCTGGAACGTATTGCCAGCAGCGGTGGTAGAGGTGGGCATGATAGCATCATTTAAGATGTATCTGGACAGATACATGAATAGGCAGGGAGCAGAGGGATACAGACCGTTGGAAAATAGGTGACTTTTAGATAGAGGATCTGGATCGGTGCAGGCTTCGAGGTCCAAAGGGCCTGTTCCTGTGCTGTAACTTTCTTTGTTCTTTGCCATATGTCAGTCTCACCTATGATTGTCTTGATTTGGAGGTGCCAGTGTTGGACTTGGGTGTACAAAATTAAAAATCACACAACACCGGGTTATAGTCCAACGGGTTTATTTGGAAGTACTAGCTTTTGGAGGCTGCTCCTTCAGGTGGTTGTGGAGTGTAAGATCGTAAGACACAGAATTTATAGCAAAAGTTTACAGTGTGATGCAACAGACACTCATACACACCCCCTACCCCGGCACGAACACGCACACACATACACACACACACAAGTTTGTGGGGTGAATTTGTATTTGCAGATTTACATTTTGTTTTGCTCTGAAACAACATGAATCCATGTAAGATTCTGTAAATCCCTTTTTTAGAAATAGAATCAGTCTAAACATTGGGACACAGACAGACTCACACAGGGCACCTCATACCTTAAGTGGATTATCTGAGCTGACGTGCCCATTGTTAAAATGCACTTGAAAATGTAACAGTTTTGGGTTTACATATGAAAGAACTGAGACCAACATGGTAATTCTATAAGATGAGAGATTTAACAAACAATCCAGGTCTTTTTCAATGTATCATTTCAGTTGCATCACACTGTAAACTTTTGCTTACATTCTGTGTCTTACGATATTATACTTCATAACCACATATTGAAGGAAGCTAGTGTTTCCAAAATAAACCTGTTGGTGTTGTGTGATTTTTAACTTTGTCAGCCATGATTGTCCAGATTTTGCTGCACGTGGGCATAAACTGCCTCATTGTTTGCTACAATTACATCTGAACATAGTGCAACTTTCAGTGAGTGTACCCATTTCTGAGCTTCAGATGATGTGGGCCTTGATGAAGTAGCATGGTTGGACCCAGGATAGTGCTCTGAGAAACTGCCATAGTGATATCTTGATACTGAAATGATTGCTCTTCAAAACCATAACCATATTCCTTTTTGATGGGTGTGGTTTATTCCATGGGAGAGTCTCCAGCGATACTCACTGATTTCCTTGAATCCACCCAGTCAATTGCTGCCTTGCTGTCAGGAGCAGTCACTCTCACCTCAGAATTGAAATTCAGGCTAGTTTTGATCGTGTTTGGTCTAAGGCTACACGGAAAGCTGGTGCCAAATGGATCTGGTAGAACCCAAAATGAGCATCAGTGAGCGGGTTTTTGGTAAGTTTGTGCCATTTGATCACATTGTCAATGCTTTCATTACTGATGATAGGTTGTGATCTAATGCAATAGTAATAGCTGGATTTGATTAGTCTTTTGTGTGGGCAATTTTCTTTACAATAGTTGGGTGAATTTTGCAGTTCAATTTTATGATAATGGTCTAGGGAAAATTATGTTTGTAATTGATGAATGATGTAATTCAGCTATTCTGTTGTTTATTTTTCACAGCTCTGTCTTTTGTTTTTGTCTTAAGGTTTTTTAACTTCTCTTTTTGCAGAAAGTGGATGTTTTGTGTGGCATAGGAATTAAGAAAGTTGCCTGTGGCACCCAGTTTTCTGTTGCCCTGACAAAAGACGGCCATGTGTACACTTTTGGCCAAGGTAAGATAATTATCTAGGCTTTTCAAAATTATGTTTAGAATGGCACCAATGATTAATTTTAATTCATTCCAAATAGCTATAGAAACAGATGACTTTTCTATGTTGTCCGTCATCCATTTATCAAAGCAAGAAATAGGAGTCAGTCTGTTTTCCACAACTGTTCATTTAAATTTCATAGTTCAATACAAGGTCCAACCTTCTTTCTTCTTTTCCTAATCCACCCCTTAATGGGGAAAAACCAACCATTTTTCTTCTTCCATAACCAGAAGTGCTCTTACACAAAACTGAACGTTTCTTGCCCTTACCAAATCAGCTGTGATTTTTTTAAAAATCTATTTACCACCACTGATAAATCATCCAGTGACCCAACAGTCAGTTCTGAAGAACGGTCACTGGATCTGAAACATTAACTCTCTCTTCTCTCCACAGATGCTTGCAGACCTGCTGACATTCTCCAGAAATTTCTTCAGTCTACCAGCTAGAAATTGGCATTCAAGTGCTGTGCCATTAGTCGCTTCTCCTCATTCTTTTCTGTCTATATATTTACTATGCTTGACACTGGATTTTTTTTAAGTAATCTTTTTGCCCAAACGTAATTGAGAGAGATTGAAATATCTTTAAATGTTCAATATGTTTTTAAAGGTGACCGATTTTATTTTTTCTCTCTCAACCTTTCTCACCTCCGTTTTCTAAAAGGTTCTGAATAATAATCCTGGAAATTGTTATGGAGATTGAAATTCCAGCAGGTTTTTATCATTACAGTTTCTAAATTTAATACACTCTATATGAAATTTTATTTTTATGGCAGCCAATTAACCAATCCATTTAATTAAGTTCAGGCTGACTAGATTGAATATTCAAAATGATGAAACCAAGATTCCCATCACTAATGCCTTGAGAGAAGACTTGCAGCTCACCAAGGCTTATACAATTAAAAGATAGTGTTGTAGAAAAAAGAGACCTAGGGTTTCAGGTACATAATTCTTTGAATTTGCGTCACAAATAGATAGTAGTTAAGAAACGTTGGGCACACTTGCCTTTGAGCTCAGACCTTTGAGTATAGGAGTTGGGGCGTTATGTTGAGGTTGTATAGGATGTTGGTGAGGCCTCTTAGGGAGCACTCTGTCCAGTTCTGGTCGCCATTATAGGAAGGATATTATTGAGCTGGAGAAAGTTTATAAGAGATTTACCAGGATATTGCCAGGAATGGAAGTTTTGAGTTATAAGGAAAGGCTGGGACTTCTTTCACTAGAACATAGGAAGTTAAAGGTTAAGCTTGTAGAGGTTTATAAAATCATGAGTGGTATAGATAAGGTGAATGGCAGGGTGTCTTTTCCCTAGGTTGGGAGGTTTCAAGATTAGGGGCATGTTTTTCATATGAAAGGAGGAATGTTTAAAAAGACATGAGGGCAATTTTTGTTTACACAGAAGTTGATTCATGTGTAGAATGAACTTGCAGAGGAAGTGCTGGGTGCTGGTACAGTTACATATGTTTAAAAGACATTTGTACATGAATAAAAATACTTGGAGGGGTGTGGGTCAAGGCAGGTGGGACAATCTTAGTTTGAAATTATAGTCAATATGAGTCGAAGAGTGTGGTGCTGGAAAAGCACAGCCGGTCAGGCAGCATCCGAGGAGCAGGAAAGTTGACTTTTTGAGCAATAAGCTCTTCATCAGGAATTCCTAATGAAGAACATGATGAAAACTTCATTTCATTTCCACTTCCAAACATAAATTAACAGATGCCATCCAATACAACTCTAACAAATTTACAAAGCCATCTGAATTTAATCTTCTCCCTCTCCTCGTGTAGATATAGAAAAAAGTATAGGTTATTACCAAGGTTTGAGCAACTAAGTTTCTTGAGGCCAACCCAAAAATCACCTTATTGATGATGGCAAGTGTAGATAATCTTTGATGCTGCACCAAGTGTGAACAGAGCTCCTTACCAGCTCAAATAGTAAACAAAACCTTCTGTAACAATATCTGCCAGATGCACCAAACTATCATAGGAAAATGAAAATGCTAAGTTTATCCAACAGATATGGAAGCTAAAATTTGAATTAAATTTTGTATTTTGCGTTAATAAGGGAGAACATGATTAGTGATTTTTAAAGTTCAATTTGTGAGCTTGGAACTGTACCAAGAAGAGTGGAGGTCTGTTTTATTGACACTTAACACCGAATGTTGTGCAACCTTGACTTGAAGACCATGGGTGGGTTAATAGATTGGTGAATTTAATTTGAAAAGTATTCATGCGGAGTGACAGGAGCACAGAGCACAAACCAAACAATCTAGACAGCTGATCTGTGTTGTGAAGAATTGCTGCATACTGGATATGTAGGACACCATATGTAGGGAAAAAGCGGCAGAGCAATTGCTGAAAGGAAATCAGTTGCAGTTCCAGTCTGAACAAAGAATTTGCCTGTCTTAGTCACAATTCTTCATTAGAGTTGAATGTTTGTAAGAATATCACTATCTTGAAAGAAGTAATGTGAATTTGAAACTTTGAGCACAAAGAATAATACATTAAACGGGGAAAATAATGGACTATATTACACTAAGTGAAATGTTGCATAGATTTCATTACAGACAAAAGACAAAGTGCACAGCTTTTCGCGAATGTGTTCAGTAAGTGACCTCTGCTGATTTAAAGGAAAAAATAAAGTCAGGATTGAACAAGCCAGGTTTTATTGTGGTGCCTAATTTATCCAGTATTAACTATGAGTGTCATGTCCATTCAGACTCTGACAATTCCTTTTCCATGCCAACAGATCGCTTGATAGGCTTGCCTGAGGGTCGTGCCCGCAATCATAACAGACCTCAGCCAGTACCTGCTCTGAATGGAGTATTTATTGAGGACATAGTTGTGGGTGCTGAGCACATACTGAGTCTTTCAACACCTGGAGATGTTTATGGCTGGGGCAGCAATTCAGAAGGGCAGGTAAGAAATCTTAATGCTACAGAGATCTTTTCAACTATTTTGTTTCTTGGATTATAAATACAAAGTTAGTAAGCACAGGCTCACACTAAACTCGCCACAAGCAAGACAGGAATTTTCCTGTAGAGTGGTAATGGTACCCCTTTTCACTAACATTAGCTGATGCTATGTCAATATAATCTGCTTCAAAAGCAGCAGGACAACTAGAAGTAGGAGTAAGACATTTGACTCTTCAAACCTGCACTGCCATTCAGTTTGATTATGGCTGTTCCTCCATCCCAATGCCATGTTCTTGCTTTCTCTTTATACCTTTTTATGCCTTTAATATCAATAAAACTGTCAATCTGTTTCTTGAATATACTCTGCAACATGGCCTCCACAGCTTTCTGTGATAATGAACTCAACAGGTTGACCACCCTTGAGTGAAGAAATATTTCCTCACCTTGATCTGAAATGGTCTTCCCCATGTTCTAAGGGAAAAAGTGAGGACTGCAGATGCTGGAGATCAGAACTTAAAAATGTGTTGCTGGAAAAGTGCAGCAGGTCAGGCAGCATCCCGAAATGTCGATTCTCCTTCTCCTTGGATGCTGCCTGACCTGCTGCGCTTTTCCAGCAACACATTTTTCCCCATATTCTGAGACTGTGACCCAGTTTCTAAACCATGGGAAACAAACAAGATAATGAGACTCCAGATACTGTATGTTCCTGTTAGGGTGAACAGCAAGCCTGGTAGGTATGGGGAATGCAAGGCGTCTGGATGGGTATTTGAATAGGAAGGGTTTTGAGGGATATGGGCCAAGTGCTGGCAAATGCAACTAGATTAGGTTAGGATATCTGGTCGGCATGGACAAGTTGGACCGAAGGGTCTGTTTCCGTGCTGTACATCTCTGTGGCTCGAGTCTATCCAGTCCTGTTGGCATTGTATGTGTTTCAATTAGATTCCACTTATCCTTATAAATAATAAATATATTCCTGATATTTATATATGAATATAAATACAGTTGAACCAATTTCTCATTAGACATTCTGCTGTTCCTGTTGTCAACCTAATAAGCCTTCACTGCATTAACTCTACAGCAGATATACCCTCTCTTAGGTAGAGAGGCGAAAACTGCATACAGTACTCCAGGATGGTCTTGGCAAAGTCCTGAATAAGTTTGTAATGTATTCCTACTAATGAACACAAATCCCTTTGTCTTGAAGGCCAGCATAATATTTGCCTTCCGAATAGCTTTCTGCACCTGCCTGTTTACTTTCATTGACTAGTGTACAAAGACACCAGGATCCCTTTTGTACATTCAAATGTCCCAATATACCACCGTTCAAGTGATCATCTGCCTTTCTGTTTTTCACACTGAAGTCTATCACTTCATATTTTGGTGCATTATATTACATATGCCATGTGCTTGCCCACACACTCAACTTGTCTAGATTGCCCTGAGGCCTCCTTGCATCCTCCTCATAACTCTGAATCACACTCAGTTTTGTGTCATCAGAATCTTAGAAATATTGCATCTGGTTCATAGGACAGTACAATACAGCCCCTACAACCCTCAGTGTTGTGCCAACCTTTTAACCTAGTCTAAGATCAAACTAACCTACATACCCTTCATTTTACTATCATTCATATGCCTTTCCAAATGTCATTTAAATGTCCCTAATGTCTACTCTACGACCACTGCTGCAGTGCATTCCATGCACTCACCATCTCCCCTAAACCTTCTTCCAATCACCTTAAAATGATGTCCCCTTGTGATAGCCATTTCCACCCCGGGGAAATAGTCTCTGGCTATCCACTCTATCAATGTCTCTCGTTACCTTGTACATCTCTATCAAGTCACCTTCTTCACTTCAGTGAGAAAGGCTTCCTCAACCTTTGCGGCATGGCGGCACAGCGGTTAGCACTGCTGCTTCACAGCGCCAGAGACCAGGATTCAATTCCAGCCTCATGCAACTGTCTGTGTGGAGTTTGTACATTCTCCCTGTGTCTGCGTGGGTTTCCTTCGGGTGCTCCAGTTTCCTCCCACATTCCAAAGGTGTGCAGGTTAGGTGGATTGGCCATGCCAAATTGCCTGTAGTGAGCGGGTAAATGTAGGGGAATGGGTTTAGGTGAGCTGCTCTTCAGAGAGTCAGTGTGGACTTATTGGGCCGAAGGGACTGTTTCCACATTGTAAGTAATCTAATCTTTCTTCATTAGACATACCCTCCAGTCCAGCAGCATCCTGGTAAATCTCCTCTGCATCCTCTAAAGCTTTTACATCCTTCCTATAATGAGGCAACCAGAACTAAACACAGTATTCCAAGTGTGTTCTAACATAGAACATTACAGTGCAGTACAGGCCCTTCGGTCCTCGATGTTGCACCGCCCTGTCATACTAATCTGAAGCCTATCCCACCTACTATTCCATGTACATCATTTGCCTGTCCAGTGACGACTTAAATGCACTTAAACTTGGCGAATCTACTACCGATGCAGGCAAAGTATTCCATACCCTTACTACTACAGGTAAAGAAACTACCTCTGACATCTGTCTTATACCTATCGCCCCACACTTTAAGTTGTGTCCCCTTGTGTTTGCCGTCCCCATACTTGGAAAAAGGCTCTCCCTGTCCACCCTATCTAACCCTCTGATTATCTTCTGTATCTCTATGTCACCTCTCAACCTTCTCTCTAATGAGAACAGCCTCAAGGCCCTCAGCCTTTTCTCGTAAGACATTCCTTCCATACCGGGCAACATCCTAGTAAATCTCCAAAGCTTCCACATCCTTCTTATAATGCGGTAACCAGAACTGTACACAATACTCCAAGTGTGGCCATACTAGAGCTTTGTACAGCTGCAGCATAACCTCCTGGTTCCGGAACTCAGTCCCTCTATAAATAAAGGCCAAAACACTGTATGCCTTCTTAACAACCCTGTCAATCTGGGTGGCAACTTTCAGGGATCTGTGTACATGGACACCGAGATCTCTCTGCACATCTGCCCTCCCAAGAATCCTACCATTAGCCCAGTACTTTGCATTCCAATTACTCCGTCCAAAGTGTATAATGTTACACTTGTCCACATTAAACTCCATTTGCCACCTCTCAGCCCAGCTCTGCATCCTATCTATGTCGCTCTGCAACCTACTACATCCTTCGTCACTATCCATAACTCTACTGATCCCTTAGTGTCGTCCACAAATTTACTAACCCAACCTTCTAAGCCCTCATCCAGGTCATTTATAAAAATGATGAACAGCAGTGGACCCAACACCGACCCTTGCGGTACGCCGCGAGTAACTGGACACCAACATGAACATGTTCCATCAACTACAACCCTCTGTTTTCTTTCAGCTAGCCAATGACTGATCCAAACTGCTATGTCTCCCACCATCCCATTCCTCCACATTTTGTATAATAGCCTACTGTGGGGAACCTTATTGAACGCCTTGCTGAAATCCATATACACCACATCAACCGGTTTACTCATCTACCTGTTTGGTCACTTTGTCAAAAAACTCAATAAGATTCATTAGGCACGACCTACCCTTCCCAAAACCGCGCTGACTGTCCCTGATCATATTATTCTTTTCGAGATGGTTATAAGTCCTATCTCTTATAACCTTTTCCAACACTTTACCAACAACTGAAGTGAGACTCACTGGTCTGTAATTACCAGGGTTGTCTCTTCTACCCTTTTTGAACAAGGGAACCTTGTTTGCTATCCTCCAGTCCTCAGGTACTATTCCTGTAGACAATGATGATTTGAAGATCAATGCCAAAGGCTCGACAATCTCTTCCCTTGCTTCCCAAAGGATCCTAGAATAGATCCCATCCGGCCCAAGGGACTTGTCTGTTTCCACACTCTGCAGTATTTCTAACACCTCTTCCTTGTAAACCTCAATCTCTTCTCGTCTAGATGTACCTTCCTCGCCAACATTTTCATTTTCTATAGTGAACACTGGTGGAAAATATTTATTTAGCGCTTCCCCTATCTCCTCTGAGTCCACACACAACTTCCCACTATTATCCTTGATTGGCCCTAATTTAACTCTCGTCATTCTTTTATTCCTGACATACCTATGGTTAACCCTTAGGGTTAACCCTGATCCTATCCGCCAACAACTTCTCATGTCCACTCCTGGCTGTTCTGAGCTCTCTTAGGTCTTTCCTGACTTCCTTGTAACCCTCAAGTGCCCTAACATTTTGTCCTAACATAAGCCTTCTTCTTCTTCTTGACCAGGGATTCCACTTCCTTAGTAAACCATGGCTCACGCATTCTATACCTTCCTCGCTGCCTGACAGGTACATACTTATCTAGGACACCCAGGTGTTTTTCCTTGAATAAGCTCCACATTTTTAATGTGCTCATTCCCCATTCTTCGCTTCCTAAATCTTTCCTAATTGCATCGTAATTTCCCATCCCCCAGCTCTAACTCTTGCTCGGTGGAGTACACCTATCCCTTTCCCTCACTAAAGTAAACCTGACAGAATTGTGATTGCTGTCTCCAAAGTGCTTACTTACTTACTTACTTCCAAATCTAACACCTGGCCAGGCTTGTTACCCAATGTAAAGTGGCTTCGACCCTTGTAGGCCTGTCTACATACTGTGTCAGGAAGCTCTGCTGCACACACTGGACAAAAACTGACCCATCTATAGTACTCGTACTGTCGTGATCTCAGTCAATATTTGGATAGTCGAAGTCCCCCATGACAACTACCCTGCCGCTCTCACTCCAATCGAGAATCATCTTTGCTATCCTTTCCTCTACATCTCTGGGACTATTCGGAGGCCTATAGAAAACTCCCAGCATGGTGACTTCTTTCCTGTTTCTAACCTCAGCCCATACTACCTCAGTTAACGAGTCCCCAAATATCCTTTCTACAACTGTAATACTGTCCTTGACCAACAATGCCACACCTCCCCCTCTTTTAACATCTTCTCTGTTCTTACTGAAACATCTGAATCCCGGAACCTGCAACAGCTATTCCTGTCCCTGCTCTATCCATGTCTCCATCATGGCCACAACATCGAAGTCCCAGGTACCAACCCACGCTGCCAGTTCACTCACTTTATTTCTGATGCTCCTCACGTTGAAGTACACATACTTCAAACCAGGTTCTTGCTTGCCAGTGTCAGATACTTGATTTGGGAACTCCCTACTCTCATCCTCTTCTGTACCTCTCCTACAATTTTGGTTCCCATCCTCCTGCTGTATTAGTTTAAATCCACCTTAATAGCTTTAGCGAATTTCCCACCCAGGGTATTGGTACCCCTCTGGTTTAGATGAAGACTATTCTGCTTGTGGAGGTCCCACCTACCCCAGAAAGAGCTCCAATTATCCAAAAACCCGAAACCCTCCCTCCTGCACCATCCCTGTAGTCACGTGTTCAACTCCTTTCTCTCCTTATTCCTCACCTCACTAGCACGTGACACAGGCATCAAACCAGAGAAATCAACTCTGTTTATCCTAGCTCTAAGCTTCCATCCTAGCTCTCTGAATTTCTGCCTCAAGTCCCCAGCTCTTTTCTGACCTATGTCATTTGTGCCAATGTGGACCACGACTTGGAGCTGCTCTCCCTCCCCTCGAAGGATCCCAAAAACACGATCAGAGACATCACGGACTCTGGCACCTGGGAGGCAACACACCAACCATGAGTCTCTCTCGTCTCCACAGAACCTCCTGTCTGTCCTCCTAACTATCGAGTCCCCAATGACTACTGCTCTTCTCCTCTTCCACCTTCCCTTCTGAGCAGCAGGTGCCCCACTTCTTTCCCCTGGTAAGTCATTTTCTACCCCCCCCTCTACCCCCAACAGTATCCAAAACCGTATACTTATTGTTGAGGGGATTGGCCACAGGGGATACCTGCACTGCCTGCCGTTTCCCTTTCTGTCCCCTAACTGTCACCCATCTGTCTTTTTCTTTTATCTGGGGAGTGACTGCCTCTCTGTAAGTCCTGTCAATAACCCCCTCTGCCTCCCGAATGATCCGAAGTTCATCCAGCTCCAGTTCCCTAACACGGTTTTCAAGGAGCTGGTGATGGGTGCACTTCCCACCGATGTAGTCAGCAGGGACACTAGTGGTGACCCTTCGGACATTCTACAGGAGGAATATTCCACTGCCCTACGCTCCATTCCTACTATTCTAGCTCCCGAAGTGACTACCAAAAGAAAAAGGATTAGGAAATAAATTTATCTTGTCAGTCTGGCTCCCACAACTTTTTTTTAGGTTAGAGGAGGAGGATGGGTGGGAGACCCTACCCAAATAGTGTCTCGGGTAACGCAACCACGCAAATATAAACTGTTCTGCTTACCCTTCCCAGAAATCCTTTGCTCGCTCCCTCCCTCCCTCGCTAGCCTGAAGGTACGAAGTTTAAATATACTTACCTGCCTTCCCGACAATCACCTCACACCACCTCTCAGCTCTCGCTGCTCCGAAGCGGGCTTGAAAGAGCTACAGCATAACCCGCGGCTCTTAAATTCAATACCTCTACTAATGAAAGCCAACACACCATACATCATCTTAAGAACCCTGTCAGATTGGGTGGCAACCCTCAAGGATCTATGGACATGGACCCCAAAATCCCTCTATTCCTCCATACTGCCAAGAATCCTGCCTTTAACACTGTAATCTGCATTCAAATTCAAACTTACAAATGAATCATTTCACACTTTTCCAGATTGAACTCCACCTTTCACTTCTCAGCACAGCTCTGCATCCTGTTAATGTCCCGTTGCAATCTACAACGACCTCCACACTACCCACCACTCCACCAATCTTCGTGTCATCGGCAAACTTACTAACCCACCCTTCCACTTCCTCATCCAAGTCATTTATAAAAATCACCAAGAGCAGAGGTACCAGAACAGATCCCTGCAGAACACCACTGATCATCAAACTCCAGGCTGAATACTTTCCATCTACTACTTACCATCTTCTATTGGCCAGCCAACTCTGTATCCGGACAGCCAAATTTCCCTGTATCCCATGCCTCCTTACTTTCTGAATGAGCTGACCATGCGAAACCTTATCAAATACCTATGTATATCCATCCACTGCTCTACCTTCATCAAACAGTTTTGCCACATCCTTAAAGATTTCAGTAAGGTTTGTGAGGTATGACCTGCCCATCACAAAGCCATGCTGACTATCTCCAATTAAACTATGCTTTTGCAAATAATCATAAATCCTGTCTGTCAGAATCCTGTCCAATAATTTGACCACCACCAATATATGACTAACTGGTCTGTAATTCCCAGAGTTACCCCTGTCCTATTTGTTGAGCAAAAGAATAACATTTGCCACCTTCCAATCATCTGGTATTACTCCAGTACATAGTGAGGACGCAAAGATCATCTCCAAAGGTGCATCAATCTCTTTCCTAGCTTCCCATAAGAACCTTGGGTATATCTCATCTGGCCTAGGAGACTTACTATTCCTCATGTTTTTCAACATTTCCAGCACATCCTCCTTCTTAACATCCACCTGTTCGAGCATATTGGCCTGTTTCACGCTGTCCTCACAAACAAGAAGTTTCCTCTCACTGGTGAATACTGAAGCAAAGTGCTCATGAAGAACCTCCCCTACTTCCTCCGACTCCAGGCACAAGTTGCCCCCATTATCCCTGATTAGTGCCACCCTAACTCTGGCCATCCTCTTGTTCCTCACAGAAGTGTAGAACGCCTTGGGATTTTCGTTAATCCTACCCGCCAAGGCTGTTTCATACCCATCACACTGACTGGAACTTTGCCCTGTCAACTGTCTATCCTTCCTCATAGACTTTCTGCATGCTGTATTTGCCTGTTCAGCAGCTACTCCACCCTCTGATCCGTAGCTCTGGTTCCCATCTCCCTACCAAACTAGTTTAAACCCTCCCAAATAGCCCAAACACTCCTACTATTGTCCAAATTCCTGAATTTATTTTATTTTAGTTAATGGACTTCAGTTTAATTTTTAGACAAAGTAGAAGTACTCACCTGATCTTATTTTAGATGTTTTCTAATTTGCAATTATTTACCACCCAGCACTAAGTCGCTGAATTCACCACTCTCCATTCATGTTGCTGTATGCATTCATGTGTTTCTTTATACCAATGCAGTTAGAAGCACGTAAGATGAAAACCAACTGTCCAAAACTTTCTCAGCACAGATGCGTGGAAGTGTGGAGTACATTTAGCTATAAAATAAGTGTTTATAGTGAAAGTTTATTGTAGTACATTGTCTCTGACTTTCCACATCTGTTTTTCCTGTATTTCCCATATAGCTGGGTTTGGGTCATACCAATCATGTAAGAGAGCCAACTCTAGTCACAGCACTCCAGGGAAAGAATATTCGACAGATTTCAGCAGGACGTTGCCACAGTGTAGCATGGACAGCTCCTCCAGTACCACCAAGAGCACCAGGTGACGTGGTTTCAATTTTCCTTTTATTTTACTGTAGGCTGTATCAAAGTGATATGTTTTCTTATCAATGACCCAGACACAGTTTAATGTACTGAATTTTAATTGCATCTCTTTTCAAATTCAGATTTTTTGCAGATTTTTTACTTAATATTAAAAATTGGAATATATGCCGTAAAAAGAGTACATGCTGGGGAGACTCAACAGGTTTAACAGCATCTGAAGTGACGAATAGTTAACATTTCCAGTACAATATGACTTCTCCACATTGAAGAAATTCATTGGACTCAAAACGTTAACACATATTTGGTCCATATGTGTTGTTTTCCTGTAGACGCTGGTTTCAAGTTCCACATTAGTTGTTCGCTCTACTGTGAACATTAGGCAGGAAAAAGGAAGAAAACACACTCAATACACAAGAAAGGAAAGCACTAGAAAGACTAAAAAAAGATAAAAACATTGTTATCCTACCTGCAGACAAAGGACGCTTGACAGTCATTTTAAATCAAAGAGACTACATTGAGAAAGCAAATGCACTACTTGGAGATATCGATACTTACCAACAAATGGCAATAGACCTGACCCCACAACTAGAGAACCGAATCACAGCCCTATTCAAAAAACCTTCAGAAATCTGGAGAAATAAATAACGTTGACTTCCAAAAAAAAAGAAACCAGACGGATCAAACGCACCACGCTTCTATGGATTATCCAAAATTCACAAACTAGGAGCCCCCCCTCAGACCCATAGTCTTGCTACTTGGAACACTAAAGAGAACACTAAACACTAAATTCATTAAAGAGGAGGAAAACAACAACAACAACAAACTGCCATTTCTCAATGTTATATAGAGCGAACAGCCAATGGGGAACTTCAAATCAGCCCCTACAGGAAAACAACACATATACTGACCAAATACTGGACTACAGAAGCAATCACAAAAGAAGCTGCATCAAAACATTATTTTAATGAGCCACCACACTGTGCAACACAGAAGAACTACTTACACCTCAGCGAGCAAACCTACATCGAGAACCTCTACCTGAGCTACAAATATCCTCAATACTCGCTAGAAATCAGGTCATTTTACGAGTAGGAAGAGAAATCCAGCTTCGAGCTGTAACTAACAGAGGAAAGAAAATAGCTTCTACTTCTTCAAAAATCCAGCTTCTGCTGAACATAAAAGCTGGAAAAAAAAACTAGAAATGCTGGTCTGTGAAAGCTGGCCCCACCCATTCAGGCTGCTTCTATTGTTCCAACTTTTAAAAAACTTCCAAGGCTCACAAGCTGTTTACTTCACCACAGACCACTCGTGATCTCTTGTTCAATCTCTCTCTTAAAAGAAACCAGGACAAAGTACACCTGTGAATGGCACAGTATTGTCACAATGTCTAATGTGAAAATCTCTTCCTCCTCTTACTAGGTGTATCTGTGCCTCTGCAGTTAGGTTTGCCAGACTCCATTCCACCCCAGTATAGCTCTTTGAAGGAAACAAACATTGAAACAATCAGGGCCAGGCTACGTTTGCTGTACCACTTCTCAGATCTCATGTACTCCTCATGGAGGTTACTTAACCTGAGTCCAAACAATCAGGTAAGCAGCGCTTGGAATAAGTAAACTAATGCTGGATGATATAACTTAAATAAATACTTCAAAGTTTGAAGACCAGATAATTCATGTTTAGAATTCTAATTACAGAACAGCGCATCTCACTATAATGCTGGAACATGGGGAATAGTCCAGGGACAATTAAGACCATTGCTGGCACCAAGAGTGTACACTCTTCCTATGGTACGTTCTATTGGAAAGACAATGGTCCAAGGCAAAAATTATGGCCCTCAGATTACAGTAAAAAGGATTTCTACCAGGTAAATGTTGTCAATTTTCTTTTCTGCGTACTGTCTCACCCTGAATCCTGTGTAAAACAAAATACTTATTTCTACTATTTATGAAGCTCCAATTTCTAAATATCAGGTTATTTTTATTTAAATGAGGAAAATGATTTCTATATTTGATACAAATTTTCATGTCTTTTTCAGAGGTCGCAAGTGTAAGCCCATCTTTGTACAGATTGCTAGGCAAGTAGTTAAACTCAACGCATCAGACTTGCGGTTACCTTCACGTGCCTGGAAGGTGAAACTGGTGGGCGAGGGTGCTGATGATGCTGGTGGAGTATTTGATGACACCATCACAGAGATTTGTCAAGTAATTAAACCACTTTTATTTTGTCTGTGTTGTTCTTATCAATGAAAAAAATGAGGCTAAGTAACTGCCAATTTTTCTGGTGAGTTTTAGAAACAAACAGCAAAGCTTTTCAGATGCAAAATCATAGAATCCCTATAGTGTGGAAGCAGGTCATTCGGCCCATTGAGTCCACAGGAACCTTCCAAAGAGCATCATACCAGACCCACCCGCCTACCTTATCCATGTAAGCCTGCATATCACATGGTTTTAATCCACCTCATCTGCACATCCCTGGACATACAGGGCAATTTAGCATGGCTAATCTACCTAACCTACACATCTTTGGACTATGGGAGGAAACCGGAGCACCCAGAAGAAACTCCTGCAGACACAGGGAGAATATGCAAGCACCACACTTTAACAGTTACCAGAGGTGCAATCGAACCCAGGTTTCTGACACGGTGTGGCAGCAGTGCTGACCACTGTGGCGCCCTGGCATTATTTGCAGCTACAAATTACATTTGGACCATAAGTGAATTTACTTAAAGTTTCAGCCAATTTCTGATCACTTTAATAAGGAGTTAATAATAAATATCATCTTTCAGTTAATTAGAAACATTAATTGGG
This sequence comes from Chiloscyllium punctatum, assembly GCF_047496795.1. Lineage (NCBI taxonomy): Eukaryota > Metazoa > Chordata > Chondrichthyes > Orectolobiformes > Hemiscylliidae > Chiloscyllium > Chiloscyllium punctatum. Next base: position 32,200,797 of record NC_092771.1, read on the forward strand.
TTTGCATTTTTACTTGCAGTGCCTGATATTCTCTTTCATTTAAACAGGAGCTTGAGATGGGGATAGTAGACCTTCTCATTCCGACTCCAAATGTCACAGCTGAAGTCGGCTACAACAGAGACAGGTAAAACTTATTACTTAGTTCCAGTGCAAGTTTTGTTAATGATGTGCTGGCAAGCAGTGTTGAAGGTTTTTGCTGTTCATTGCAGAAAGCAGTTTGATGTTCAAAGACTTTTGGAATTAACAGATTGCCTTTTCAGAAAAGGTTAGTTAGGCTAAGCTTGTAAACTCTGGAGCTTAGAACAGTCAAATGTGACTGAATTGAAATATATAAGATCCTGAAGGAACTTAACTGAGTGGGTGTGAAAAGAATATTTTCTCTTATGGGAGAGTCTAGAACATACGTTTATAGTTTAAAAATAAGAGGATACCCTTTAAAAACAGATGAAGAAGCATTTTTTCTGAGGGTTGAGTATCTTTGGAATTCCTACCTCAAAAGGCAGTAGATATGGAATCTTTAAAAATTTTTAAGGCAGAGCAAGATAGATTCTTGATTACCAAGGAGATGAAAGATCATCAGGGATATATAGGAGCGTAGAGTTGAGGTTAAAATCAGATCGGCCACAGAATTATTAAATAGCAGATCAGGCTAGAAGAGCTGACTACCTACTCTTGTTCCTTGTTCCTATGCTCATGTTTATTTTGATACTCCTCTAATGAAACACAATGTGATCTTCCTTTCCTACATATACTAGTCCTGAATGCTTGTTGTCTATTAACGATAATGGTCTGATAATAGCACAGCAGGGATTGATTAGCTCTAAGTTAGTTAATTTCAAACAGTAAAACATATTACAAATTATCAAATGGACATGACAACAAACCAGGTGATTTCTGTGTGCAGCTTGCAAAACTCTCAGCAGGCTGCCTTCCAGAAAGAGTCTCAAGCTTGTATAGACACAGCAAAGTAAAGTTGCCATTGTCTTCCCAGATCATTGGGCTGCCCTCTCTAGAAAGGGAGAGATGACTGGTAGGGTTTCACCTCAAGGTCACAACGTCTCAGGCAAGGGAAAGAGGTTGAAAGGACAATCCTTCATGGTAACCTCACTTGATACAGGAACTGAACCCACATTTTTGGCATCAGTCCACGTTGTAAACCAGCCATCCAGCCAACTGAGTTACTGACCTCCATACACACAACACATGGAATCCTTAAAGGTGAATTCTCTTAAAACCAAGATAAGCATAAAGTAGTCAGCACTGGTTGTCTTCAGAAGGGTTACTGGACTCAAAACATTAATTCTGCTTTCTCTCTATAGATGCTGCCAGACCTGTTGAGTTTTTGCAACAATTTCTAATTTTGTTGGTATAGTTCTGTTTGTTCTTCATTCGTGGAGTTAGAGGTCAACAGCATAAAAAAGGCCCTTCAGCCAATCAAGTCTTTGCCAGTCAAAAATAAACACACTATTTTGATCCTTTTTTTCCACCACTTGACCTTGTATGCTTTGATATTGCGAGTGCACATCCAAATGCCTCTTAAATATTGAGAGTTTCGGCCTCTATCACCTCTGCAGGCAGTGAGTTCCAGATTCCTACCATCATCTGGGTGAGAAAATGTTTCCTCACATCCCATCTAAACCCTCTGTCATCAATCCCTCTCCAAAGGAAAAGGTTTCTTCCTCCCTATGCCCTCAGAATTGCATACATGTCAATCATATCTTCTCTTAATTTCTTTGCTGCAAATAAAGCAATCATGTTCTATTAAATCTCTTTTTGTAACAAAAACTCTCCAGGCTAGGCAACATCCCAATAAAACTCTTCTGCTCCCTCTCCAGTACAATCACATCCCTTCTAAAATGCAAATTCCAGCTTGAGAGCGAGGAGCAATGTGACAGAAATATATAATGTTATGAGAGACGTAGATAGGATGGATAGTTGGAAATTTTCCAGGGCTAAAATGTCAAATACTAGGGGGCATAGGTTTAAAAACACAAGACGACAGCAGGTTCTTAGAACATGCTACCCAGGGAGCTGGTAGAATCAGATAAGATAGCAACCTCAAGAGGCATTTATGCAGACATATGATCAGGCAGATAGTAGTGATACAGACAATGTGCAGGCAGATGGGGTTAATTTAGAATGGCAACCTGATCGGTGCAGACATAGTGGGCCAAAGGGCCTGTTCCTGTGCTGTACTGTTCAATGTTCTATATATACAATACTCTGTCACCAAACCAACATTTTATACAGCTCCATAGATGAATTCTGTGCCTCTGCTAATGAAGGCAAGTATCCTATATGCATTAATCACTTTATCCACCTGTCACCTTAAGTGACGAATAGATGTGCACACGAAGGTCCCTCTGATCCTCCGTGTTTCTCAGGGTCCTATTGTTCATTATGTATTCTCTTGCCTTGTTTCTCCTGCATCACCTCAGAATAATCCAGATTCAGTTCCATTTGCTGCTGATCAGCTCATCTGATCAGCCTATCCATACACTATAAGGCTAAGATCCTATTTTTTTGAAAGCTTACCGATCAACCTTCCTCCATTCAAGTCAAATCCATTTGCATGTTTCACAAACAGCAAGGGCCCAAACACTGATCCATGTGGGAACTCACTGAACCTCAGCCTTCCAGTACAAAACACTCCTGGACTCTCACCCTCTGCTACCAGTCACTCAATCAACTGTGGATCCAATTTGCCCACTTTCCTTGGATCATTTGGGCTGTTACCTTTGCTATCAATCTCCTACATAAGACCATATCAAAACCTTGCTGAAATCCATGTATATGAAAAACAGTGCCCTCCCCTGTACACCTGGTCATGTTTTGGAAAACATCAATCACGTTAGTCAGACACGACCTTCCCTTAACAAATCCATGTTGACTGTTCTTGATTAGTCCCTTCCTTACCAAATACAGATGAATTCTGTCCTTCCAGTCATGTCCCGACCACTAAAGTTAGATTGACTGGCCTGTGATTTCCTTTTACTCCCTTATTGAAAGCAGTTTTGTGACGATGTTCCTCCTTTAACAAGGTTATGCTGTCCTTGGCTTTTTTTTTCCCCAGAGGGGTCATAAAAGCAGCAATTTCAAAAGATCTAATTTTGAAGGATTTTAGGGCCAATTTTGATTATAGCTAAAAGATACTGCCTCAGGTAAAAGACTATCAAATTAAATAAAAACTTGTACAATTACAGGGGAGTGGCCAGTTCTCCCAGTTCAGGTTTTCTATGGTTTGGTTTGGTTTGGTTTTTAACAGGCTGGCTGTTCACTGAAAGCAGTCAGTCAGTTGTGAAGCTGCTAGATTCATAGAAGCAGGTCCATGCTAATCCTCCATCTCTCTCTCTCTCTCTCTCTCTCTCCTGTAAGTACCTGTATTTTATTTTTCCCTTTTTGACAAGGGATGTTTATGGAGATTGTTGCAAGTATTTGGAACAGCATCATTAAGTTGGGATAATCTGTTGGGTTTTCGGATAGCTTAAGCTATTCAGTATTCTGTTCTCTTCTGTTTGTGTTTCATTCGGCAATTTTGTAAATTAATTCTGTTTTATTAAAAATTTGACTAGCTGCATCACTCCTGGAATATCCATTCTACACCTGCTTAAAACAACTAGCAAAGTTAGGGCCTGGGCTACTTGAAATAGTTTGAAGGGTTCTGGCCTGGTTCATAACAGTATCATACTGGCAATCCTCCAGCCTTCTTAAACTCTCCTGTGGCCAGGGAGGAATTGGAAATTGCTAACACTGACAACTCTGATCAACTATGCATGTGCATCCATTGGGGATCACATGGTTTCTGGCACTGACATCATCACATAGACTTTGTGTGACATTACTGCACAGTGCAGGTAAGTGCATAATTTTTAAACTGGGCTTCAGTAATGGGGAGAGGGATGAGGGATGCCAATGCAGTTTAGGGGTGATGGGGAATTTCCAGAATAAGAATGGAAGAGAAAGAGAGCCCAGAATTGGGGTTGACAAGGAGAATCCATGATGCCTTCTCCCACCTCTGTCTCCCTTCTGCACTCCTCACAACTCTTAGACTCTCCTTTCTACCCCACCCCCTGCCCTATCCTCCCAGATTCCAATTTCCATCCAATCATTGTGTGGGAGTCTTTTAAAAGTAGTATGGTGAGAGTTCAAAGACAGCATGTTCCTCTAATAGTGAAGGGTAGGGCAGCAAGTCCAGGGAACTGTGGATGTCATGGGATATTGAGAGTTTGAAAAGGAAACAGAAAGAAGTATATATCCATTACAGAGTATTAAAACTGGGGAGGTCCTTCAAAAGTGTAAGGGGCTGCATGCAAAGAAACTAGGAGGGCAAAGAGGTGGCCATGAAATATCCTTGGCCAATAGGATTAAGAAAAACCCCAAAGGATGTTATAACTATATTAAGAGTAGGAGGGTTAATATGGGGAAAAAGTAGGAGCTCTTAGAGAACAAAGGAGCAATCTGTATGTGGAGTCAGAGGACATAGATGAGGTCTTAAATGAATATTTCTCATCTGTTTTCAAAAGGAGAAAGACGTTGTAAACTAGAGATTTCAGATGGAATGGTGAGATTAATAGAGGTTTTAGTGACTTTAAAGAAGCATAAATCTTGATGGGATGTATCCCAGGCTGCAATAGGAAACCAAGAAGGAAATTGCAGGGGCCTGGGCAGACACACAGGTGGAGTGGACAATAGCTCATGTGATTCCCATGGTAATTGCATACCAATTAGTCTGACATCAGTGCTGGGGAGATTATTGAAAAAAGTGCTGAGGGGCAGGATTAATCAACAGTGGATTGATCGGGGGTAGTCAGCATGGATTTGTTAGAGGGCGATCCTGTCTGACTAATTGAGTTTTTTGAAAAGATGACTAAATATATTGACCAATATATATCTCACCCTCCTCCAGTGTTCCCCAGCATTACAGATACCTGTCTTCAGTCAATTTGATTCACTCCATGTGATATCAGAAAAGTGGTTGGAGCACTGGATACTTGTTATGGATCAGGCCAGACCCCCTCAAAATCTTTCAAAACAGTAGCCCAGAGCCCAACTTTGCTAATTGTTTTAAGCAGGTGTAACATGGATATTCCAGGAGGAATACAGCTTGCCTAACCACTTAGTTTTAAACAAAACAGAATTTATTTGTAAGATTACCAAATGAAACACAAACAAAAGAATGTAGTATAACTTTAAGCTATCCAAAAACCCAACAGATTATCCCACCTTAATGATGCTGTTCCAAGTTCCTGCAACAATCCCCATAGATGCCCCTTGGCAAAAAAGTTAAAGTCAAATACAGGGTCTTACAGGAGAGGGATGGCAGAGAGATTCAACATGAAACACCTTCCTCCATTTATCTGTTTCTTTGACCAGCAGCCTCAAAATTGACTGACTTCTTGCTCTGAACAGCTAGACTGTTAAAATCAGAACAAACCAAACCAAACCAGACAAAAGCTGAGCTGGGAGAGCTGGCTGCTCCTCTTTCATTGTACAAGTGTTTTTTTTAACTTTTGCCTGATGCAGTATCTGTTAGCTATAATCAAATTGGCCCTAAATCCCTTCAAAACTAGACATCCCAGAACCTGTGTCCTTATGACCGCTCTGAAAAAAAAAGACAACATAACCTTGTTAAAGGAGCAGCATCGCTACGTGCTGCAAAGGCTGAGCCTTGACAACATTCCAGCAATAGTATTGAAGGCTTGTACTTCAGAACTCCTCTTAGCCAAGCTGTGTTCCAGTACAGTTATAACACTAACATCTACCTAATAATGTGGAAAATTGCCCAGATATGTTCTGTGCTCACAAGGCAGGACAAATCCAATCCAGCCAATTACTGCTTCATAAGCCTACTCTTGATCATCAGTAAAGTGATGGAAGTATTATGAGGAATGGTATCAAACAGCACCTGCTCAATAATAACCTGGTCAGAGATGCCCAGTTGGGTTCCATCAGGGTCACTCAGCTCCTGACCTCAATACAACCTTGGTTCAAACATGGGCAAAAGAACTGAATTCCAGAGATGAGGGGAGAGTGTCAGCTGTTGGCATCAAGGCTGCATTCGACAGAGTGTGACATCAAGGAGCCCTAGCAAAACTAGAATCAATGGGTATCGGGGGCAAACTCTCCAGTGGTTGGAGTCAGACCTGGCCCATAGGATGATGGTCGTGGTTGTTGGAGGTCAGTCATCTCAGCTCCAGGACATCTCTGCTGGAATTCGTTAGGGTAGTCTCCTATGCAAAACCATCTTCAGCTGCTTCATCAATGACCATCATAAGATCAAAAGTGTGGATGTTCGCTGATGACTGTGCAATGTTCAGCACCGTTCACGACTTCTCAGATACTGAAGTCAACCTTGTTCAAATGTAACAAAATCTGGAGAATATCCAGGCTTAGACTGACAAGTGGCAAATAATATTCGCACCACACAAATGCTAGGCTATAATCATCACCAATAAGAGACTATCATCATCAATGGCGTTGCCATCACTGAATACCCTGTTAATAACTTCCTGGGGTTTGTCATTGACCAGAGACTCAACTGGACTCACCCACATAAATACTGGCTACAAGAGCAGGTCACAGGGGCTACGAATGCAGCAGCGAATGACTTACCTCTTGACTTTTCAAAGCCTACCCACCATTTACAGCACAAGTCAGGAGTGTGATGGAATACTTCTCACTTGTCTGGATGGGTGCAGCTTCAGCAACATCAAGAAGCTTGACACCATCCAGGACAAAGCAACTCACTTGATTGGCACCACACCCGGTAGCATTCACTCCCTCCATCAATGATACTCAGTAATAAAAGTGTGTACAATATACACTGCTGAAATTCACCAAAGATCCTCAAACAACATCTTCCAAACCCACAATCACTTCCATTTAGAAGGGACAAGGGCAACATGGGAACATTACCACCTGCAAGTTCCCCTCCAAGCCACTCACTGCCCTGGCTTGAAAATATATCTCTATTTCTTTACTGTTGCTAGGTCAAAATCATGGAATTCCCTCCCTATTGCTATTGTGCGTCAGCCCCATAGCAGCTGGACTGCAACAGTTCAGGAAGACAGTTCACCATCATCTTCTCAAGGGCAATTAAGTCCAGGCAATTCATGTTGGCCAGCCGGTGATGACAACATCTCATGAGAAAAATAGACTGGCAGCTTGCCTTTATTGGCTTTAGACAAGATTGGGAGGTGATGTAAAAGAGGTGGGGGGAGTTGTGTTACTGATAAGTCAGATTATCACCGTTGTACTGAGGGAGGACACCTTTTAGGGCTCATCTAGCAAGGCCACATGGGTAGAACCCAGGAATAGCAAGTGTGCAGTCACTTTGAAGGGATTGACCTACAAACCTTCCAACAGGCAGCAGACGAGAGAGTAACAGAAATGCGGGCACATCATAGAAAATGTATTCACAACAAGGATGTTAATGTGATTTTAACTTCCCCTATAAGGGCTGGGACCCACTTAATGCCAAGGACTTGAATGGGGGCATGTGGGTTGAGGATGGAATTTGTCTTGTGTCTCCATGATGGTTTTTTGAAACTATGTAAATAGTCCAATTAGAGAAAGGGTCATACTAGACCTGGTATTGGGGAATAAGCATGGCCAAGTTATCCAGATTTCAGAGGGGAAGCATTTTGGGAGCAGTGACCATAATTTTGTAGGTTTTAAGTTACTTATGGATAAGAATAAGAGTAGTCCTTGGGCGCAAATTCTAAACTGGGGGAAAGCTAGCTGGAGCTGGAGCTAGGCAGGAGCTGGAGAATGTATTTGTGAGCAGCTGTTTGAGGGTAAGTCCACATCTGTCAAAAGTGGAAATCTTTTAGAGACCAGTTGATTAGACTTCAGGACCAGTATGTTTCTGTGATGAGAGCATAGTTAAAAAGAAAAAGAACTCAAACAAGGAATTAGGGGGACAAAAAAGGAGCCTTGAAATGTCTTTGTTAAGCAGAATTAAGGAAAATCTCAAGGTGTTTTATAGCTATATAAGGAGCATAAGAGTTTAAGAAGGGCAACAGGTATCTGGAAAATTACACACTGGTGAGCCTTACATTAATGGTAGGGAAATGATTGGAGAAGGTTCTTCGGGCTGTGATTTACTCATGTTTGGAAAAATATGGACTTAGTAGTGATAGGCAGCATGGCTGTATGTGGAGAACAACTTGTCTCACAAATGTGATTGAGTTTTTTGAGGGAGTGACAAAGATGATTGATGAGAACAGGACATTAGATGTTGTCTATGTGGACTTTAACAAGACCTTTCCAAGCTCCCTCATGGCAAGCTGTTACAAAAGGTGAAGTCACATGGGATCTGCAGTGAAATGTTAAGATAGCTGCAAAATTGGCTTAGTCATGGATGGTAGAGAGTAATAGTAGGTGTTTTTCTGACTGGAGAACTATGACCAGTGGTGTTTCACAGGGATCAGTGCTAGGACCATAGAGGAGAATGTAGATGGCCAGGTTAATAAGCTTGCAGACAGCACAAAGATTGAAAGAGCTGCGGATAGTGAGGAGGATTGCCAGAAGATACAGCCAGTGTATAGATATGCTGGATACTTGGGTGGAGAAATGGTAGGTGATGTTTAATACAGGCAAATGTGAAATGATGCATTTTGGAAGATTAATACAAGAAGAAAGCACACAGTGAATGGCAGAATCCTTAGTAGCATCAACATACAGAGAAATCTAGGTGCACAAGTTCAGTTACCTGCAAGTGGCAATATGAGGGGCATGGATAGGGTAAATAGGTAAAGTCTTTTCCCTGGGGTCAGGGAGTCCAGAACTAGAGGGCATAGGTTATAGAGTGAGAGGGGAAAGATATAAAAGAGATCTACAGGGCAACCTTTTCACACAGAGGGTGGTACATGTATGGAATGAGCTGCCAGAGGAAGTGGTGGAGGCTGGCACAATATAAGAAGCATTTGGATGGGTATATGAATAGGAAGAGTTTGGAGGGATATGGGCCGGGTGCTGGCAGGTGGGACTAGATTGGGTTGGGATATCTGGTTGGCATGGACGGGTTGGACCGAAGGGTCTGTTTCCATGCTGTACATCTCTATGACTCTACAAGTGGATAAGGTAGCCAAGATGGCATATGGCATGCTTGCCTTCATCAAGTACAAAGTTGGCAAGTCATGTTGCAGCTATATAGAACTTTATTTAGGCTACACTTGGAATATTGTGGACAGTACTGGTTGCCACACTAGTATAAGGATCTGGAGGGTTTGGTGAGGGTATGGAAATGGTTCACCAGGATGTTAGAAACAAAAACAGAAATTGCTAGAAAAGCTCAGCAAGTCTGACAGTATCTATGGAGAGAAATCAGAGTTCACATTTCAGGTGCAATGACGCTTCCTCAGAACAACGTGGAAGGTTGCGGGGGGGTGGGGGGAGTCTGATAGAACGTTTGCCAAATTATGAGATGCAGGGATAGAATGGATAGTCAGATTATTTTTCCCAGAGAAATGTGCATTACAAAGGGATATAGGTTTAATATAAAAGGAATAAATTTAAAGGAAATCGGAGAGGCACATTTTGTTTTTAGTGTGTGGTAAGTACCTCGATTGCACAGCCAGAGGTGGAATCAATAGCAACATTTAACAGCACTTAGACAGATCTATTAATAGGTTACATACTTTGTAAAGGCAAAAGGTTTTTTGCTTAGAAAGACTTCATATGTTGACTCAAAGAGTTAGTTCTTGTGTTGTACTGTTTTTTTTTCTTATTCAAAATGAGATATACGTGACCATATCTATAACTTAGATGTAGGTTTGCTCGCTGAGCTGCAAGGTTCATTTCCAGATGTTTCGTTAACTTACTAGGTAACATCGTCAGTGGGCCTCAAGTGAAGCAATGCTGAAAATTCCTGCTTTCTATTTATATGTTTGGGTTTCTTTGGGTTGGTGATGTCATTTCCTGTGGTGAAGTAACTTCCTGTTCCTTTTCTCAGGGGGTGGTAGATGGGGTCTAACTCGCTGTGTTTGTTGACAGAGTTCCGGTTAGAATGCCATGCTTCTAGGAATTCCCATGCAAGGACTGTAACAAACACTACATTGGACAAACAGGCAGAAAACTAGCCACCAGGACACATGAACACCAAATAGCCACAAAAAGACATGACCCTCTCTCACTAGTATCCTCACATACAGATGAGGAAGGACACCATTTCGACTGGGACAACACATCCATCCTAGAACAAGCCAAACAGAGACACACACGAGTATTCCAAGAAGCATGGCATTCCAACCAGAACTCTATCAACAAACACTCTATCAACAAAGACCCCCATCTACCACCCCCTGAGAAAAGGAACAGGAAGTGAGTTCACAGGAAATAACATCACCACAGGAAATGACACCACCAAAGATACCCAAACATATAAATAGAAAGCATTGCTTCACCTGAGGCCCACTGAAGATGTTATCTAGTAAGGTAATGAAACATCTGGAAATGAATCTTGCGGCTCAGCGAGCAAACCTACATCCAAATCCTCAACCTGAGCTACAAATCTTTTCAAAACTCGCGAATATCTATAACTACTTATACACAGCCTAGAAGCAGCTTTTGTCAGGTATGGTGTATCTCTGCTTTGAAGGGAGGTATTTAGGCAATCTGGCGAATGCAGCAGAACCTTCAATTTACCAGCCATTGAACAGCTCCCATGACCACTCCACTTCATTACTCTTCCCACAGATTTGTTTATCATTTTCTCCATTTGTTTGATAACTTACTGGATTTCTTGCAGCCATTTATTTTCATGGAAGTTTTGAAAGACTGAAGCAACATTTTTACACCAGTATGGTTGTTATTTAAATCTAATTGCTGTCATTTAGAGCTGCTGGTGTAATTTTCTTGACAGTATGTGAAAATGCACTGCCTTATTCAGCTAATTATTGAGGGACAATAACAAATTATTAAATTTACAAAGGAACTTGTTTTTCTGCAGATTCCTCCTGAACCCTTCAGCATGCTCAGATGAGCACTTGATGCAGTTCAAGTTTTTAGGAATTCTTGTGGGTGTTGCCATTCGTACAAAGAAACCATTGGATCTCCACTTAGCACCAATGGTATGGAAGCAGCTTTGCTGTATTCCACTTTCATTGGAAGATCTTGAGGAAGTGGACTTGCTTTATGTGCAAACACTTAACAGCATTCTTCACATTGAAGAAGGTGGGATAACTGAGGAGAATTTTCATGAGGTTAGTGTTTCATCAAATTCGATAAGGCCTATTTCAATTTTTGAAGGCTCTTTCTCCTAAGGAAACAGTGATTTTAAGGCAGGGTTGTTAAATTACTACTGAAAAGCCTTGAGGTTTAAATATTCTATCCTTTCTTGATATTAAATATCCTTGAACATTCAGCTCTCAATCTTGAACTTCTGTTCGCAAATAGAGGTCTAAAGCTAATGAGGAACTGAATGTCAAGTTTAATGATTTTGGACTTCGAATGGTTTTCATTGGAAGTTCTTTAGCAATATGCTTCATGTACTTATTGATTCCTTAACTGTCATAGATTTACTTTTTGACTAGTTGCAGAACATCGCTTTAAAAAAAACAGGGTGAGATGTTAATGCTCATGTTTGCTTTGTAAGGGCCATCTGATGTCTTTTTTCCCCCTTTTTGAACAATAAACTGGAAAATGAAAGTTGAAGTGATTAATAGCTGAAAGTGCCAAGGCAGTTTTCGCAATTGAAAATTGAGCTGCGCAATATTATATTATTTTTTGGTGCACTGAGGTGATTACCTACTCTCTCAAAAATTTCAGGAGCCTTTGAATTTAGGGAAAATTGCTTAATGACACTCTTTGGATTGGTCCAGCTACAGTTTGTTACTCAGAAATGTCCAGAATCCTGCAAACAAGAAACATCTTTGAGTGAAAAAGAAATGAAAACTCTGAATAGAAAATGTTCTAATTCAAGTAAAGACAGAGGTTTCCTTGTCAGCTATTGAATCAAAAAACGACTGTTGCTTTGAGGGCGCCATTATGTCATCAACACTAAAAAATTCAAAGGAACTGATATACAACCCACCTCGTCCTTATGGCCTGAATGAGCTAAATTTGTTTCTCCCTGTCTGTATTTTTCCACTTATAGTATTTTGTCAAACTGTCTCTTTTTGTCTGTCTTATTTGTGAATGAATGAATAAGTTGTATTTTGAGTTTTAAAAGAACTATTGTCTAAGTTGCACAGTAGTAAAGAATAACCTACTTTGGTTTTCCATTGTTCAAGATCTAAATATTGACGTTCTAAATTGGAGAGAGGGTAATTTTGACAGTATTAGGCAAGAACTTTCAAAAGCTGATTGGGGGCAGATGTTCACAGGTAAAGGGACGGCTGGAAAATGGGAAGCCTTCAGGAATGAGATTGAGATTCCAGAGAAAGTTTATTCCTGTTCCGGTGAAGGGAAACACTGGTAGGTATAGGGAATGCTGGAGTACTAAAGAAATTGAGATTTTGGTTAAGAAAAAGAAGAAAACATATGTAAGGTATCGACAGGATTGATCGAGTGAGTCCTAAGAGTATAAAGGTGTATAAAGGAGGATACTTCAGAGGGAAATCAGAAGGGCAAAAAGGAGACATAAGATAGCTTTGGCAAATAGAATTAAGGAGAATCCAAAGGGTTTTTCCAAATATACTAAGGACAAAAGGGTAACTAGGGAGAGAATAGGGCCCCTCAAAGATCAGCAAGGTGGCCTTTGTGTGGAGCCACAGAAAATGGGAGAGATACTAAACGAGTGTTTTGCATTAGCATTTACTGTGGAAAAGGATTTGGAAGATATAGACTGTAGGGAAATAGATGGTGACACCTTGCAAAATGTCTCATATTACAGAGGAGGAGGTGCTGGATGTCTTGAAACGCATGAAGGTGGATAAATCCCCAGGACCTGATCAGGTGTACCCTAGAACTCTGTGGGAAGCTAGAGAAGTGATTGCTGGGCCTCTTGCTGAGATATTTGTATCATTGATAGACGCAGGTGAGGTACCGGCAGACTGGAGATTGGCTAACATGGTGCCACTGTTTAAGAAGGGTGGTAAGGACAAGCCAGGGACCTCTAGACCAGTGAGCCTGACGTTGGTGGTGGGCAAGTTGTTGGAGGGAATCCTGAGGGACAGGGTGTACGTGTATTTGGAAAGGCAAGGACTGATTAGGGATAGTCAACGTGACTTTGTGCGTGGGAAATCATGTCTCACAAACTTGATTGAGTTTTTTGAAGAAGTAACAAAGAGGATTGATGAAGGAAGAGCGGTAGATGTGATCTGTATGGACTTCAGTAAGGCATTCGACAAGGTTCCCCATGGGAGACTGGTTAGCAAGGTTAGATCTCACGGACTACAGGGAGAAGTAGCCATTTGGATACATAACTGGCTCAAAGGTAGAAGACGGAGAGTGGTGGTGGAGGATTGTTTTTCAGACTGGGGGCCTGTGACCAGTGGAGTGCCACAAGGATCGATCCTGGGCCCTCTACATTTTGTCATTTATATAAACAATTTGGATGCGAGCATAAGAGGTACAGTTAGTAAGTTTGCAGATGACACCAAAATTGGAGGTGTAGTGGACAGCTAAGAGGGTTACTTCAGATTACAACAGGATCTGGACCAGATGGGCCAATGGGCTGAGAAGTGGCAGATTGGAGTTTAATTCTGATAAGTATGAGGTGCTGCATTTTGGGAAAGCAAATCTTGGCAGGACTAATGCACTTAATGGTAAGATCCTAGGGAGTGTTGCAGAACAAAGAGACCTTGGAATGCAGATTCATAGCTCCTTGAAAGTGGAGTCACTGGTAGATAAGATAATGAAGAAGGCGTTTGATATGCTATCTTTTATTGGTCAGAGTATTGATTACAGGAGTTAGGAGGTCATGTTGCGGCTGTACAGGACATTGGTTAGGCCACTGTTGGAATATTGCATGCAGTTCTGGTCTCCATCCTATCAGAAAGGTGTTGTGAAATTTGAAAGGGTTCAGAAAAAATTTATAAGCATGTTGACAGAGTTGGAGGATTTGAGCTATAGGGAGAGGCAAACAGGCTGGGGCTGTTTTCCCTGTAGCTTCGGAGGTTGAGGGGTGACCTTATGGAGGTTTACAAAATCATGGAGGGGCAGGGATAGGGTAAATAGACAAAGTCTTTTCCCTGGGGTTGGAGAGCCCAGAACGAGAGGGCATAAGTTTAGGGTTAAAGATGAAAGATATAAAAGAGACCTAAGGGGCAACTTTTTCATGCAGAGGATGGTACATGTATAGAATGAGCTGCCAGAGGCTGGTATAATTGCAACATTTAAAAGGCATTTGGATGGGTATATGAATGGGAAGTGTTTGGAGGGACAGGGGCCCGGTGCTGGCATTTGGGACTAGACTGGGTTGGGATATCTGGTCAGCATGCACGGGTTCGACCGAAGGGTCTGTTTCCATGTTGTAATCGCTATGACTCTAAGAATTAATCACGTGGAATCCAGGGTATCTTGGCACATTGCATCAAAAGTTGGCTTAGTGGCAGAAAACACAGATAGTGGTAGCATACTGATTGTGTAACTAGAGGTATTCTAGTGGTATGCCACTGGAATTAGCTTTGGATTTCTCATGGTTTGTGATATGTATAGATGCGAATGTGAGGGAAATGATAAGTAAGTTTGTGGATGACACAAAAATCAGCTGACAGTGAGGAAAAAGGTCTTGGGTTACAGGAGGATGTAGATGGGTCAGTCTGATGGGTAGATCAGTAGCAGATGGAATTTGAGCCTGATAAGTGTGAGGCAATGTACTTTGGAAGAAGGAACAAGACAAAGGTGAATTGCCCATAGTGTTCAGGGATATGTAGGTTAGGTGCATGAGTCAGGAGTAAATATAGAGTAATAGGGGAATGGGTCTGGGTGGGATACTCTTCGGAGAGTTGGTGTAGAATTGCTGGGCCAAAGGGTCTGTTTCCACACTAGGGATTCTATGAAATATTTTTCACCCAAAGATGCACCGCCTGGGAGGATAGTTGAGGTGGGTAACTTCGCCTTTATGAAGTACTTGGATGAGCACTTGGATGTTGTAGTGCTGGAATGTGGGACTAGTGTGGATTTCATGTATTTTTGACAATACAGACTCTGTGCTGAAGAGCTTCTTCCATACTCTATGATTTTATCATCATGGAAAATCCAGAATTCAATTCTTGCTAAATTTTCAATTTTGTTGAGTAGAAGAATAACACTTGCCTTTGCATTTCAGATGATACCCCTTGATTCTTTTGTGGGTCAAAGTGCTGATGGTAAAATGGTTCCGATTATCCCTGGTGGGAATAGTATCCCACTTACCTTTTCCAATAGGAAGGAATATGTGGATAGGGCAGTTGAATACCGGCTGCATGAAATTGATCGGCAAGTAAGTGAATTGAATTGAATTGAATTTCTTATCACGTGTACTGAGGCATAGTGAAAAGCTTTGTCTTGCGAGCAATACAGGCAGATCGCAGAGTTAAGTAGCATAGATAAGTAAACAGCAGCAAAAACAAAAACACAGGTACAGGCGAATGTTAAGAGTTTGTAGGTTCATTCAGCATTCTAAGAGCAGTAAGGTAGAAACTGTTTCGAAAGCAGCTGGTGCATGTGTTCAGGCTTCTGTACCTTCTCCCTGATGGTAGAGGTTGTAGAAACACATTGCCAGGGTGGGATGGATCTTTGAGAATGCTGGCGGCCTTTCCTTGACAGCGGGCCTGGTAAATGGATTCTATGGATGGGAGGTTGGCCTTTCTGATTGTCCGGGCTAAGTTCACCACTCTCTGTAACAGTCTCCATCTCTGATCTTGAATGGTACAGTTGCCATATCAGGTAGTGATACATCCAGACAGAATGCTCTCGATGGCACACCTATAAAAATTGGCAAGGATGTTCGTCGTCATGCCAAATTTCCTCAACTGCCTGAGGAAGAAGAGGTGTTGTTGGGCCTTTGTAACCTGTGCATCCACATGAAGAGTCCAAGAAAGCTTATTGTGGATGACCACTCTGAGGAGCTTGACACTCTTCATTCATTCTACCTCTGTCCTATTCATGGGTAGCATCCTGCCAAAAGTCAGTAATGAGTTCCTTGGTTTTTCTGGCTCTGAGAGCTAGATTGTTCTCAGTGCACCATTTTCCCAGGTCTTCCACCTCCTGTCTGTATTCTGTTTCGTCATCATCTGAGATTTGACCGACTATGGTGGTGACACCAGTGAATTTGTTGGCAACGCAGTCATGGGTATACAGTGAGTACAGAAGGGGGCTGAGTACACACCCCTGCGGGGCTCCAGTGTTGAGGGTTAGTGAGGATGAAATATTGTCCCCAGTCTTCACTGATTGTGGCCTGTGAGTTGGGAAACTGAGGATCCAGTTGCAGAGAGTGGGGCTTAGTCCGAGATCACTAAGTTTAGTAATCAGTCTCAAGTGTTGGAAGTTGAACTGTAGTAAATGAGTAGGATTCTTACATAGATGTTCTTGATGTCTAGATGTTCTAGGGAAGAGTGAAGGGCAAGTGATATGCATCTGACATGGATCTGTTGGTCCAATAGGCAAATTGGAGTGGATCAAGAGTAATGGGGAGTGATGGTCATGAGACATGCTGCATGAGCCTTCTTAGGCACAGGGATGATGTTGGACATCAAAGTGGATAACAGTCACAGTTTGATTTCTTACACAGCGCATCTCTTAGATAGAATAACTAGTACAGGATTGGAATATGGATTCAGAAAGCATTACACAACAACATCTATTGTGTAATTCTGGTATTCCATTCATCTCTGCTGATTATTATAATTTTTGTCATATGCTTATAGGTCATTCTGATATAACATGATAGTTATGTTCCTCTATAACCGCTCGCCATGGAAAGCTGCTATAGAAAAGCACGCTGTAGAAGATCGCTATGCCCATTCAGTAGAAATCTTGCATTATCCAAACAGCGTCCACAATTCATTAGTTGCACTATGACCAATTTGCATTGACAAAACAAGCATTATACCAGATCGGCCTGTATTTATTTCCTTCTGAAGTGACCTGAGATGTTTTTCTACATTTTTAAAAAGAATGCTTGTTGATGTTTGGCTCATCTCTACGACCAGTATTTTGATCCATCTTTGATCTGACTTTAATGAAAGTCAACCTTTAGTCTTTTTGTGATGTCCAATAATGTGATGAACATACAAATTAAGAGTAGGGGTAGGCCATTCAGTCCCTTGAGTCTGCTCTTCTATTTCGTAAGATCATGGCTGAACCGTCTATAAGCTCCAGCCCTGCCTACACCTACTAGTCTTTCACCAGCTTGTTTACCAAAAATTTATCTACCTTAAAACTCTCCTTCAAAGGTGAGTTCCAAAAACACCCAATCCTCTGAGAAGAAAATTCACATTAACTGATTAAAATGGGAGATCCCTTACTTCTAAGGCTGTTTGCTGACACCACTGAATGTATGGTTCTCATTGTGCATGTATGGTCCCTTTATGAAATGCCATGCCAATTTAAAACAAAGGGCAGCAACCAAATAAACATAATAGTTTTCAGCAATTATCGGCGAATAACGTCATTGTGGTACTGGTAGAAGAACTCTATGTTCTGCTTTGCACAAGAGTGAGAGTGTCTTTTGCTGATGTCAGAAAAAGAAATCTATTTTTACACAGTGACCAGCTGGTTCTAGATTTGCAATCTCTCAAAGTCACCCTGTTTCAGCGTGATTACTTGATTGTTAGGTTTAGGTCTCATGTGTAATAGATGTTTACCCTGATCTCCGCAACCACCGCAGCTCCACATTCCATCCTAGAGTGTTTCTAAAACACTCAAAGTGCACTTCACAATTGATCCCCACAAGGGATCATATACGTTGCCAATAATGAAGGGGCTTTTTGCTTCTGGTTTTGGAAAAATGAAAAGAATTTGTGTTAGTGTTAAAACCTTTCTAAAATAATTTTCTTTACTTGAATGTATCTGAAAAGTAGGTGATTGTTTTAGAAAATATAAATAATATTGATACTGATATTAGGAATGGGCAAGAAACTCTCATGTCCTTTGTAAGAATAAAAGCATTTATGATTCTGTATTTACTAGTTCTCCACTCCTGCAGTAAATTCTTGCCTATAATGTTAGGGAGGCCTTACCCCTCCCGAATACTATAATTTTGGCCCAGTTCCATTCAAGAGTTTTGCCAAATGTACGTTTGCCCTCCCTCATTTTGACCATCAGAATTTACTATCAGGAAAATATTCACTAAGGTCTAATTCTTTCTTAATTTCTTCCACTTTCAAGGTTTTAATTGGATATTGCTTTATTTCTATCCTTAACAGTCAGCGACTGCTTTCGCTCACAGCTTAGGCTAGTTTCTTCCATCAATGGAACATAAGCTTCCTTTGATTTTCCCTGTTCACCCTGGCCCAACATCATTTCAAAGTGTCCCTGCATCTATCTGCAATAAACAAAAGCCTTGCTGAAAACAAAATATACATCTTGTCACAATTATTTTTTTATTTTATACTCATCGGGACAATTTACAAGAAATATCAATGTGAAGGAAGGCATTTATATCTAATGATAAGAGAATGCTGATTGGTTAGCAAGTGGATGCTGGTAAAGTCATTGCCACTGAGAATGAACCAGTCAGATTTGTTTAAACCTTAACCAGTTATGTTGACTCTGATTAATATATTACCCTGAGAAATTAACCAGAGAGTGGCTGTTAATCTATTTTGTTGAATTAAAACAACTCTTTCTGTCTGCAAAGAGCAGGTGACTTTTTATGTAATTTCCACTTTATCCAAACTGATCCTAACCATCATAAATTAGTTTCAGTATTATTTACATACTTGGGATTATTTATGCAACGTTGTCCAAGTGTAGAATCAAGTTTAATGTTGGAAAATGTGTTTTGAATTATTGCAAGCATGGACTGGTTGGGTATGGTCAGTATCTTCCTTGTTGAGAATAAGGAATCAGGCTGAGAGTACATAACGTTTGGAACCGGAAGCTACACATACTCAGGTTCTGTCCTATCAAATGACTAATTGATAAACTATTTGGCTGGAGTTTTGCATCTCATCATTAAGATAATTAGAAGTGCTTAATGTTCTTACTCATTATACAAGCAAGCAATGAGGTTGCTCTTAGGTTGACACAACTTGTGGAGTATTACTTGTAAAGGAGCAAACTGTGGATGTGCTTTTTTTTAACTTTAGCAGCTGTTTGACTTTCTGTTTGCCTTTTCTTTGCTACTCATTCAGGTAGCTGCAGTTCGAGAAGGGATGTCTTGGATCATTCCAGTTCCCCTGCTGTCTCTCCTTACTGCTAAGCAGTTGGAACAAATGGTTTGTGGGCTGCCCGAAATCTCTGTAGACGTTTTAAAAAAGGTTGTACGGTATCGAGAGGTAGATGAGCAACATCAGTTGACACTGTGGTTCTGGCAGACACTGGAGGAATTCTCCAATGAAGAGCGAGTTCTTTTCATGCGTTTTGTGTCAGGCCGATCTCGTCTGCCAGCAAACACTGCCGATATCTCTCAGCGATTTCAGATTATGAAAGTTGATAGGGTAAGAAACATTTATTCTCTTGAAATTTTTTATCCATTTACTTTGACAAAGTCCCACATAAGAGATTGGTGTTGAAATTAAAGCACATGGGATTTGGGAGTGTGTATTGAAATGGATAGAAAACTGGTTGGCAGACAGGAAATAGAGTAGAAATAAACGGGTCTTTTTCCAAATAGCAGGCTGGTGGTGCACCACAGCTATTCACAATATGTATTAATGATTTAGATGAGAGAATTAAATATCATCTCCAAATTTGCAACTGACACAAAACCAGGTGGGTGAGATGTTACAGTCTGATTTGGACAAACTGACTGAGAAAATGCATGTCAGATACAGTATGATGTAAATAAAATGTGAGGCTATCCACTTTGGGAGCAAAATCAGGAAGAAAGATTATTATTTGAATAGCTGTAAATTGAGAGAGAGGACTGTGTCGTGAAACTTTGGTACCCTCATGCACCAGTCACTGAAGGTGCAGCAGACGGTCAAGAGGGCAAATGGTATGATGGCCTTCATAGCGAGAGGTTTGAGTAAAGGAGTAGGGATGCTTTGCTGCAATTATACAGGATCTTAGTGAGACGCAAGCAGTTTTGGTCTCTTTATCTGAGGGAATATGCTTTTCCTATGAAGGGAGTGCAGGAAAGGTTTACCAGACAGGATGGCAGGACTGACGTTTGAGGACAAGTTAAATTGGTTAGGATTATATTTGTTGGAATTCAGAAAAATGATTGGGATCTTCTAGAAATCTGTAGAATTCTGAAAAGAATTTATGATAGACGCAGAAAGGATGTTCTCAGTAGTAACGTCTCCAGAACTGAGGTCACAGTCTGAGGACACAGGGTAAACCATTTAGGAATAAAATGGAGAGAAATATCATCATCCAGGAAGTGTTGAGCCTGTGAAATTTGCTACCACAGAAAGCAGTCGATTTCAAAACATTGTATGATTTCAAGAAGTGGTTGGATATTGCATTGCATTGGGACTAAAAAGATGTGGGAGATAAAGCAGGAACCGGCTATTGAGTTGGATGATCAACCACGAACATAAATGAATGGTGAGGCAGGCTCAAAGCACCAAATGGCATATTCCTGCTTCTAGTTTCTATGCTTCCAGTGTCTTAGGACCAAACGTTTTCAGCTGTGCACATCAATGGCATTCCCTCCATCATAAGGTCTGAAGTAACGCTGCTCACTGATGTTTGCAAATATTCAACACCATTCATGGCTTCCCAGTCACTGAATCAATCCATTTTCAAAAGCAGTAAAACCTGGACAACAATCAGGTTTTGATCATTGACAAGTAACGTTCACGCTACAGAGTGCCAGATAACAACCATTTCGGATAAGAGAGCATTTAGCCATCATTGATCCTCAATGGCTCCCACTAATATGAATATCCTGGTGATTACCATTGACTGGTAACTAGACTGGACCAGCTATATAAATGCTGTGGTTACAAGAACAAGTTAGAGATTTGGAATCTTGAGGTAAGGATCTCCCCACTGACTCCTCAAAATCTGTCCACCATCTAAAAGGCATAAGTCAGGAGTGGAATAATTTACGCTTGACTGTACAGTTGCTTCCATTTGTTGCAATTTTGCACATTCACGTACTCCATTAATTATCTTTGTCATCCTTTGATTATACTGCTTACAATCCCACCTTGTCATTGTGATTGATTGATTTGGATATGTGACTTTCTATTCCATGTATTAATTAATACATTGAATACTTGAGGCATGAACATAGATTCTCAGACACCACTTGTGACAGCCTGTCAATTTGAGTACCTGCCCAACAACTCCACTCTGAAGAAGAGTCACTGTATCCGAAATGTTGACTCTGCTTCTCTCTACAGATGTTGCCAGACCTGCTGAGTTAGTCTAGCAATTTCAGTTTATGTTTCAGATTTTGCAGTCCTTTACCTTTGTCTAATCCCCATTCTGTCTTTTGATGCTCAGCCAGTTTCCTAACCAGCTTCAACACTAGCCTCTTCTGAGGGGCTTTATTAAATGTCTACGGTGGATATATAAATAATATTCTCTTTTCCACTACTTCAAAATCACTACTTCTTCAAAAAAAACTGAACAGATTCTCCAAGGCATGACCTATCTTTGATAAACACATGTTGGCTCTCTGAGCAACTGCAAGTCACCCTGCCTTCAATTCTTGAGTTATTTCCTGAACAAATCATTCTTTCTTGCATGCTCAGCAGAATTCAATCAAACTCCAATATCTGTATTTTTGTGCTCTACCTGGAATAATTATTGATTGTAAAACTTGCCTCAATATGACCTTTGGCTGCCATAGTAGTTGACTTCTATGACTGACTGACTGTTAGCAATATACTGGATGAAATAATTTGCATGCTATCAAGCAAATTTAGTTCACATTTTATAAGCTAAAGTTTTGATGCTCTACAAGGATGTATGGCTTATGAATTAATTAAATGTACCTGTGTATATACTGATCTGTTGAGTGGTTTAAAGTTTGCTACCCAATAATATGATGTTCTAAACTATGTCTGACCACCACTCATTATCATGTGTCTCTTTCCTGACAGCCTTACGACAGTTTGCCTACCTCACAAACTTGCTTCTTTCAGTTGCGTCTACCTCCATACTCCAGTCAGGCAGTCATGGCGGAGCGATTACGCTATGCTATCAACAACTGCAGATCCATAGATATGGACAACTACATGCTGTCTCGTAATGTGGACAATGCAGAAGGCTCTGATACCGATTACTAATTGAACAAAACTGCTGCACCAAGAGGCAATGGTTAGCAAAGTCAATGGTATTGCAAGTATAGGTGACTACTGCAGCTATAGTGAAGAACCCAGAATATTTTAATTGTATATGAACTTGAAGAAAAATGAATGTGATCAATGTTATTGTTTGATTTTAATTTCAACTATAAGCAGGTTTAAAAAAGTTCTCCTGATATTTGTTTTTGTTCATTTTTTGATAGGTTTGCATGGAGATATTTTGGTGCATTTTTGAGTGGTATAGATGACCCCTCCAAGTGTTGGGGGCTATGAAATTAAAGTTTAACAGAAAATGTACATTGTGTATAATTGTTCATGAGGGAGAGCAATTTTACATAAATATTCTTATATTTATTTTTGTTTTAATTTGCATTGCCTGTGCTGAGTTTCCTATCAGAACGACATCCAAAACAATAAAGCATTAATTTAAAGCCATTGTGTTTGTGCATTACTTCAAGCTGTTCTAATCAATGATTTTAAACCTTTGGGTATATTTTTTAACCCAGAGTAAATTGTTTAAAAATATATTTAATCGGGTTAAGAATTACCAAACTAGGACTTGTGCAGATTTCACAGTAAAAACCGCTGAAGATCATCAGATGCTTTCAGCACAAGAGGCTATGCCACCTGTTGTGTCTAGGATTTCCTGGAAGAAATGTTCATCTAATTTCACACCCACTGTATAACTTGTTTGTTCAACACTATTTTCCCTCAATAAATCTCATCTTACTTTCTTGAAGTAATCCACATTGGTAAAGTGATGTTTTGTTTTGCATTAATTTTTAAAAGCTTTCTCTCCTCCGCAATCCAACACTGAGAATGCACTGAATGACCTGTAGTTCCTCTTTATCCTTATAAGGGTGAAATATTTAGGATTCTCCAGGCTTCTAGTGCCATCCTGTATTGAAGGAAGATTAGAAGATTATGGCCAGTTCCTCTGCAATTTTCACCTTTCTTTTCCTCCGTATCCTAGGATGTATCCAATTTGGTTCACTTCTCAACTATATACAGGCAGCCAATGTAATACTAGGTTATAGTACAACAGGTTTATTTGGAAGCACTAACTTTCAAAGCTCCACTCCTTCATCAGGTGGTTATAGAGGACACAATTGTAAGACACAGAATTTATAGCACAAGTTTACAGTGTGATATAACTGAAATTATACATTGAAAAATACCTTGATTGTTTGTTGAGTCTTTCATCTGTTCGAATACCATGATAGTTTTACTTCCGTTCATATGTAAATCACAAAACTTTTTTTTAAAAAGTTACATTCTCAGGTTAACTGTAACAATTGGTGTCAGGCCAGATACTATGTTAAAGGTGTTAGCCCCCTGTGTTCTCTGTCTGTGCCATATTGTTTAGACTGATTCTAATCTAAAAAGTGAGTTAACAGAGTCTTACATGAATTTACGCAGTTTTGAGCAAAGTACAATGAACTCTGCAAGTCCAAATTCACCCCACAAATGTATATGTATATGTGTGCATGTGGGTTTGTATGTGTGTGTATATGTCTACCTGAGGTGGGGGGTTGTGAGTGTGAGAGTGTATATGTGAGTGTAGAGTATCTAAGTCTGTGAGGGGGTGCATGTGTGTATGTTTGTGTGTCTGGGGTGGGTGTTGTGAGTGTCCTCTACTTCTCTATCATTTTTAACATGTCTCAACTATCTCCTATTTCATTATGATCTGGCAAAATCATCTTGGTAAAAGTAGATGTGCAGTATTTATTTAATACCTCAGTCATGCCAGTGCTCCCATTAAGGCCCAGAATGAAGTCCAGCTTCTCGTGGTACAATCCTTTTCGATTTATATTCTACAGGATAGTTTTAGATTCATTTTG
This sequence comes from Chiloscyllium punctatum, assembly GCF_047496795.1. Lineage (NCBI taxonomy): Eukaryota > Metazoa > Chordata > Chondrichthyes > Orectolobiformes > Hemiscylliidae > Chiloscyllium > Chiloscyllium punctatum. The sequence goes on from NC_092771.1 coordinate 32,224,933, forward strand.
CTGTTAACTGCCAGTTTTTTCTCATGCTATCTCTTTGTTTCTCTTACTTTGTCTCTTCTCCTCTGAATCATCTACATTCAGCCTGGCACTCGGTTGTAGTATCTACCTGATGTCTATCATGTACATCCTTCTAGATTTATGGGAATGTATCATTACTGTGCCTGAACTATCTCCTTGATAAAAAGGCAATCCATTGTTTTGTTTTGGCAACCTTTAATTCCAGTTTACCTGGACCAGATGTGTTCTCAGCTAATTGAGGTTTGACTGATTATCCTTACTGTAATGTAAGGATTATGTGCCTTTTAAGAGATGTCTTCTGACCTGTTCCTCTTAGACAGGGGTGTTGTTGCATTGGTAGTGAAATGACTCCGTCAGACAGGCAGTTGATAAACAGCGTTGAGTTCTCTCTGTATTTTTTATTTATATAAAGTAGGACAAATGAATCATGATCAGGGGATTTTAGTTTTTTGTTCAGTGAGTTGGAGAGTTTTGTTGACTGTTGGAGCTGAAAGATTAGATTAGATTTTTTTAGATTCCCGACAGTGTGGAAACAGGCCCGTCGGCCCACAAGTCCACACTGACCCTCCGAAGGGTAACCCACCCAGTCCCATTTCCCTCTGACTAATGCACCTAACACTACGGGCAATTTAGAATGGCCAATTCACCTAACCTGCACATCTTTGTGACTGTGGGAGGAAACCCACACAGACGCAGAGAGAATGTGCAAACTCCTCACAGACAGTCGCCCGAGGCTGGACTCGAACCCGGGTCCCTGATGCTGTGAGGCTGCAGTGCTAACTGCTGAGCCACCGTGCCACCTGTGTGAGTTCTTTGCTGCTAGAGTGATGTCTTAGACAGAGTGGCTTCCTCTTAAAAATCAAAAAGGGGAAATTGTTTCTGTGGTATTTCTTTCTACTGGGCTGGTTAGAGACTACACGTAAAAATAATAACTGCTGCTGAATTGCCTTTGCCAAGGGTATGTTTATAGGATACTGTCTTTTTTGGAACAGTTCGTGATTAGTAGTTAAATAATACATTATCTTGTTAAGTATTTCAACATTGTAAAGTTATGCCAATTTGTTTGGTATTTTAACTGTTGTAAGAATAAAGTGTGTTTTGATTAAAGGTCAGTGGTGGATCAGTCAAATCATGGAAATCCTTAAACAACTCCTTAAACTTGCCTTTAAAAAAATATAGTGTTTAGGCTATCTCTGTAATATACTTTGGGGCATCCAGTTTGGTCCATAACAAATTGGGTATTTACAATTTTTGGGCTCAAAGATGGTGAGTGTCGATGTTCTCTTTACAGGTGTTGCATTTGGTTGGTTTAGATAAAGAATGCTTTGTGTATTATTGTCTCTTTCAGTGGCTAAGAGTTTGCCGGGTATGGAAGAAGTCAGTTTTTGTTTACAGAAGGTGGGTAAGCTTTTGGAATTGGCACACAAGTTGAAGTTGATGTTGCCTGCGAGCATGAGGAAATCAGAGATGATTGCATCAAGAGCTAAGCATTTGCAATTGTCAAAGATACAGTTGGAATAGTTGAAAATAGCTGAAACTCAATTGCAAATGAAGCAGCTTGAATTAGAGGCAATGGCAAAGGAAAAGGAAAGAAAGCCTGAGCTGAAGAAAGGGATAGAAATTTTGAACTTCCGAAGTTGGCACTGAAAAGTGAAAGTAGACTTAAAGTGGGGGTAGTAAATGTTTTTACATAGGTTAAAACAGTGATGAGGACAGTAATGAAGAGCAAGCCCATCGTAGCTAAAGACCCGGTGGGATTTGTTTAAATATGTGCAAGCATTGCTGAGAAGGGCAGATCAGCCTCTTTCATTTCATTTGAGAAAGTGGTTAAAGAAATGAAATGGCCATTGACCATGTGGGTATTGTTGATTCAAAAAAGTTGGTAATTAGAGCTAGTCAATTGTTTGCAGCATTAGAGTAGGTATCTAGGGAGTATATGAGGTGAAAAAAAAGCCGCCTTTAGCCCATATGAGTTAGTGCCAGAAGCCTACAATGTTTTAGGAATCTAAGGAGGGAACATGTTCAAACAAAAGGATCAAACAAAATAGATTTCATAGGTAGATACAGCTTTGAAAATAGATCAGGTGTATGATGCCTTAGAGAGACTTACTTTGAGGAGTTTGAATATTTACTTCCTGAAGTGGTGAATGCATTTGGAAGAGCAGAGAGTTAAAGTAGCAGAAATTATAATGATTATGAATTAGTTCATAAGTCAAAGTTTGTTTTCAATATTATTTTCAAGCTGTGAGGAACAGAATTGAGAGGGAGAAAGGAAATTCTCAGTTGGTAAGAAAAAAGTCACTTTGAAGATGGTAAAGGTTGGTTTATTTTTCCATCTGTGGTAAACTATGGGCAGAGGGGAGAGAAGTAAAAGTCAATTAGGTGTTTTCACTGTAATAAAATGGGAGACATGAAGTTACTGTGTTGATGGTGAGAAGACATAATGAAAACTGGACACGCCAGTAAGATATGTCGGTGGTAAGAGAAATCACAGTTGAACCTAGGGCTGGTCAGGGATTAGTTGAGAAGAAAGTGTCAGATCTCTTTAAAGAATTCACCTCTGTGGGTAAGGTTTACTCATGTGTACCAGAAGAAGCAGATGAAGATATAGGTAAAGAAATTAAGATTTTAAGGCAAGTCAACCTTTGATGGTGAAAGATGAGACCGAATGTAATTCAGAAAGAGTATTGCCAAAAAAACATGGTAATATGTTGAAGTCATGGTGAGAAGAGTAGTATTCCATATTATAAGGTGAGGTTGGAGAATCTGGTGAAAAGTTGTAGTAGGAGTAATAGAGAAATTCTCTGTTCCAGAAATACGGTTTTTCCTTGCTAAAGATATAGCTGGATCACAACTGAAAGCAATGCCTTCTGTGATTGAAAAGCTAGTGTTATATCAGCCAACTGAGGTGTTACTGGAAGTATATCCTGGAATTTTACCTCACTGGTGACACGGTCACAAATCCACAGGTTGAAACAGGGAGAAATGAGAGTGGTTGAGAAAAAACAAGAACAGATGGAGGTCAAAGTGGATATTTTGAGTTCAGGGAAGTTAGCTGAATTGTAACAGAAATATGAAAAACCAAGAAAAGTCTGCCTCTATCCCTGAATATTAGTATCTTAAAATGAAGTCTATATGAGGAAATAGAGACTGTGACATATTGAGGCAGATGAAAAATGGGCAGAGATTCATCAAGTTGTATTACCAGTGCGGGGAGCACATGAAGTGCCAGTAGGAGGTCATTTGTAAATAAGGAAAATACAAGCCAAATACCAAAACATTTTCAATGGCTTGTTCTACATAAAGCTGTCGTTAAGTTTTCTTGGATATGTCACACATGTTAGATAATAGGAAAGCCTCAGGTAGTGATATAATAAGATCAGATATTAATACCCATCCCAACATTTGAGGAGCCCTTTACATGACCCTTAATTGATTGTGCAGGACCCGTCCCTAAAACAAAATGGGAATCAATATTTGTTTACTATAATGGATGTGACTACTAGATTTCCAGAGGCCATTCTGTCGTCAATATGCTCAAACAGTATTTCAATGGAGAAGGAAATTTTGGCTTTCATGACTCCAAATGGACTTTACCCATTTAAAGTCATGTCATTTGGTTTGAAAAATGCACCAGCCACATTTCAAAGAGTATCCAATAAGATCATATCTGGATTATTCAGCTATGTAATGTAGATAGACAATCTGTTGATTTTTTAAAGTCACACATGGAACATTTGAAGGAGCAACTAGCAGAAATGTTTGATTGACTTCATGAGGTGGGTTTGGTGATAAACCTAGCTAACAGTGAGTTTGCAAAGACCATTCCAATCGAATAGACAGATGTGAACTCAAAGGTCATTGGGAGTTTCCCATACTGTCAACGAAGAAGGAAGCACTGGGCTTGAGTGGTTTTGTTTTTTTTGCTCGAAATTCAGACTGGCCTTTGGCAATATGGTTGCTCCAAGGACCTGTTGAAGAAGAGAAGAAAGTTTCAGTGTACAGATGAATATCAGAAGGCATTTGACAGCCTGAAAGCTGTATTGACCAGTGTTAAGAATACCCAATTACACAAACCTGTTCCAAGGGGGCTATGTCGGTGCAGTACCCTTACAAGAGTATGAAAAGATTTACTGGGTATTTTCCTCAAAAATTGAATATTTATCAAAAAGAAATATTTCACCATTGAGAAAGAGACCCTTAGTTTGGTGTTATCTTTGCAACATTTGGACATTTATGTGGCCAGTAATGTATCTGAGACAATTATGTATACTGATCACAGCCCCTTGACATTTATGAGGCAGGGCAAAAAAAATGTTAAATGATGTTTTGTCACAACTTGATGAAAGAAGATGAAGGTGTTCAGTGACAAAAGGAATAAACTGAAATAAGTAGTATTATTGGATGTTTACATACTCAGAATTAATACAATGTGTAGCTATAATGTCGAATACTAATAGTATGGGACTAAAGGCTATGAAAATGAAGTCATCTTTGTTCATGGATTTTTTTTTAGGAAGGGCAAGATGTGATCATACTATGCCTTTCTTTTGGCATTTATTTCCAGCAGACTGGAGAAAGATAGCTCATAAGAATAATAAGTGTTCCTGAATTGCCTTTTCCAAGGGCATGTTTATGGGATGCTGTCTATATTTGATGGTTAAATAATACCTTGTTTTGTTAGGTGTTTCATAGAGTAAAGCTATGCCAATTCTTTTTGTTGTATTATAACTGTGTGTAAGATGAAATTGTGTTTTAATTAAAGGTTGGTAATGGACCAATCAAATCATATCTAGAACACAGCACCTTGCATTTGTTTTGTAAAGAATGTAAAATTAGGGTCTAGGCCACTATATACTTTTGATCTGGTCTGGTCCATAAAACTAGATTGCCCTTTCTCTTTTTCCATAGTCATATGATACAATGATTACTATCTCCTAGATGTCTCTCTATGGACTCAATCCACTTGGCCCACTGATTCCCTAGCAATGCCTCCTTTCCCAATGAGTTTAAAACATACTAATGTAGAAAATTCTCCCAAATACATTATTGAAACTCTCACTTCTCTCTGCCTTTAACCTTACAACAGGGGACTTCAATTATCAGATTGAGCACTGTGATAGTATTAAGCCCCCTATTATAACCTCTGTACAATTCTTGCATTTCTCTTTGTAGTTGATCTGCAAATTTGATCATCTATATATTTCTAACTTGTTTTTGGCCAATATGTGCAATGTAGTTGTACCATGATTGTTTCTTAGCTCTGACTGAATAGATTCTGTTCCTTTCACCTCTAGGACATCCCCTGTCTTCAACATTGCAATGTTGCCAACACTGCTAGACTGCCTCCTTTCTTTCCTCATTATGAAATCATAAACCTGCACTACCATTCAGTGAGATCTTGCTGATTTGATTGTGGTCATATCTTCTCTCTTTTAAACTCATTTTCTCATAAACAGCTCCGTCATCTCAAGATCAGCCAAGTGAACCTTTGCTGAACTGTTTCCAATCGACTCTCCTTAAGTAAAGAGACCAAAACAGCATACAGTACTCCAGGTATGGTCTCACCAATACCCTGAACAACTATAGCAAATCATCTTTACCTTTATACTTGTAAAAATACAATAGGGGTTTGCTCTGTGTAGTCTCTCTTGGAGAGAAAGCTGGTGCCAAGATGTCTACTCCATGGAAACAGACAAAATAGCTTTGCATTCCTTTTTAAATTAGACAAAATAAGCATGAGTGGGTGGGCGCAGGCTCATAATGACCCAGAGTTTTAGTTTTGCTCTCGGTTGTTGAAGTTGGGGTTTCTGGAGTTGAAGCTGATAGATGCTGCCAAAAAAGGTTTGAGTTCTGCCTCTGCTCTAGATTCATTCTATTGGTGCTTCTTCTCCTGGACTGGAGGGGATGGCAAGTGAGGAAATTTGCATTTGCCTTTGCATTTGTTATGGATGCTGCTTGATTGGAACAGTTGATGAGTTTGAGTTAAGTAATAAATTATTTTGTTTAAGTATTTTGATAGCTTAAAGTTATACCAATTCTCCATTATTTATTTGTTTGTATTTTAATGGTACTGTAAGAATTAAATGTGTTTTTTTTTACTTAGAACTGGTAGTTTGGCCAATTGAAACATATTTGGAATGCAGTGCCTTACAGTTGCCTTTAAATGTGATAAAAGTTAAGGTCTTGGCTATTTCCTTGATATGTTTTGAGGGAATTGATCTGCTCTGTAACAAACTGGAGGCTTTTATCAGGATCAAAGTCTCTAATTCCAGGTTGGTTTTAGGAATATTGGACTTGAAGGTGCTGAATGATGATATTCTTTTTTCAGGTGTTGCATTCGGTTGTTTAAGTAGGGTGTGCCTCATATAATAATGGTTATTTTTGTGGCTAAGAGTTTCCTGGGTGTGGAAAAAGTCACTTGAGGTAAGGCAAAACCTTTGGAATTGGTGGACAAGCTGGAGTTGGGGTTGACTGTGCCCGTGAGGAAGGGAGAGATTATTGCAGCAATACTTTAACATTTACCATTGCCAAAAATGCTATCAAAATCATTGGAAATGGTTAAAGTTCAGTTGCAACTAAAAGTATAACTATGAAAAGGAAATGAGACCATTTCAGTTATGATTAAAAGTAGAAGTAAAAGGAAAAAGAATAGACCTGGCAGAAGAAAGGGATAAAAAGAGAGATGAAAGGGAGAAAGAGAGAAGTTTTGAACTTTGGAAGTTGGCACTGAAAAGTGAAATTGTGGAGAGAGAGGCAAAAGGTGGGATTAGGACAGTGGTGAAGAACAAACCCATTGTAACTAAAACTAAAAACGTGTTGTTGGAAAAGTGCAGCAGGTCAGGCAGCATCCAAGGAACAGGAGAATCGATGTTTCGGGCATAAGCCTGAATAAGGTCTCATGCCCGAAACAGGAGAATCGACGTTTCGGGCATGAGACCTTATTCAGGCTTATGCCCGAAACGTCGATTCTCCTGTTCCTTGGATGCTGCCTGACCTGCTGCACTTTTCCAGCAACACATTTTCAGCCCAGAGTACAATCCACCAACATCTGCCACGTGTACACTTCCATCACATACATTGGGTATTCCAGTCATCATGACTGTCCAGGCATCTTCCAACCTCTGGCACTGCCAGGGCAGACTGGTCCAGCAGGGTACACTGGCAGATGGGGTGTACAGCTGCATCACGTACAGGTACCACACAGGAAAAGGAGCAATCACACAGCATGGACCAGGCTACCAGGCCTGCTCCATTTCTCTCTCAGCCTGCATTCAATTGGTACCAAATGGCATGCTTGTGCCATTCAGGCCTTGCCTTGCCACGCTGTGCCTTGTACTGCCAGTTGACACAATCACACAGCTAGGCAATGGCCATGCTCTGCAGTAATCCTCAATCAAAGGAACATACACCTAATTGGGCATTACTCTAGCACCTGTACTATGTGGCCTGAGCATTCGTGCCATACACCCATCATCTGTTGTAAAATATGTCTGGAGGTTTTTGGGCATTTATCCACAACGAAGTCCATGAGGGCACCCATCAGACTGGAGGCACAGCAAAACTAGTCAAGGGCAGCTTCCCAGGCCAGTCCAAGTGATCCCTTTCCATTGTTGAGCTCAGAGTAAAGCACTTGTTTGGGGAGTCTTGTGTCATGCTAACCTGTGATGCAACTTTGAAGGATTGAACCAGTTTTTCATCTCTGAGGATCCTTATCGCTGGTATTAATCTGGCTGTAAAAAGCCTATTATAATGTAGAATCTCTGACACATCAAACTGCACAGGCAGCTCATCAGCAGTGTGGGGTGAGGGACTGGGCAAAGTGACTGGATCACAGGTGCTCAATGATTCCATATGGGACAAGGAAACTCTGTTCGTGAGTCATCCCTTGCCTCTATCCTCAGCATCCCTTGTCCCTTTGACTTGCATCTGCAGGGCTACCAATTTGTCATTTTGTTATATTCTCCTCAGTGCTGGTGTGAAGTGTCTCTGATTGGACTACAGTGGTTGCTGGGCAGACAATAAAATTAGAATTATGTTTTTTGATTCTGAACAAAAGTTCATTAGTCGCCTTGCCTTTACCTGATTGGTGTATAGTTCAATGAATCATAGAATCCTTACAGTACAGAAGACATAATTTGGTCCACTGAGTCTGCACTGACTCTTAAAGGAACACACCGGCCCTGAACTCTCAGTTTACTACGTTTAAAAGACTCCCACTTTTCAAATGAAGACATATCTGCAAGTAACTGCTCCCAGTCAATGTTTGCCAGATCCTGTCTAATGATACTGAAATTGGCCTTACCCCAATTTAGACACTTAATTCCTGCACAATCTTTATAATTTTCCAATAATGACTCTGGAACAAGAGTTTTAGTCTCTTAACTTCGAATGCTCAACCACTTGACTGGCTTCATTCCATAGGATTAGGTTCAGTATTGCGCCATCCCTAGTGGGACTATCTATATAATGTTAAAAATCACACACCTGGTTATAGTCAAACAGATTTATTTGGAAGCACCAAATTTGTGCGATTTTTTTTTTACTTTGTCCACCCCAGTCCAACACTGGCTCCTCCATATCATATCTATATAATCATATCTATAAAATAATCATATCTATATAATGGCACAATAAAGTGCTCTCCTGAATGCACTTTAAAAATTCCATCCTGTCTAATCCTTTCCTAATTGGGTGATCCCAGTTGAAATATCCTGCCATGAGAACCCCATTCCTCTTAAACCTTCCTGTCATTTGAAACTTTTATCCCCTGGAATATTGAGCTGCTAGTTCTGCTCTTCTTTCAACCGTATCTCTGTGATTTCATATGCTGACCTGCTCATCAATGATCTCAGTTCAATCTTACCAATCTCCTTGCATTAAAATAGATACAATTTAGCTTTCTGGCCCTCCCATGTGCCACATTCCTTACCATGTGATCTCCATCTGCTGAACTGTCCTATTTTTCTTCCTTTTTTTTTGGATGTCACTCCTCATTTTAAATTTACTCTGTGCCCCATCCCCTTGCCACATTAGCTTAAAACCTCCCAGCGAGGATATTGAACATGTTCCGGTTCTGATGCAACATGTCTAGCTTGTGAAGGACACACATACCTCAGAAGCTGTCCAAATAATTTAAAAATGTAAAGCCCTCCCTCTTTTTCACCAAATGTTCATCTGACCTATCTTTCTATCCCAATACCCAGTAGCGCACGGCATTGGAAGTAATCCAGAGATTACAAATTTTGTGGAGTTCACCATGAATTTACTACTTAACTCTTTAAATTCCTGCTGTAGGACCTCATTTCTTTCTTTAACCATGTAGTTAGTGTCAACATGTACCAATACTTAGAGAATTATAAGAGTAATAGTCTGATAATACTGCTTTCCAACTTTCCCAACATAAATTGGGATATACATAGTGCTAAGGGTTTAGAGAGGGTGGGTTTCTTGAAATATATCCAGAAGAGTTTTATTTTGTATCAATATGTAGAAGGCCCAACTGGTTCTGGGGGAAAGTATTCAATGGGTTACACTTGAAAAGTTGACTTTCTCACCTTCTGATGGTGTCAGCTTGCTTCCAGTCTCCTGCTTCTCTACCAAGTATTCAATGTGGCAGTGGGGGATCATTTAGGTGATTGTGGCTACAACATGGTACGGTTCAGATTTGTTCTAAGCAAGGAAAAAGATATCCTGCAAAAGACGGCTTTGGATTGGGGGAGGACAGGTTTTATTAGAATAAAGCAGGATCAAGCCACAGTAGATTGGGAGCAACTCCTTGCAAGTAAGTCGGGGCACTCAAAAGGTGTTGAGAAGAGTACAGGTCCAACATACACCCTTCAGAGAGAAATATAGAAGCAATAACTTTAGAGAATGCTGGATGTCTAGGGGAATTCACAACTGGGTAACGAAGAAGCATAAGGCTTTTAGCAATCCACAGGGAGCAATTCAGCTGTAGCCTTAGAGGAATAGAGGAGAGCAAGAGAGAACTTAAGAGAACAACTAATACATCAAAAAGAGGACATGTAAATGGTCTTGTAAATGTTGTTACAGAGATTACAGAGAATGCTAAGGTACTTCATAAATACATTAAAGGGAAGAGTAAGGGCCCATTAGAGACCAAGGGGGCAACCTGTATGTGAAGCCACAAAATATTGGAAGGGTGTTGAATAAATAATTCTCTTTGGTTTTCACTTTAGAAAAGGAGAATGTTCGTATGGAATTCAGGAAAAGGGATTATGAGGACCTTGCACATCTTCGCATAAGAAATGTGAAGCTCTGTCAGGCTTAACAACAGGTAAATACACAAAACTAGATGAATTGCATGGTCAGCATGTCCATGATATCCTAAACTAATCTAGTCCCATTTGCCTGCACTTGGCCCATATCACTCTAAACCTATTCATAAATGCATCCAGATTTATTTTAAATTTTGTAAATGTACCAGCCTCCACAACTTCCTCTGGAAGCTCATTCTGTACACACACCATTCTCTGTATGAAAAAGTTGCCTGTTAAGTCCCTTTCAAATCTTTCTGCTCTCACCCTAAACCTATGCTCTCTAGTTCTGGGCAACCCCACCCCAGGGAAAAGACCTTGTCTATTTATCTGTAATGTAAGAAGTGGTAGGGTGGCTCTGTGGTTAGCACTACTGCCTCACACCACCAGGGACCTGGGTTTGATTCCAGCCTTGGGTCTCTGTCTGTGTGGAGTTTGCACATTCTCCCCATGTCTTTGTGGGTTTCCTCCTACAATCCAAAAATGTGCAGGACAGGTGAATTGGCCATGCCAAATTGTTCATAGTGTTCAGTTTGGTGCTTTCGTCAGGGGTAAATGTAAGGTAGGGGAATGGGTCTGGATGGGTTTCCCGTCAGTGTACACTTGTGGGGCTGAAGGGCCTGTTTCCACACTGTTGGGATTCTATGAAGCTGTATGCAGGTACCTAAGATGGCACTGTAAGAGGTGGCATAAGCTTTCCACTGTACTTATTTGCGTATGTGTCAATCAATCTTCAAAAGGTAGGTTAAATTCACATGTCATCTCTTTATTTTCAATGATCATTTCCCAGGAGGCTGGTACATTTACAAAAACAAATCTGATCAGGGACAGTCGGCGTGGTTTTGGGAAGGGTAGATCATGCCGAAAGAATCTTATTGAGTTTTTTGACAAAGTGATCAAACAGTTAGATGAGAGTACACGGGTTGATGTGGTGTATATGGATTTCAGCAAAGCATTCGATAAGGTTCCCCACAGCAGGCTATTATACAAAATGTGGAGGAATGGGATGGTGGGAGACATAGCAGTTTGAATCAGTAATTGGTTTGCTGGAAGAAAACAGACAGTTGTAGTTGATGGAACATGTTCATCTTGGTGTCCAGTTACTAGTGGCGTACCGCAAGGGTCGGTGTTGGGTCCACTGCTGTTCATCATTTTTATAAATGACCTGGATGAGGGCTTAGAAGGGTGGGTTAGTAAATTTGTGGACGACACTAAGGGGTCAGTGGAGTGTGGAAAGTGATGAAGGATGTACTAGGTTGCAGAGCGACATAGATAGGATGCAGAGCTGGCTGAGAGGTGGCAAATGGAGTTTAATGTGGACAAGTGTGAAGTGATACGCTTTGGATGGAGTAATCAGAATGCAAAGTACTGGGCTAATGGTAAGATTCTTGGGAGTGCAGATGAGCAGAGATATCTCGGTGTCTGTGTACACAGATCCCTGAAAGTTGCCACCCAGATTGACAGGGTTATTAAGAAGGCATACAGTGTTTTGGCCTTTATTAATAGAGGGATTGAGTTCCAGAACCAGGAGGTTATGCTGCAGCTGTACAAAGCTCTAGTATGGCTACACTTGGAGTATTGTGTACAGTTCTGGTCACCGCATTATAAGAAGGATGTGGAAGCTTTGGAAAGGATGCAGAGGAGAATTACTAGGATGTTGCCTGGTATGGAAGGAATGCCTTACAAGGAAAGGCTGAGGGCCTTGAGGCTGTTCTCGTTAGAGAGAAGAAGATTGAGAGGTGACTTAATAGAGACATACAAGATAATCAGAGGGTTGGATAGGGTGGACAGGGAGAGCCTTTTTCCAAGTATGGGAACGCCAAACATGAGGGGACACAACTTTAAAGTGAGGGGAGATAGGTATAAGACAGATGTCAGAGGTAGTTTCTTTACTCAGAAAGTAGTAAGGGTATGGAATGCTTTGCCTGCAACGGTAGTAAATTCGCCAAGTTTAAGTGCATTTAAGTCGTCATCGGACAGGCAAATGGACGTACATGGAATAGTGTAGGTGGGATGGGCTTCAGATTAGTATGACAGGGCGGTGCAACATCGAGGGCCAAAGGGCCTGTACTGTGCTGTAATGTTCAATGTTCTGACTTGCCACCAATCTTTGAACAATTATTTGCTTTTTCTTGAAGTTTGATACTACCTTTAATATTTTAGTTAATTGTGAACAGTTGATGTGTATCTATTCTGTGTGTTCTGAAATATCTATAACTGTGCCTCCAATATGTATTTCTTAACCTAATTTGCCAGTTCACTTTTACTAGATCTACTTTGCAAGTGAGAGGGATGATATGGGTAAAGAAATCCCAAAGGGTACAATTTAATGAATGAGCAAAATATTTGGCTTCGGTGAGAAAGACTAGCAAGGCAAAGGCAAGCTAAGATTCTTTTATCTTTCTTTGTGTAAAAGGGCACAGATGGCAATTTGTGGTGTGTTCCTCCTGCCAGATGTGGGTGAACATTGCTGACTGGTGTCCCTGATGACTATGCCCACAGGAAGTACGACCAGACGCAACTCCTCACAGATTGTGTGGTTTGGCTGGAGCAACAGTTGGAAACTCAGAGGAACATACAGGGTGCAGAGTGTATAATGGACACCAGTTACAGGAAGGTCGTCACACCGCAGGTACAGTCAGGTAGATGGATGACAGCTCGGAGAGGGAGGCAGGTAGTGCAGGAGTCTCCTGTGACTATTCCCATCTCTAACAGGTTAGGATTAGGGATGGATATTTGGATACTGTTAGGGGCAATAGCCTCTCAGTGAAATAGGACAGAGTGTTTGGAAACAGTTAGGAATCAAACTTCAAACACACTGGGTAAATGAATGATAATGAGAAGAAGAACGGTCAATACAAGACTGAAGGTGTTGTATCTGAATGCATGCAGTATACAAAGTAAGGTAAATGAGCTTGTGGTGCACATCAAAATTGGCAGGCATGATGTGGTGGGAAACATGGAGACATGGCTGCAAGGGGATCTGGACTAGGAACTAAATATCCAAGGATATACATCCTATCCACAAGACAGGCAGTTGGGCAGAGGGGATAGTTAGTACAAACTTGGCCTTATTAATGAGAAATTAAATTAAATCAATAGCAATAAATGAAATAGGGTCAGATGATGTGGAATCTGTGTGGGTAGAGTTGAGGAACTGCAAAGGTAAAAAACCATAATGGGAGTTATGTTCAGGCTCCCAAACTATCATTAGGATTTGGGGCATAAGGTACAACAAGAGATAGAAAAGGTGTGTAAGAAAGGCAAGATTACAGTGATATTCCCAGGTGGACTGGGAATATCAGGTTGGTATTGGATCATAAGAAAACGCAAGCCATACTAGTCTGAAAATGCCTGACCTTGTCTGATCTCAGAAACTAAGCAGACTCAGGCCTGGATAGTACTTAGATGGGAGACCACCTGGGAATACCAGGTGCAGTAGGCTTTTAAAAAATATTTTTTGGGTGTGGGCTTGTGGTGCACTAGGGACTCGGGTTCAATTCCAGCCTCGGGTGACCGTCTGTGTGGAGTTTGCACGTTCTCCCTGTGTCTGTGTGGGTTTCCTCCAGGTGCTCTGGCTTTGTCCCACAATCTGAAAATGTGCAGGTTAGGTGAATTGGCTGTGCTAAATTGCCCATGGTCAGGGGTAAATGAAGGGTCTGGGTGGGTTACTTGTCGGAGGGTTGGTATGGACTTGTTGGGCTGAAGGGCCTATTCCATACTTTAGGGATTCTAAAAAGGAATTTGTGGAATGTCTGTGAGATGACCTTTTGAAGCAGCTTGTGGTGGATCCCACTTGGGATTTCATGTTGTTCAACGAGGCTGACTTGACAAGGGAGCTCAAGCTGAAGGAGCACTTAGGAGGCAGTGATCACAACATGATAGAATTTACACTGCAATTTGAGAGAGAGAGGGTGGAATCAGATGTAATGGTATTACAGTTGAATAAAGGCAACTACAGAGGCCTGAGGGAGGAGCTGGGTAGAATTGACTGGGAGTGGAGCGCAGCAGGAAAGATAGTGGAACAACAATGGCAGGAGTTTCTGGGAATAATTCAGGAGATTCATCCTGAGGAAAAAGAAGCCTGGTACAGGGAGAATGAGGCCACCATGGCTGACTAGGGAAGTCAAGGGTAGCATAAAAGCAAAAGAGAAAGCATATAATGTCGCAAGGGACATCAGAGGATTAGGAAACCTACAAAGAACAACAGAGAAAGAAATAAGGAGGTAGAAGATTAAATTTGAGGGTAAGATAGCCGGTAATATTAGGAGAACTTGCAAGAGATTCTTTAGATATGTAAAGGGAAAAAAAGAGAAGCAAAAGTGGATATTAGGCCTTTGAAAAATGATGCTTGATGCTGAAGAACTGAATACAGAGGAACCTCGATTATCTGAACAAGATGGGTGAGCATTATTTTGTTTGCATAATTGATTATTTGGTTAATTGATTCAATACCTTTCCTCTGGGGCTCAGAGTTTTCTGTTAAGTCTGCTCCCCATTCAGGAGAGGAGGCAGCAGCACACCGCATGTGAGCCCATACACCTCCCGCAACCCCATCTGCCCCATGCCACCCCAAAGCCCTGCTCACCCCCACCCCACCCCACAACCCTACCCGCCCCCTGTCCACACCATCATCCGCCCCCTCGCCCACCCCTCCACCAACACATGCCCCCTATTCACCCAGGACAGTCGTACCTGACACCAACATTAAGACTACCTTGTGGGGTAAGTCTCCAAATAGCTCATGCTTGCGCATGTGCACAACACACACACACAATCTTTACTGCAACTTTTTTGACAAGTTCCACCACTGGCCTGTACAGGTAAATGTTAGAGAGTATATTAGATTAGATTAGATTACTTACAGTGTGGAAACAGGCCCTTCGGCCCAACAAGTCCACACCGCCCCGCCGAAGCGCAACCCACCCATACCCCTACATCTACCCCTTAACTAACACTACGGGCAATTTAGCATGGCCAATTCACCTAACCTGCACATCTTTGGACTGTGGGAGGAAACCGGAGCACCCGGAGGAAACCCAAGCAGACACGGGGAGAATGTGCAAACTCCACACGGGGAGGGGGGGGGGGGGGGAGGGGGGAGGGGGGAGGTTTAAGGGTACACCCCTGTTTAGAACTCCAGGGAAAGTGTGGGGTGAGACAGAGAGAGTGGGAGATGGTGGCTTTGATCCCACCAATGTCCAGGACTGTTCTTGGCAGCATTTCAGTAAGCCGAGTTCATCTTTAATCACTGTAATCAGGTGATCAGTGTTGGAAGCACATCTTTGATATAATGTTTCTATCGGGACCTCGAGATCTCCTTCTAATATTCAGTTAATTGATGTTCGGATAATCGAGGTTCCTTTTTAAGTATTTTGCATCAGTCTTCACGTTGGAAGACACAAGTAATATCCCAAAAATTCAAAAGAGTGGTGGGGGGCGGGGGGGGGGGGGGGGGGGTAGATATGAGCATGGTGATTATCATCAAGGAGAAGGTGGCAGAAAAACTGAAAGGTTTGAAAATGGATAAATCACCTGGACCAGATGGGCTACATCCGAGAGTTCTGAAGGAGATAGCTGAAGAGGTAGCTAAGGCTTTTGTAATGATCTTTCAGGTATGACTGGAAAAATGTGAATGCAATTTAAGAAGGGAATAAGGCAAAAGACTGGAAATTATTGGCTGATTAGCCTGAAATCAGTTGTTGAGGTTTTGGAATCCATTGTGATGAATGAGATTTTTGAATACATGTAAGTGCATGGTAAAATAGAGCAACATCAGCATGGTTTCATGCCTGACAAATCTGCTAGAATTGTTTGAGGAAGTTAGACCAAGGAGAGCCAATGGATTTTATGTAGCTGGACTTCAAGAAGGCTTTTGATAAGGTGCTGCACAGGAGAATGCTGAGTAAGATAAGGGCTCATGGTATTAAAGGCAAGGTACAAGCATGGATACAAGATTGGCTGTCTCACAGAAGGCAGAATGGGAATAAAAGGGCCTTTCTCAAGATGGAAGCCAGTGACTAGTGATGTTAGAACATAGAACAATACAGTGCAGACAGGCCCTTTGGCCTTCGATGTTGCACCGACCTGTGAACTATTCTCAGCTCGTCCCCCTACACTATCCCATCATCACCCATGAGCTTATCTAAGGATTGTTTAAATCTCCCTAATGTGGTTGAGTTGACTACATTAGCAGGTAGGGCATTCCACACCCTTGCCACTCTCTGAGTAAAGAACCTGCCTCTGACATTTGCCTTACATCTATCATTTGTAGTTATGCCCTCCCATACAAGCTGATGTTATCATCCTAGGAAAAAGACTTTCACTGTCTACCCTATCTAATCCTCTGATCATCTTGTATGTCTCTATCAAATCCCCTCTTAGCCTTCTTGGCAATGAGAACAGGTTCAAGTCTCTCAGCATTTCCTCATAAGACCTTCCCTCCTGACCAGGCAACATCCTGGTAAATCTCCTCTGCACCTTTTCCAATGCTTCCACATCCTTCCTGTAATGGGGCGACCAGAACTGTACACAGCATTCCAAGTGTGTGGCCACACCAGCGTTTTGAAAAGTTGCAGCATGATATTGCGGATCCAGAACTCAATCCCTCTACCAATGAAACCTAACACACCGTATGCCTTCTTAACAGCACTATCCACCTGGGTGGCAACTTTCAGGGATCTATGCACATGGACTCCAAGATCCCTCTGCGCATCCACACTACCAAGAATCTTTCCATTGACCCAGTACTCTGCCTTCCTGTTATTCTTCCCAAAGTGCATCACCTCACATTTAGCTGCATTGAACTCCATTTGCCACCTCTCAGCCCAATTCTGCAGTTTATCCAAGTCGCCTGCAACCCGTAACATTCTTCCAAACTGTCCACTACTCCACCGACTTTAGTGTTGTCTGCAAATTTACTAATCCATCCACTTATGCCTGCGTCTAAGTTCCACAACGATCAGTGTTGGAACCATAACTTTTCGTTTTATACATTAATGATCTGGATGAAAGAACTGAGGGCATCTGGCTAAGTTCGCTGATGATCCAAAGATAGGTGGAGGGGCAGGTAGTATTGAGGACTGTTGGGAATGCTGCAGAAAGATTGAGATTGGGCAAAGAAGTGGCAGATGAAATAAAATGTTGGAAAGTGTGAGGTCATGCACTTTAGTAGGAAGAATACAGGCATGGACTGTTTTATAAATGGGAAGAAAATTCAGAACTCTGAAGTGCAGTGATTCTCTTAAGGTAAACCTGCAGGTTCAGTCAATAGTTAAGAAGGCAAATACAATGTCATTCATCTTGCAAGGACTAGAATATAAATGCAGCAATGTAATTCTGAGGCTTTATAAAGCTCTGATCAGACCACATTTAGAATATTGTGAGCAATTATGGCCCCATATCTCAGGAAATATATCTCAGGTGGTTCCAGAGGATGTTCACTAGAATGATCCTAGGCTTAAAATATGTGGAATATTTGAGGTCTCTGGGACAAATTCAATGGAGTTTAGAAGGATGAGGGGGGATCTGATTGAAACTTACAGAATACTGAACGGCCTGCACAAAATGGACGTTGGAAAGATGTTTCCATTGTCAGGAAAGATGGTGGTGTCAAAAACACATCCTTCGAAGAAGACTTCTTAGAATGGAAATGAGGAGAAACTCCTTCAGCCAGACATTGGTCAATACTGCATTTCAACAGCAGAAGTCAAGACAGAGCTAACTAGGGGGTACCAGGGAAGGTAAATTGGAATATTAAACACTTGACTTGTGAATCAGCAGAACGAGGGCTGAAATGGAGCAGAAATGGACAAGGGGACTGCTGGGTAAATGAACTAATATATTCGGGCAGTAGCTAAACCCAAAACACGATACCTGTAGTGTCTCCCACCCGTCCTCCTCCTCTACTCAAAACAAAAGACTGTGTGGAGGCTTGGTATGGTAAAGGTTTTTCCCCCCAATTATTCAATCTCTCTTGGTAATTTAGAGCAGAGGGGATGGAGGCTCGGGCAGTTGCATGCTCCTCTTGCAGGATAAGGGAGGTAAGGGTCACCACTGGTGTCTCTGTGTACATCACCTGTGAAAAGTGCCTGCAACTCCAACTCCTCACACACCATGTTAGGGAACTGGAGCTGGAGTAACCTTGGATCATTCAGGAGGTTGAGAGGCCTGATAGGGAGGAGCTATAGGGAGGCAGTCACACCCAAGTTACAGGATAAAGATCAAGAGAGGGAAAGGGAATGGGCAGACAGTTCAGGGACCCCCTGTGACTGTTCCCCTCAATAATAAGCATACCACTTTGGATACTGTTGGCTGGGGAGGGGAATGGTGTACAAATGAGAGGAAAGCTTCAGCAGCCAGGTTTCTGTTACTCAGAAGAGAAAGGGGAAAGACTCGGAGAGCAATAGTGAGAGGAGATTCAATGGTTGGAGGAACAGACAGGAGATTCTGTGGTCGTGAAAGAGACTGCTGGATGGTCTGTTGCCTTCTGGGTGCCAGGGTCAGGGATGTCTCCGATCAAGTCTACATGATGCTTAAGATGAAGGGTGTGCAGCCAGAAGTCGTGGTACACATTGGTACTAATGACATAGCCAGGGATGGAGCTGAAAAGTGAATATAGGGAGTTAGGTTGGAAGCTAAAAGGCAGGACTAGTAGAGTAGTAATCTCAGGATTGCTACCGGTGCCACATGTGAGAGAGGCTAGGAAGTGCAGTTGGACACGTGGCTATAGAGCTGGAGTAGGAGGGAAGGCTTCAGATACATGGATCATTGGGATACTTTCTGGGGAAGGTGGAACCTGTACAGAAAGACAGGTTGCACCTAAACTGGAGGGGCACCAATATCCTGGACAGGATGGTTTGCGAGATCTCTTCAGGAGAGTTTAAAGTAGTTTGGCAGGGGCTGGGAACCAGAGCTTTGGATCAGAGGATGGGAAAGCTGGTGATAAGGGAGATGCAGAGAGTCTGTGAGGAAGGATAGACAGTTGACAGGGCAAAGTTGCAGTCAGTGTGTTGGGTTGAAGTGTGTCTCTATTTTAACTCAAGAAGTGTCAGTAATGGTGGTGAACTTAGATTATGGATCAGTACTTGGAACTATGATGATGTGGCCATTACAGAGACTTGGATTTTACAAGGGCAGGAATGGTTCTTAGATGTTCCAGGGTTTAGATGTTTCAAAAGGAATGGGGAGGGAGATAAAAGAGGTCGGGGAGTGGCATTGCTAATCAGGGATAGTATCACAGCTGTACAAAGGGAGGTCGTCGAGGAGAGTTTGTCTACCTAGTCAGTATGGGTGGAAGTCAGAACCTGATCATGAGGACCTTATTGGGAGTTTTCTATAGACCAACCAATACCAACCGGGACACAGGGGAGCAGATTAGGTGACAGATTTTAGAAAGGTGCAGAAGTAACACGGTGGCAGCACGGTGGCACAGTGGTTAGCACTGCTGCCTCACAGCGCCAGAGACCCGGGTTCAATTCCCGCCTCAGGCGACTCTCTGTGTGGAGTTTGCACATTCTCCCCGTGTCTGCGTGGGTTTCCTCCGGGTGCTCCGGTTTCCTCCCACAGTCCAAAGATGTGCAGGTCAGGTGAATTGGCCATGCTATATTGCCCGTAGTGTTGGGTAAGGGGTAGATGTAGGGGTATGGGTGGGTTGCGCTTCGGCGGGGCGGTGTGGACTTGTTGGGCCGAAGGGCCTGTTTCCACACTGTAAGTAATCTAATCTAATCTAACAAGGTTGTTTCATGGGTGACTTCAACTTCCTGAATATTGATTGGAACCGATTTAGTTCAAATAGTTTTGCTGGACCAGTTTTTGTCAGGTGTGCCCAGGAAGGATTCCTGATTCAATATGTAGATAGGCTGATTAGAAGAGAGGCCATATTAGATTTGGTACTTGGTAACAAACCAAGTCAGGTATCAGATCTCTTGGTGGGACAGCATTTCGGTGACAGTGATCACAACTTTCTGACCTTTACTACAGCCATGGAGAGGGACAGGAGCAGACGGTATGGGAAAGTATTTAATTGGATGAGGGTAAATTACAATGTTATTAGGCAGGAATTGTGGATCACAAATTGGGAATAGGTATTCTCAGAGAAAAGCATGACAGAAATATGGAGGTTGTTAAAGGAGCACTTGCTGCAAGTGCTGGATAGGTTTGTCCCACTGAGACAAGAAAGGGATGGTAGGGTGAAGGAACCTTGGATGACAAGAGATGTGGAACATCTAGTCAAGAGGAAGAAGGAAGCTTACTTAAGGTTGAGGAAGCAAGGATCAGACAGGGCTTTAAAAGGTTACAAGATAGCCAGAAAGGAACTGAGAAATGGACTTAAGATTTAGAAAGTAGCATGAAAAATCCTCGGCAGGTAGGATTAAGGAAAACCCCAAGGCACGTGAGAAACAAGAGGATGGTCAGAGTGAGGGTAGAGCCAATGATGAATAGTGGCGAGAATTTTTGCCTGGAGTTGGAGGAGGTAGGGGAAGTCCTTAATGAATACTTTGCTTCAGTATTCAGCAGTGAGAGGGACCTTGTCATTGTGAGGACAGCATGAGACAGGCTAATATGGTTGAACAGGTTGATGTTAGGAAGGAGGATGTGTTGGAAATTTTGTAAAACATGAGGATAGATAAGGCCCCTGGACCAGATGGGACATAGCCAAAGTTTGTATGAAAAGCGAAGGAAGAGATTTCTACGCCTTTAGCGATGATCTTTGTGTCCACACTTCCCACTGGATTAGTACCAGATGATTGGAAGGTGGCAAATATATTCCCTTGTTAAGGAAAGGAAATAGGGGTAACTCTGGGAATTATAGACCAGTCAGTTTTACATCTGTGTTTGGCAAATTATTGGAGAGGATTCTGAGACACAGGATTTATGATTATTTGGAAAAGCACAGTTTGATTAGAGATAGTCAGCATGACTTTGTGAGGGGCAGGTCATGCCTCACAAGCCTTATTGAATTCTTTGAGGATGTGACAAAATACAATGATGAAGGTAGATCAGTGGATGTGGGGAATATGGATTTTAGCAAGGTGTTTGATAAGGTTCCCCATAGTGGGCTCAGGAGGCATGGGATACAGGGAAATTTGACTGTCTGGATACAGAATTGGCTGTATGCCTCAGCTATCCATGACTTCCATAAGCAGCCTAGGAGTAAAAGTAGATCCTGGGTCTGACTGACTCTCCCTGGGTAGCCCCTACTGGGTGAAGAAAGCTACTAACTCCTCCACCAATCTTTTTGCCTTAATACTCCACAATGGAATTGGCTTTGTGAATCTGGTAGACGCATCCATTATGGTTAGCAAATACTGGTTCCCACTTTTAGTTTTAGGGAGGGGACATATACAACTAATCATAACCCACATGAAAGGTTTGTCAAACGCGGGAATTGGTGACAAAGGTGCTGGTTTTATTACCGCCTGTGGCTTACCTACCATTTGGCATGTATGACACATACAGCAAAATTCAAGCACATCCTTGTGCAGTCCAGGGAAATATTAATGCTTTTGTACCTTAACCTGAGCCTTCCTCACACCTACATGACCTCCTACCAGTAATTCATGTGCCACCTGTAACATTGCCTGTCCATATGCTACTGGTAACACAACCTGGTGCACTTCAGCCCATTTCTCCTCTGCATTAACCTGCCGTGTTCTCCATTTTCGCCTTAGGATTCTATCTTTCAGATAATAACCCTCCGGAATATATTCTGATTCCTTTTCTAAGTACGCATCACCACATATATATTTTATTGTCTTGTCTTTCTGTTGTACATCCCTGAGTCTTTCAGGATTAAACACTTCTTCCTGACCCTCTGCCTGTTCAGGTTTTTCCTGTACCATTACATCAAACAGAATGTCTGCTAACTAAACCCCAACTTCTTCTTCATTCTCTTTAGTTTTTGCTTCATGCAGTGACTTATGACTGTGGGATCTTGTTACTACACAGTCTGGAAAAATCCTAGGATATTTTTCTTTTAACTTCTCAGTGCCCTGTTGTTACTTTGGCTGCTCCACAACAAGAGGTGTCCCCCTAATCTTATGCTCTGCTAAATTGTTCCCAAGAACAAACTGTTTTCCTGTAACTGACACTCTGTCAATCACTCCTACTGTTATTTCCCAAGACTTGAGTTGGCACTCTGACCTGATCTTATACGGTGGAATGCAAGATTTCTGTCCACATATTCCACAAATCATCACTCTCTCAGGTAACAGGTCAGAAAAAGTGCAAATACAATCATCTCTTACTATTAGAGACTGATTAGATCCTGTATCTCTCAAAATTGTAACTTCTTTCCTGTCTCCCCCTATTCTTCTTGAGTAAACTTTACCCACAGAGGTGAAGTTTTTATAGAGATCGAGCACTAACTCCATACCCAGCCCCCGCCTAGACTGTGCACTCTCCTGCAGCTCCTCAGGTTTTCCTAGGGCTTCCTTTATTGCTTTCACTAAACCACTAGCTTCATCTCTTTTACCACATCATTTCACTCAGTGCCAATACTCAATGACCAGTGCTGTGACTTTGTGTCCCACATTATCACAGTGGAAACACTTGAGGCCTTTCACCTCCTTTTCACCAATTTGGGCTTCTTTTGCACCTGTGGTAAACTATTACCAGTGTTAAAAATCACACTAGCTTCCAAATAAACCTGTTGGACTATAACCTGGTGTTGTGTGATTTTTAACTTTGTCCACCCCAGTCCAACAGTGGCACCTCCAAATCATTTTCCCAGTGTGGTCTACTTTTATAGTGTTTTATAGTGTAGGATCTCCCCTTCTCCCAATTTCTATCCCTCACAGGATGAAATTCTTTGTCGGAACTGAAGTTCTACCTTATGCACCAATGCATATTCATCTGCCATCTCTGCCGCTCTTCTTACTCCTTGAACTTCCTGTTCATCCACATGAATTTTTATCATCTCTGGAAGTGAGTTTTAAACTCCTTCAATAGCATAAGCTCTCTTGGAGGGTCATAGGTCTTATATATTTTTAAGGCCTGCACCCATCTTTCAAAATTACTGCTTAATTCTTTCTAATTCAATAAAAGTCTGACCTGTTTCCTGCTTTATGTTTGTCTATACACTTCTGGTAGCAATTCATAGGCACTTAAAATAGATTGTTTGACATCTTCATAATCTCTTGACTCCTCATCTGACAGCACGGCAAATACTTCACTAGCTCTGCCTACCAGCTTAGTCTGAACTAACATTACCCACTGGTTCTCTAGCAACTCCATCTGTCTAGCCAGTTTTTCAAATAAAGTAACATGTGGCAGTGTTTTAACATATTTGTATATATCACTACCTTCTCTCTTCATCTCCATCCTGTTAACTTGATTTTCCTGACAAAGTTGCAACTTCTGAAGTTCAAATTCTCTCTCTTTCTTCTAACATGACTCTTTTTTTTCCCCTTCCTTTATCTTCTAATTTCATTTACTTCAACTCCAATTTAAGTTTTTCTAATTCTCCTGCACTTGTCTGTTCCTCTGATACAGCTAATTGCTTCAACAACTCCATTACAACTTCAGCTCTCCTTTGCCCCTGGTTAAACCCCGTGCTAACCTATTTTATAATTCTAAATGTTTGTCCTTCCTCTGTCTTTCTAAACTTTCTTGGCAAATTTGGGACTCATTTTCAAACTCCAGGACCTCTTTAGCAATCTTAAGAGCTATTTCTCTCACTTTTAATTTAACCCAACCACAAGTCACCGAAATTAAACAAATAATTGTTTCACCTAGTTTTATTTAAAGATCCAGGATACTAATCAGCAAGTGTTTAAATCTGCTGGAATCTTTTGTATCCGGAATCTGTTCAAATCTCTCCAAATCTCAGAATGGATCTGTCTAAACCTGTCCAAATCTCAGACCCGAGACCCCAAACTGTTATGACACGGCAGTGAACCCCTCTGTTAATTAAACCAAACACCCAGAAGAGCTCACCTCGCCTTGTAATCTGTTAAAATATGAGACACAGAGAACTCCCAAACTCCACTATTCCAAGAAAATTTATTTTTAACTCTAAAAGTGAACATTAAACAAAAACTATTCAGAACTCTAAGACCCCTTTCTCTGTACGGCTTATTACCTGCCTCCAACTCAAAAACACTATGCTGTTCCAAAAAGACACTTCGTAAATTGCATCAACTTAATTTCAAAACCACACAGCAGCTGTTGTCTTCTGTGACTTCGCTCTTCCAGCTGAGAATCTCCCTGGGTCATCTTTCTTTTTACTGCGAGTACGTTTCATGTGAAAAGATATTTTTGACATAGGGTGTTTCCTAATTTTTTGGATCTCTCTCGATGGCAGTTGCTCTCTCTCCAGTTTTCAAAAAGCCTGCATTTTTATATCCCCAACATTGGATTGTCTCATTGGTTTGATGCTGGCAAAACAATTAATTGAAACTTGATTGAGATTTAGTATCCTGGGTCATTGATTAAACTGATTTGTTAAATCTGAATTGTTGTCAAAATGGAAACCAAAAACAGATATCCATTTCACAGCCAAATGTTACATATTTTCAATTTTCCATTACGACCCATTAGGTCATACACACAAGTGCTTGTAATCTCTCCATTCAGAACAGCATTCACTCTCTCTTAAAGGTACAGTATGCACCTTCAACTTCATAACATTGTAAGTGGAAAGTATTCAACCTAGAGCTCGGTGACCAGTGGTGTTCTGTAATGATCTATTCTGGGGTGATAGTGATCACAACTCCCTGACTTTTGCTATAGTCATGGAGAGGGAAAGGATCAGATGGTATGGGAAAGTATTTAATTGGGGGAGGGTGAATGACAATGTTATTAGGCAGGAACTATGGAGCATAAGTTGGGAAGACATTTTCTCAAGGAAATATGCGACAGAAATGTGGAGGTTCTTTAGGGAGCACTTGCTGCAAGTGCTGGGTAGGTTTGTCCCACTGAGGCAAGGAAGGGATGGTAGGATGAAGGAACCTTGGATAACAAGAGATGTGGAACATCTAATCAAGAGGAAGAAGGAAGCTTACTTAAGGTTGAGGAAACAAGGATCAGACGGGGCTCTAGAGGATTACGAGGTAGCAACTGAAGAATGGACTTAGGGCTAGAAGGGTGCATTGATAAAGCCTTGGCGGGTAGGATTAAGGAAAACCCCAAGGCGTTCTACACTTATGTGAGGAGCAAGAAGATGGCCGGAGTGAGGGTAGGGCCAATCAGGGATAGTGGGGGGACCTTGCGCCTGGAGTTGGAGGAGGTAGTATTCATTCCTTAATGAATACTTTGATTGAGGAAGTGGAAGGGTGGGTTAGTAAGTTTGCAGGGGGATCTTGGGGTCCACATCCATAGATCCCTCAAAGTTGCCACCCAAATTGATAGAATTGTTAAAGGCATATGCTGTGCCGGCTTTCATTAGCAGAGGGATTGAGTTTAAGAGCCACGAGGTTATGCTGCAGCCCTTTAAGCCCCAGTTAGGCCACATTTGGAATATTGTGTTCAGTTCTGGTCGCCTCATTATAGCAAGCTTTACAGAAGATGCAAAGGAGATTTACCAGGATCCTGCCTGGACTGGAGTGATTGTCTTATGAAGTAAGGTTGATGGAGCTAGAGCTTTTCTCATTGGAGCGAAGAAGGATGAAAGGTGACTTGATAGGGGTGTTGTGGTAGTCGAGTCAGATACATTAGGAACATTTAAGCGACTCTTGGATAGGCACATGGATGATTATAAAACGAAGGTATGTAGGTTAGTTTGATCTTAGAGGATCAGCACAACATCGAGGGCTGAAGGGCCTGTACGGTGCTAAAAATAAATGTGTTTTGCCTAAAACCAATCAAATTACATCCATGACACAACACAAAAGCAGTTAGGGTCTCGGCTATTTCCCTCACATAGTTGAAGGGGATTTGGTCTGGTGAAGAACATATATTGTGGGAAAGCGATGTTCACACTGATCAAAAGGGAGATCAACGATACAAGCAAAACAGATGATTTTAATGATGTGCACACATTGCAGCTCTTTTAATAGACTAAAATTTCCTGAGCACGTCACAGGAATGTTAACAAAAAATGACACTGAGTTACTAGGACAGAGGTTCCGCTAATGGAATATGAACAGCTGGAGTTATTTTGAAAAGCAGAACCACAAAGATAATAATCTCTGGATTACTATCCGAGCCACAAGCAAATTGAAACAGCATCAATAAGATAAGCAGGTAAATGCATGGCTCAAATATTGGTGTGGGAGAAATGGGATTCATGGGACATTGGCATCAGTACTGGGAAAGAAGGGACCTGTTCCGTTGGGATGTTCTTCATTTAAACCATGCTGGGACCAGCGTCTGAGCAAATCACATAACTAGGGCTGTCGTCAGGGCTTTAAACTAAATGGGGAGAGGGGTGGGCATGGGGGAGGGTTTAGTTACAGGGGAAATTAGAAAACTCAAGTTTAAGGAAGAGTGCAGGACTCAGGAAAGATCATTAAAATCTCCAGCACAGACACAAATACGACAGTGTTTGGAAAGGGTTAGCAATCAAACTTTAAGCACACTCGACAAATGAATGACAATGAGAAGAGGGACAATTAATACAGGACTGAAGGTATCTGAATGGACGCAGTATTAGGAATAAAGTAAATAAGCTTGTGGCGCAGATCAAAATTCTGGTATGAAAAGGTGGGCATCACAGAGATGTGGCTGCAAGGGGATCAGGATTGGGAGCTGAATATTCAAAGATATGCATTCTGTCAAAATAACAGGCTGGTGGGCAGAGGAAGTGAGGTTGCCTTATTGGTAAGAAATGAAATTAAATCAATAGTAAGAAACAAAGTAGGGTCAGATGGTGTAGAATCTGTGTGGATAGAGTTGAGGAACTACAAAGTTAGGTACAAGCCTCCAAATCTGGTTGTAGGTTTGCTTGCTGAGCTAGAAGGTTTGTTTTAGATGCTTTGTCACCATACTAGGTAACATCTTCAGTGAACCTCCGGATGAACCACTTTCATTTGTGTGTTGGGTTTTCTTGGGTTGGTGATGGGAGCATCCTGTGGTGATGGCATTTCCTGTTATTTTTCACAGGGGGTGGTAAATAGGATCCAAGCCAATGTGTTTGTCGATAGAGTTCCAGTTGGAATGCCATGCTTAGAGCAATTCTCGTGTGTGCCTCTGTTTGGCTTGTCATAGGATGGATGTGTTGCCCCAGTCAACTCAAAAAACTTCAGAAATCTGGAGAAATAAATAAGTCCGACTTCCAAAAAATGAAACTAGATGGATTCAACACACCATGCTTCTACAGATTACCCAAAATTCACAAACTAGGAGCCCCCCCCCCCCCCCACACCCATAGTCTTGCTACCTGGAACACCAACTTACCTGGCCAAGGAGCTACACCAAAGACTATAACACTTAGTAGAAGACTCACACCACTCCATCCACTCCACCCAAGAATTCCTGAAGACCATCAAAGACACTAAGATAGAAAAGGATGAAATAATGGTGTCCTTTGATGTAACATCCCTGTTTACATCAATCAACATTAACCTGGCCAAGGAAACACTGACTATACTATTAGAAGACCCCAAGACATAAACATCAAACACCACTAACTTCATCAACAAGGACAATGCTGTCAAGATAGTGGACCTACGCCTTACCACCCACTTCACTTCACCTATAGTCAAATCAATGGAACACGCATGGGATCTCTGATATCAAGGTTCTTAGCAGAGGCAGTAGTGCAGAGACTCGAACAAACTCTGCCAACCATCCAACCCAAACTTTGGGTCCACTATGTGGATGACACCTTTGTCATCACTAAACAAAATAAATTAGAGGAAACCTTCAATAATACCCTTACTGGCATAAAATTCATTCAAGGGGAAGAAAACAACAAACTGCCATTCCTAGATGTCACAGTAGAGCAAACAGCCAATGCGGAACTTCAAACCAGCATCTACAGGAAAACAAACACATATGGACCAAATACTGAACTACAGAAGCAAACATCTCAACACCCACAAACGAAGCTGCATCAGAACATTATTTCAATGAGCCAACACACACTGCAGCACAGAAGAACTTCGCAAAGCAGAGGAAAACCATGTATTCAAAAAGAATGGGAACACAATGAACACAGTTCGCCAATTAAGGGGGGGTAGATATAGGACTGATGTTAGGGGTAGGTTCTTCACTCAGCGAGTCGTAAGTTCATGGAGTGCCCTGCCAGTAGCAGTAGTGGACTCTCCCTCTTTATGGGTATTTAAGCGGGCAGTGGATAGGTATATGGAGGATAGTGGGTTAGTGTAGGTTAGGTGGGCTTTGATCGGCGCAACATCGAGGGCTGAAGGGCCTGTACTGCGCTGTATTCTTCTATGTTCTATGTTCTAATTCCTCAGCAACAAACCCAAACATGCAGACAAAACACATCCTAGCCACTCTCCCCTACATCAAAAACATCTCGGGAATATCTGCCAGACTACTCAGACGTCTTAGCATCATGGTAGCCCACAAAGCCAATAACACACTAAAACAGCAGCTAATGAATTTGAAAGACCCTATACAGACAACAAGCAAAACTGATGTCATTTACAAAATACCTTGCAAGAACTGTAACAAACACTACATTGGATAAATATGCAGAAAACACATCACCAGGATACACGAACATCTACTAGCCACAAAAAGACATGACCCACTCTCACTAGTATCCTAACATACAGATAAGAAAGGACACCAGTTCAACTGGGACAACAACATCCAGCCAAACAGAGACACACACAAGAATTCTTAGAAGATTGGCATTCCAATCGGAACTCTATTAACAAACACATTGACTTGGATCCCACTTACCACTCCCTGAGAAAAATAACCGGAAATGATATCACAACAGGAAATGGTGTCACCACAGGACAAGGAACCCCAAACACATAAATAGAAAGCAGGCCATTCCACCAGTGCTTCATCCAGAGGCTCACTGATGATGTTACCTTGTATGGTGACGAAACATCTGAAAACAAACCTTCTCACTCAGTGAGCAAAACTACATCCAGAACCTCAACCTGAGCTACAAATCTTCTCAAAATCTGCTCAGCCTCCAAATAGTAGTCAGGATCTGGGGCTCAAGATACACCAGGTGATAGAAAAGATGTGTAGGAAAGGCGAAGTTACAGAGGTCATGGGGGATTTGAATATGCAGGTGGACTGGGAATATTAAGTTGGTAGTGGATTGCAAGAAAAGGAATTTGAGAAATGTCTATGAGATGGCTTTTTGGAGCAGTCTGTGGTGAAACCCACTAGGGAACAGGCAATACTGGATTTAGTGTTGTTCAATGAGGCAGACTTGATAAGGGAGCTTATGGTGAAGGAGGCAGTGATCATAATATGATATAATCTACTCTGCAATTTGAGAGGGAGAAAATAGAATCAGAGGTATTACAGCTCTGATTATTATATTATTATTATAGGATACTACCGAGGCATGAGGGAGGAGCTGGGTAGAATTGACTGGGAGAGGAGCCAAGCAGTAAAGACAATGGAACAGCAATGACAGGAATTTCTGGGAGTAATTCAGGAGACACAGTAGAGATTCATCCCGAGGATAAAGCAGCATGGTACAGGGAGGATGAGGCAACCGTGGTAAACTAGGGAAGTCAGGCATGGCATAAAAGCAAAAGAGAAAGAATATAATGTGGTGAAGAGCAACGGGAAACCGGAGGATTGGAAAGCTTACAAAGACCAACAGAAGGCAATGAAGAAAGAAATAAGGAGGTAGAAGATTAAATAGGAGGATAAGCTAGCCAGTAATATAAAGGAAGACTGTAAAAGTTTCTTTCGATATATAAAGGGCAAAAGAGAGGCAAAAGTGGACATTGGGCTGCTGGAGAGATAATAGTGGGGAACAAGAATTTGGCTGAGGAACTAAATAATTACTTTGCACCAGTCTTCATGGTGTAAGACATGAGTAATATCCCAAAGATTCAAGAGATTGAGGGGGCAGAGGTGAGTATGGTGTCCATCACCAAGTAGAAGGTGCTGGAAAAATTGAATGACCTGAAGGTGAATAAATCACCTGGACCAGATGGACTACATCCCAGAGTTCTAAGGGAGATAGCTGAAGAGATAGTGGATGCACTGATGGTGATCTTTCAGGACTCACTGTAATCAGGGAGAGTCCCAGAAGACTGGAAAATCGCTAACGTGACATCCCTGTTTAAAGAGGGAGTAAGGCAAAAGACGGAAAATTACAAACTAATTAGCCCAACCTCACACATGGATAAGATCCTGGAATCTATTGTGAAGGATGTGATTTCTGAATATTTGAAAGTGTGTGGTAAAATAAGGCAAAGTCAACACGGTTTCATCAAGGGGAGGGCATGTCTGACAAATCTGCTAGAATTCTTTGAGGAAGTAACGAGCAGGTTAGACCAAGGAGAGCCAGAGGATGTTATCATAGAATCCCAAGAAGGTCAATGTGGAAACAGGCCATTTGGCCCAACAAATCCACACTGACCTTCCAAAGAGTAACCTGCCCAGACCCATTCCCCTACCCTATTATCCTATATTTAACCCTGACTAATGCATCTAAACTACACATCCCTGAACATCATGTGTAATCTAGCATAGCCAATTCACCGAACCTGCACATCTTTGGACTGTGGGAGGAAACTGGAGCACCTGGAGGAAATCCACACAGACATAGGGAGAATGTGCAAACTCCACTCAGTCACTGGAGGCTGGAATCGAACCTGGGTCCCTAACCATTGAGCCAGCGTGCTACCCTATCTGGACTTCAAGAAGACCTTTGATAAGGTGCCGCATGGGAGGCTACTGAGTAAGTTGAGATGTGGTGTCAAGGCAAGGTGCTAGCATGGATAGAAGCTTGACCGTCTGGCAGAAAAATCAACCCCTACTACTCTTTGAGTAAAACCTTATATCTGGTCTAAATCTATCACAACTCAATTTAGGGCTATGTCCCCTTGCCTTCACCATCTGAGGAAAAAAGGCTCTCACTGTCCACCCTATCTAACCCTCTGATTATCTTATATGTCTGGATTAACTCACCTCTCATCCTTCTTCTCTCCAACGAACACAGCCTCAATTCTCTCAGCCTTTCCTCGTAAGACCTTCCCTCCATACCAGGCAATGTCCTAGTAAGTCTCCTCTGAACTCTTTCCAAAGCTTCCACATCCTTCCTATAATAGTGACCAGGACTGTATGCAATACTCCAGGTCTTGTACAGCTGAAGCATGACCTCATGGCTCCGAAACTCAATCCCCCTATCAATAAACACCAACACACCATGTGCCTTCTAAATAACCCTATAGACCAGGGTGGCAACTTTCTGGGATTTATGCACATAGATACCTAGAGCTCTCTGTTCATCTACACTGCCAATAATTTTACCATTAGCCCAATACTCTACATTCCTGTTACTTCTTCCGAAGTGAATTACCTCACACTTTTCTGCATTTTACTCATTTGCCACTTCTCAGCCCAGCTCTGCATTTTATCTATGTCCCTCTGTAACCCACAACTTTGCCTATCTTAGTGCTATATGCAAATTTACTAACCCATCCTTCTCTGCCCACCTGATCATTTATAAAAATGATTAAAACAGATCCTTGCAGCACACCACTGGTAACTGATCTCCAAGATAAATATTTCCCATCAACCACCACCCTCTGTCATCTTTCAGCGAGGCAATTTCTGATCCAAACCACTAAATCACCTTCAATCACAAAACTCCTCATTTAGAGCAATAGCCTACCATGTGGAACCTTATCAAATGCCTTACTGAAGTCCATATACACCACATCAACTGCCTTACCTTCATCCACCTGTTTTGTCACCTTCTCAAAAGAACTCAATAAGGTTAATGAGGCACGACCTACCCTTCACAAAAAACTGTGTTGACTAACCCTAATCAAATTATTCCTTTCCAGATGATTATAAATCCTATCTCTTATAATCTTTTCCAACACCTTACCCACAACCAAAGTAAGGCTCCCTGGTCTATAATTAGGTTGTCACGACTCCCCTCCTTAAACAAGGGACAACATTTGCTATTGTCCAGTCTTCTGGTACTAATCCTGTCAACAACAGTAATATAAAGATCAAAGCCAAAGGCTCTGCAATCTCCTCCCCGGCTTTCGAGAGAATCCGAGGATAAATCCTATCTAGTCCCTGGGTCTTATCTATTTTCAGATCTTCCAAAATTGTTAAAACCTCCTTTTTGTCAAGCTCAATCCCATCTACGTTCGTAGCCTGTATCGCTGTTTCTCACTAACATTGCCTATTTCCAATGTGAATACTGATGAAAAGTATTCATTAAGCAATTCCCCTATGCCAGATTCCACACATAACTTTCCACTACTATCTTTGATTGGCCCTAATCTTACTCTCATCATTCTTTTATTCCTCAGGAGTTTACTTGATCCTTTCTGCTAACAACTTCTCATGTCCCCTTCTGGCTCTTCTTAGGTCTCTCTTTAGATCTTTCCTGGCTAACTTATAACTCTCTAGCCCCCTAACTGAGCCTTCACGCCTCATCCTCACATAAGCCTTCTTCTTCCTCTTGACAAGGGCTTCAACTTCTTTTGTAAACCATTGCTCCCTCTCTCAGCAACTACCTCCCTGCCTGATATGTATATACTCATCAAGGACCCGCAGTAGCTGCTCCTTGAATAAGCTCCACATTTCAAGAGCGTCCAACCCCTGCAGTTTCCTTCCCATCCTATGCATCCTAAATCTTGCCTAATCACATCATAATTGCCCTTTACCCAGGTGTACCTCTTTCCCTGTTCATTGCTATTGTAAACATAACCGAATTATGGTCACTATCACCAAAGTGCTCATCTACCTCCAAATCTAACACCTGGCTGGGTTCATTCACCAGTACCAAATCCAATATGGCATTGCCCCTTGTTGGCCTGAATCCATACTGTGTCAGAAAACCTTCCTGCACACAGAACCAAAACTGACCCATCTAAACTACTTGAACTATAGTATTCCCAGTCAATACTGGGGAAGTTAAAGTCCCCCACAACAACTACCCTGTTACTCTTGCTCCTGTCGAGCAATCCTTTTGCTATCCTTTCCTCTACATCCCTGGAACAATTTGGAGGCCTTTACAAATCTTGCAACAGGGTGACCTCTCCTTTTCTGTTTCGAACCTCAGCCCAAACTACCTCAGTGGATGTGTCCTCAAACGTTATCTCAGCTGCTGTAATACTACCCTTGATTAACAATGCTACACCCATCTTCTCTCTTCTTGCTGAAATCTGAAACAGCCACACCTGTCCCTCCTCCAGCCTTGTCTCTGAAATGGCCACAACATCGAAATCCCAGTACCAACCCGTGCTGCAAGTTTACCCACGTGATTCCAGATGCTCTTGGCATTGAAGTACACACATTTCAAACCAACATCCTGACTGACGGTGCCATCTCACGACCTTGTAAACCTATCCCTGACCTCACTCCCCTCAACCTCCTGTACACTGAAACTACAACGCCGTCACTAGCGGTGTTCCGCAAGGATCTGTTTTGGGACCATTGCTGTTTGTCATTTTTATAAATGACCTGGAGGAAGGGTTAGAAGGTTGAATGAGCAAATTTGCGGATGATACGAAAGTCGGAGGAGTTGTAGACAGTGAGGAATGATGTGGCAGGTTACAGCGGGATATAGAGAAGCTGCAGAGCTGGGCAGAAAGGTGGCAAATGGAGTTCAATGTAGCTAAGTGTGAGGTGATTCACTTTGGTAAGAGTAACAAAAAGATGGGGTACTGGGCTAATGGTCGGATACTTGGTAGTGTGGAAGAGCAGAGGGATCTTGGTGTCCATGTACACAGATCTCTGAAAGTTGCCACCCAGGTCAATAGTGCAGTGAAGAAGGCATATGGAGTACTGGCTTTTATTGGTAGAGGAATTGAGTTCCGGAGTCCTGAAGTCATGCTGCAGTTGTATAAGACTCTGGTGCGGCTGCATCTGGAATATTGTGTGCAGTTTTGGTCGCCATACTATAGGAAGGATGTGGAGGCACTGGAACGGGTGCAGAGGAAGTTTACCAGGATGTTGCCTGGTATGGTAGGAAAAGGCTGAGGCACTTGGGGTTGTTTTCATTGGAGAAAAGAAGGTTTAGGGGTGACTTGATAGAGGGGTACAAGATGATTAGGGGGTTAGATAGGGTTGACAGTGAGAACCTTTTTCCACGTATGGAGTCAGCTATTACAAGGGGGCATAGCTTTAAATTAAGGGGGGGTAGATATAGGACTGATGTTAGGGGTAGGTTCTTCACTCAGCGAGTCGTAAGTTCATGGAATGCCCTGCCAGTAGCAGTGGTGGACTCTCCTGCTTTATGGGTATTTAAGCGGGCATTGGATAGGTATATGGAGGATAGTGGGTTAGTGTAGGTTAGGTGGGCTTTGATCGGCGCAACATCGAGGGCCGAAGGGCCTGTACTGCGCTGTATTCTTCTATGTTCTATGTTCTATAATTCAGGTTGCTATCCCCCTGCTGCATTAGTTTAAACCCTCCTGAAGAACATTAGAAAATTTCCCCACCTATTGATACCCCTCTGCTTCAGGTTTGCAGAGGTCCCACCTTGCCCAGAAAGAGCTCCAATTCTCCAAGAACCCAAAACCCTTCTTCCTACACCATCCCTGCAGCTCCACTCTCTCCCTGTTCCTCACTTCACTAGCATGTGGCACAGACAACAAACCAGAGATGATAACTCTGTTTATTCTAACTCTTAGCTTCCACCCTAGCTCCCTGCATTTCTGCCTTAAATCCCCATCCCCTTTCCTACCTATGTTGTTAATGCTAATGTGGACCCTGACTTGGGGCTGCTCCCCCCCACACCCCCACACCTCCACAGCCCCCCCCCCCCCCCCCCCCCCCCAAGGATCCCGAAAACACGATCAGAGACATCCCAAACCCTGGCACCTGGGAGACAACACACCAATCATGAGTCACTCTCATTCCCACAAAAAAAACTGATGAAGGGTTAATCCAAATGTTGACTCTCTTACTCCTCAAATGCTGCCTGACTTGCTGTGCTGTTTCCAGCACCACATTTTCTCAACTCTGACTTCTTCAGCTTTGGCAGTCCTCAGTGATAAGTTTCTCAACTCTATTCTCCCATTTTTTTTCCCCAAAACCTTTCATCCCTTTGACAATGAGGCACAGTGGTTAGCACTGCTGCCTCACAGCACCAGAGAACCAGGTTCAATTCAAACCTCAGACAACTGTCTGTGTGGAGCTTGCACGTTCTCCCCAGGTCTGCGTGGGTTTCCTCCAAGTGCTCTGATTTCCTGATTTCCTCCCACATTCCAAACTAAATTGTCCATAGTGTTAGGTGGATTAGTCATGGGTAAATGTAGGGGAATGGGTGGGTTGCTCTTTGGAGGGTCGGTGTGAACTTGTTGGGTGGAAGGGCCTGTTTCCACACTGTAGAAAATCTCATTTAATCTAAAAGGTCACCCCTCAGCCTCTGACACTCCAGGGAAAACAGCCCCAGCCTATTCAACGTCTCCCTATAGCTGAAGTCCTCCATCTCTGGCAACATTCTTGTAAATCTTTTCTGAACCCTTTCACGTTTCACAACATCCTTCCAATAGGAAGAAGATCAGAATTGCACAAATATTCCAAAAGTGGTCTAACCAATGTTCTGTACAGCCGCAACATGACCTCCCAACTCCTGTACTCAATACTCTGACCAATAAAGGAAAGCATACCAAACACCCTTTTTCATTATCCTATCTACCTGCGACTCCACTTTCAAGGACCTATGAACCTGCACTCCAAGGTCTCTTTGTTCAGGAACACTCCATAGGACCTTACCATTAAGTGTATACGTCCTGCTAAGATTTGCTTTCCCAAAATACATCACCTCGCATTTATCTAAATTAAACTTCTCAGCCCATTGGCCCATCTAATCAAGATCCCATTGTAATCTGATGGAACCTTTTTCGCTGTCCACTACACTCCAATTTTGGTGTCATCCGCAAACTTACTAACTATACATATTATGCTCACATCCAAATCATTTATATAAATGATGAAAAGTAGTGGACCCAGCACTGATCCTTGTGGCACTCCACTGGTCACAGACCTTCAGTCTGAAAAACAACTCTCCATCACCACCACGACCACTGTCATCTACCTTTGAGCCATTTCTGTACCAAATGGCTAGTTCTCCCTGTATTACATTAGATCTAACCTTGCTAACCAGTCTCCCATAGGGAACCTTGTCCAACACCTTACTGAAGTCCATATAGATCACATCCACCTCTCTGCCCTCATCAATCCCCTTTGTTACTTCTTCAAAAAACTCAATCTAGGCATGATTTCCCACACACAAGCCATGTTGACTATCCCTAATCAGTCCTTGCCTTTCCAAACACATGTACACCCTGTCCCTCAGGATTCCCTCCAACAACTTGCCCACCACCAATGTAAGGCTCACTGGTCTATAGTTCCCTGGCTTGTCCTTACCACCCTTCTTAAACAGTGGCACCACGTTAGCCAACCTCCAGTCTTCTGGTACCTCACCTGTGACTATCGATGATACAAAAATCTCCGCAAGGGACCTAGCAATCACTTCCCTAGCTTCCCACAGAACTCTAGGGAACTCAGGTCCTGGGGATTTATCCACTTTTATGTGTTTCAAGACATCCAGCACTTCCTCCTTTGTAATATGGACATTTTTCAAGATGTCACCATCTTTTTCCCTACATTCTATATCTGCCATGTCCTTTTTCACAGTAAACACTGATGGAAAATTCTCATCCCATCTCCTGTGGCTCCACACAAAGGCTGCCTTGCTGGTCTTTGAGGTCTATTCTCTCCCTAGTTACCCTTTTGTCCTTAATGTATTTGTAAAAACACTTTGGATTTTCCTTAACTCTGTTTGCCAAAGCTATCTCATGTCTCCTTTTTGCCCTCTTGATTTCCTTCTTAAAGTACACTCCTACTACCTTAGTACTCTTCTAAGGATTCACTCGATCCATCTGGTCATATGCTTCCTTCTTTTTCTTAAGCAAATCCTCAATTTCTTTAGTCATCCAGCATTCCCTACACCTACCAGTCTTTCCTTTCACCCTAACAGAATATACTGTCTCTGGACCCTCGTTATCTCATTTGTGAAGGCTTCCCATTTTCCAGCAGTCCCTTTAACTGCTAACATCTGCCCCCAATCAGCTTTTGAAAATTCTTGCCTAATACTGTCAAAATTAGCCTTCCTCCAATTAAGAACTTGAACTTTTAGATCTAGTCTATCCTTAGAACATAGAACATAGAACAATACAGCACAGAACAGGCCCTTCAGCCCACGATGTTGTGTCGAACTTCTATCCTAGATTAAGCACCCATCCATGTACCTATCCAAATGCCACTTAAAGGTCGCCAATGATTCTCACTCTACCACTCCCACGGGCAGCGCATTCCATGCCCCCACCACTCTCTGGGTAAAGAACCCACCCCTGACATCTCCCCTATACCTTCCACCCTTCACCTTAAATTTATGTCCCCTTGTAACACTCTGTTGTACCCGGGGAAAAAGTTTCTGACAGTCTACTCTATCTATTCCTCTGATAATCTTATAAACCTCTATCAAGTCACCCCTCATCCTTCGCCGTTCCAATGAGAAAAGGCCGAGAACTCTCAACCTATCCTCGTACGACCTATTCTCCATTCCAGGCAACATCCTGGTAAATCTTCTCTGCACCCTCTCCAAAGCTTCCACAAATTTCCTAAAGTGAGACGACCAGAACTGCACACAGTATTCCAAATGTGGCCTAACCAAAGTCCTGTACAGCTGCAACATCACTTCACGACTCTTGAATTCAATCCCTCTGCTAATGAACAATAATACACCATAGGCCTTCTTACAAACTCTATCCACCTGAGTGGCAACCTTCAAAGATCTATGTGCATAGACCCCAAGGACCCTCTGTTCCTCCACCTGACTAAGAACCCTACCATTAACCCTGTATTCTGCATTCTTATTTGCTCTTCCAAAATGGACAACCTCACACTTGGCAGGGTTGAACTCCATCTGCCACTCCTCAGCCCAGCTCTGCATCATATCTAAGTCCCTTTGCAAACGACAAATGCCCTCCTCACTGTCCACAACTCCACCTATCTTCGTATCATCTGCGAATTTACTGACACACCCTTCGACTCCCTCATCCAAGTCATTAATAAAAATTAAATACAGCAGAGGACCCAGAACTGATCCCTGCGGAACTCCACTTGTAACTGGGCTCCAGGCTGAATATTTACCATCTACCACCACTCTCTGACTTCGACCGGTTAGCCAGTTTTCTATCCAATTGGCCAAATTTCCCTCTATCCCATGCCTCCTGACTTTCCGCATAAGCCTACCATGGGGAACCTTATCAAATGCCTTACTAAAATCCATGTACACTACATCCACTGCTCTACCCTCATCCACATGGTTGGTCACCTCCTCGAAGAATTCAATAAGACTTGTAAGGCAAGACCTACCTTTCACAAATCCGTGCTGGCTGTCCCTAATCAAGCAGTGTCTTTCCAGATACTCATAAATCCTATCCCTCAGTACCCTTTCCATTACTTTACCTACCACAGAAGTAAGACTAACTGGCCTGTAATTCCTGGGGTTATCCCTATTCCCTTTTTTGAACAGGGGCACAACATTCTCTACTCTCCAGTCCCCTGGTACCACCCCCGTTGACAAGGAAGACGAGAAGATCATTGCCAACGGTACTGCAATTTCCTCTCTTGCTTCCCACATAATCCTAGGATATATCCCGTCAGGCCCAGGGAACTTGTCTATCCTCAAGTTGTTCAAAATGTCCAACACATCTTCCTTCCTAACAAGTATCTCTTCTAGCTTACCAGTCCGTTTCACACTCTCCTCTTCAACAATACGGTCCCTCTCGTTCATAAATACTGAAGAGAAGTACTTGTTCAAGACCTCTCCTATCTCTTCCGACTCAATACACAATCTCCCACTACTGTCCTTGATCGGACCTACCCTCATTCTCGTCATTCTCACGTTTCTCACATACGCATAAAATGCCTTGGGGTTATCCTTGATCCTATCCGCCAAGGATTTTTCATGCCCTCTCTTAGCTCTCCTAATCCCTTTCTTCAGGTCCCTTCTGGCTATCCTGTATCCCTCCACTGCTCTGTCTGAACCCTGTTTCCTCAACCTTATGTAAGCATCCTTCTTCCTCTTTACAAGACATTCAACCTCCCTCGTCAACCAAGGCTCCCTCACACGACCATTTCTTTCCTGCCTGATAGGTACATACATATCAAGGACACGTCGTATCTGCTCCTTGAAAAAGTTCCACATTTCCACCACATCCTTCCCTGACAGCCTATGCTCCCAACTTATGCTCCTCAAATCCTGTCTTACAGCATCGTAATTTCCCTTCCCCCAATTGTAAAATCTACCTTGTTGTGCGCACCTATCTCTCTCCATAACCAAGGTGAAAGTCACAGAATTGTGGTCACCATTACCAAAATGTTCACCCACTAACAAGCCTACCACTTGTCCCGGTTCATTACCGAGTACCAAATCCAATATGGCCTCCCCTCTGGTTGGACAATCTACATACTGCGTTAGAAAAGCTTCCTGGACACACTGCACAAACACCGCCCCATCCAATCTACTTGATCTAAAGAGCTTCCAATCGATATTTGGGAAGTTGAAGTCGCCCATGACTACGACCCTGTGGCTTCTGCACCTTTCCAAAATCTGTTTCCCAATCTGTTTCTCCACATCTCTGCTGCTATTGGGGGCCTATAGTAAACACCCAACAATGTGACTGCACCTTTCCTATTTCTGACTTCAGCCCATACTACCTCCAGAGGCAGATCCCCCTCAAACTTCCTTTCTGCAGCCGTTATACCATTTCTAATTAGCAATGCCACCCCCCCTCCTTTTTTACCACCCTCCCTAATCTTACTGAAACATCTGTAACCAGGAACCTCCAACAGCCATTCCTGTCCGTCATCTATCCACGTTTCCGTGATGGCCACAACATCGTAGTCCCAGGTACCGATCCACGCCTTAAGTTCACCCACCTTATTTCTGATACTCCTTTTCCGTCACTATTTTAAAATTAAGAGAATTATGGTCGCTGGCACAAAAGTGCACCCCCATTGATACTTCAGTCACCTGCCCTGCCTTATTTCCCAAGAGTAAGTCAAGTTTTACACCTTCTCTAGTAGGTACAGTCACATTTTGAATCAGAAAATGCTCTTGTACACACTTAAATTCCTCTCCATCTAAATCCTTAACACTCTGGCAGGTCCCGTCTATGAAAGTTAAAATCCCCTACCACAACCACTCTATTATTTTTACCGATAGCTGAGATCTCCTTTCAAATTTGTTTCTCAATTTTCCTGTATTAGGGTTCTATAATACACCCCAATAAAGTGATCATTCCTTTTTTATTTCTCAGTTTAACCCAAATAATTTCCCTGGATGTATTTCTGGGAATATCCTTCCTCAGTACAGCTGTAATGCTATCCCTTATCAAAAATGCCACTCCCCTCCTCTCTTGCCTCCCTTTCTGTCCTTCCTGGAGGATTTGTATCCTGGAACATTAAGCTGCCAGTCCTGTCTATCCCTGAGCCATGTTTCCGTAATTGCTATGATATCCCAGTCCCATGTTCCTAACCATGCCCTGAGTTCATCTGCCTTCCCTGCTGGGCCTCTTGCATTGAAATAAATGCAGTTTAATTTATGAGTCCTACCTCGTTCTCTGCTTTGCCCCTGTCTGCCCTGACTGTTGTCTTGCTTCTTTTCTCAACTGTACCAGTCACAGATTGAGCTCTTTCCTCACTAATTCCCTGGGGTCCCAACTCTCACCTTACTAGTTTAAATCCTCCTGAGCAGCTCTAGCAAATCTCCCTGCCAATATGTTAGTTCCCTTCCAATTCGGGTACAATCTGTTGTTCTTGTACAGGTCACTTCTACCCCAGAAGAGATTCCAATGATCCAAAAATATGAATCCTTCTCCCATACATCAGCTCCTCAGCCATGCATTCATCTACTCTATCCTCCTATTCCAACCCTCGCTAGCTCACAGCACCAGGAGTAATCCAGATATTACTACTCTCGAGGATCTTCTTTTTAAATTCCTGCTTCTCTATATTCTCCCTTCGGAATCTCATTCCTTTCCCTTCCTGTGTCATTGTTTCCAATGTACACAATGACCTCCTGCTGGGCTCTCTCTGCCCTGTGAGAACATTCTGCGCCCTCTGAGACATCCTGATCCTGGCACCATTCTGATTATTCGTTGCTGGCCACAGAAATGTCTGTCTGTGTTTCGGAGCAGAGTCCTCTGACGCAATTGATTTCTTGGAATCTGACGTACCCCTCATTGTACTAGAGCCAGTCTCAATACCAGAAACTTGGCTGTTTGTGCTACATTCCCCTGAGAATCCATCACCCCCTACATTTTCCAAAACAGCCCATCCCAGATCCAACCTTCCGATGCAGCTCCGCCCTCTTGACCTGATCTATCTGTCCATCTTCCTTCCCACTTATCTGCTTCATACTTATCACAATCACCTCCTACCTTCGCCCACCTATTGCCACCTCAACTACTTTCCCCCATGCCCACCCACCTGCCCTGTTTATTTCTCAGCCTCCTTCCCACTCCCAAGCCCTGAATTGAAGCCTGAAATGTTAACTGTCTTCCTCCTCAGATGCTGCCTAGCCTGCTGTGCTTTTTCCAGTGCCACACTTTATCAACTGATTTCTCTGGCTTCTGCAGTCCTCACTGATGAGTTTCTCAACCTTCTTCTCCCATTTTCTTCCCAAAACCTTTGATTCACTTGACAATCAAAAACTTATCTATCTCGGTCTTAAATATACTCAACATCCTGGCCTCGACTGCATTCCGTGGCAGTGAATTCCATAGGTTCACCACTCTCAGGCTGAAGACGTTTCTCTTCATCTCTGTTCTAAAGGGTCTTCCCTTTATAGACCCCCTAATAGTCAGAGGGATTGTTATCTTGTAGGGAGATCTCAGCTATCTGTAAGAATAATAGTAGGGGATGTTAACTTTCCAAACATCGATTAGGACTGCCATAGTGTTAATGGTTTAAATGAGAGGAATTTGTTAAGCGTGTACCAGAAAATGTACCAGAAAATTCAGTATGTGGATGTACCTACTAGAGAAGGTGCAAAGATTGACTTACTCTTGGGAAATAAGGCAGGGCAGGTGACTGAGGTATCAGTAGGGATGCAGTTTGGGACCAGCAACCACAATTATATTAGATTTAAAAGAGTGATGGAAAAGGATAGACCAGATCTAAAAGTTGAAGTTCTAAATTAGAAAAAAGCCAATTTGACGTTATTAGACAAGAACTTTCAAAAGCTGATTGGGGGCAGATGTTCGCAGGTAAAGGGACGGCTGAAAAATGGGAAGCCTTCAGAAATGAGATAACGAGAATCCAGAGAAAGTATATTCCTGTTAGGGTGAAAGGGAAGGCTGGTAGGTCTAGGGAATGCTGGATGACTAATGAAATTGATGGTTTGATTCAGAAAAAGAAGGAAGCATATGTAAGGTATAGCGAGAATAGATCGAGTGAATCCTTAGAAGAGTATAAAAGCAGTAGGAGTATACTTAAGTGGGGAATCAGGAGGGGACATGAGATAGCTTTGGCAAATAGAATTAAGGAGAATCTAAAGGATTGTTACAAATACATTAAGGACAAAAGGGTAACAAGGGAGAGAATAGAGCCCCTCAAAGATCAGTAAGGAGGCCTTTGTGTGGAGCCGCAGAATGTAGGAGAGATACTAAACGAGTGTTTTGCATCAGTATTTACTGTGGAAAAGGATATGGAAGATATAGAATGTAGGGAAATAGATGGTGACACCTTGCAAAATGTCCATATTACAAAGGAGGAAGTGCTGGATGCCTTGATACGCATAAAGGTGGATAAATCCCTGATTTATCCACCTTTCAGGTGTACCCAAGAACTCTGTGGGAAGCTGGAGACGTGATTGCTAGGCCTCCTGCTGAGATATTTGTATCATTGATAGTCACAGGTGAGGTGCCGGAAGACTGGAGGTTGGCAAACGTAATGCCACTGTTTAAGAAGGGTGGTAAGGACAAGCCAGGGAACTATAGACCAGTGAGCCTGATGTCAGTGGTGGGCAAGTTGTTGGAGGGAATCCTGAGGGACAGGATGTACATGTATTTGGAAAGGCAAGGATTGATTAAGGATAGTCAACACGGCTTTGTGTGTAGGAAATCATCTCCTGCAAACTTGATTGAGTTTTTTGAAGAAGTAACAAAGAGGATTGATGAAGGCAGAGCGGTAGATGTGATCTATATGGACTTTAGTAAGGCATTCGACAAGGTTCCCCATGGGAGACTGATTAGCAAGGTTAGACCTCACGGAATACAGGGAGAACTAGCCATTTGAATCCAGAACTGGCTCAAAGGTAGAAGACAGAGAGTGGTGGTGGGGGGTTGTTTTTCAGACTGGAGGCCTGTGTACCACAAGGATCGGAGCTGGGTCCTCTACATAAATGTTTTGGATGTGAGCAGAAGAGGTATAGTTAGTAAGTTTGCAGATGACACCAAAATTGGAGGTGTAGTGGACGGCAAAGAAGTTTCCATCAGATTACAACAGGATCTTGACCAGATGGGCTGAGAAGTGGCAGATGGAGTTTAACTCAGATAAATGTGAAGTGCTGCATTTTGGGAAAGCAAATCTTAGCAGGAGTTATACCCTTAATGGTAAGGTCCTAGGGAGTGTTGCTGAACAAAGAGACCTTGGAGTGCAGGTACATAGCTCCTTGAAAGTGGAATCGCAGGTAGATAGGATAGTGAAGAAGACGTTTGGTATGCTTTCCTTTTTTGGTCAGAGTATTGAGTACAGGAGTTGGGAGGTCATGTTGCGGCTGTACAGTTCATTGGTTCGGCCAGTATTGGAATATTGCGTGCAATTCTGGTTTCCTTCCTATTGGAAAGATGTTGTGAAACTTGAAAGGTTCAGAAAAGATTTACAAGGATATTGCCAGGGTTATAGGATTTGAGCTATAGGGAGAGGCTGAACAGGCTGGGGCTGTTTTCCCTGGAACGTCAGAGGCTGAGGGGTGACCTTATAGAGGTTTACAAAATTATGAGGGGCATGAATAGGATAAATAGATAAAGTCTTCTCCCTGGGGTCGGGGAGTCCAGAACTAGAGGGCATAGGTTAAGGTTAGAGGGGAAAGAAATAAAGGAGACCTAAGGGGCAACTTTTTCACATGGAGGGTGGTATGTG
Source organism: Chiloscyllium punctatum (assembly GCF_047496795.1). Taxonomy (NCBI): domain Eukaryota; kingdom Metazoa; phylum Chordata; class Chondrichthyes; order Orectolobiformes; family Hemiscylliidae; genus Chiloscyllium; species Chiloscyllium punctatum. Next base: position 32,269,470 of record NC_092771.1, read on the forward strand.
TATGGAATGAGCTGCCAGAGGAAGTGGTGGAGGCTGGTACAATTGGAACATTTAAAAGACATTTGGATGGGTATATGAATAGGAAGGGTTTGGAGGGATATGGGCCATGTGTTCACAGGAGGGACTAGATTGAGTTGGGATATCTGGTTGGCATGGACGAGTTGGACCAAAGGGTCTGTTTCCATGCTGTACATCTCTATGACTCTAGTCCAAGGCTGTCCCGTTTCCTAGCCTCTCCTGCCAATGGAAACATCTTCCCAATGTCCACTCTGTTAAGTATTCTCTAAGTTTCAATTAGATCTCCCCTCACCCATCGAAATTCCTTCAAGTAAAGACTCTGAGACTTCAAATATTCCTTATATGTTATTCATTCCTGGGATCATTCTTTTGAACGTCTTCTAGACCTGCTCCAGGGTCAGTACATCCTTCATCATAGGATTATAGATCATCATCGAACCCCTATGGTATGGATACAGGCATTTGGACAAACAAGTTCACACCTACCCTCTGAAGAGTAACCCACCCAGACCCATTCCTCTCCTGTAACACTACATTTACCCCTGACTAATGTACTTAACTTACACATTTCTGAACATGATGGATAATTAAGCATGGCCAATTCATCCAATCTGCAGATCTTTGGATTGTGGGAGGAAACCAGAGCACCCAGAGGAAACCCATGCAGGCATGGAGAGAATGAGTAAGCTCCACAGATAGTCGCCAGAGGCTAGAATTGAACCTGGGTTTCTGGCACTGAGCCACTGTTCCATCTTCCTGAGGCATGGGGGCCAAAATTGCTGACAGCCTTATGAAGCCTTAGAAGTACATCCTTACTTTTATATTCTAAGCTGATCAAATGAAATGCCAACACTGCATTTTCCTTCTCAACCAACGATTCAACATGTAAGTTTAGAACAAAGAACAAAGAAAATTTACAGCCCAGGAATAGGCCCTTTGGCCCTCCAAGTCTGAGCCGATCTACTGTCTAAACCTGTCGGTCGATTCCTAAGCATTTGTATCCCTCTGCTCCCCACCTACTCATGCATCTGTCCAGACACATCTACCGTGCCTGCCTCTACTACCTCTGCTGGCAACGCGTTCCAAACGCCCACCACCCTCTGTGTGAAGTACTTGCTGCGTGTATCCCCTTAAACTTTCCACCTCTCACTTTAAAAGCATGACCTCTCACTATTGAATCCTTCACCCTGGGAAAAAGCTTGTCTATCCTGTCTATACCCTTCATGATTTTGTAAATCTCAATCAGGTCCCTCCCTTTTTTCTAGTGAAAATAAACCTAACCTACTCAACCTTTCTTCATAGCTAGCACCTTCCATACCAGTCTACATCCTCGTAAACCTTCTCTGCACCCTCTCCAAAGTGTCCACATCCTTTTGGTAATGTGGCGACCAGAACTGTACACAGTATTCTAAATGCGGCCGAACCAATGTCTTGTACAATTTTAACTTGACTTGCCAGCTCTTATAATCAATACCCCGTCCAATGAAGGCAAGCATACGATATGCCTTCTTGACCACTCTATCCACCGATGCAGCAACCTTCAGGGTACAATGGACCTGCACTCCCAGATCTCTCTGCCCATCAACTTTTCCCAAGGTTCTTCCATTTATTGTATAATTCACTCTAGAATTAGACTTGCCTAAATGCATGTCTAAATTGAAAGCCATCTGCCACTTTTCCGCCCAACTCTCCAGTCTATCTTTATCCTCCTGTATTCTCTGACAGTCCCTTATGCTTTCTACTACTCCGCCAATCTTTGTGTCATCTGCAAACTTGCTGATCATACCAACAGTGCCCTCTTCCAGATCATTTATGTATATTACAAACAACAGTGGCCCTAATACTGATCCCTGTGGAACACCACTGGTTACCTTTCTCCATTTCGAGAAACTCCCTTCAACTACTACTCTGTCTCCTGTTGCTCAACCAGTTCTTTATCACCTAGCTAGAACACCCTGCACACCATGTGACTTCACTAAGTCTTACTTTAAGAGAAACCTGGAATAGGACTCCCAAGTCCCTTTGCACTTCAGATTTCTGCATTTTCTCCCCAAATAGAAAATAGTCCATGCCTCTTTCAATGTTGTATTCCATCAGCCACTTTTTTGCCCTCTCCTTCTTGTCTAGATCCTTTTGCAGCCGCCCCACATCCTCAATATTACCTGCCCTTCCACCTATCTTTGTATCATCTGCAAGCTTAGCCAGATACCCTCAGTTCCTTCTGGAAGTCCATGTAGATAAATCCATTGGCTTTCCTTGGTCTAACTTGCTGATTACTTCCTCAAAGAATTCTAGCAGGTTTGTCAGGCATGACAACTTTGAATAAACCATGCTGACTTTGCCCTATTGTACCATGCGCTTCCAAGTATTCAGAAATCTCATCCTTCACAACAGACTCCGAAATCTTACCAATGACTGAGGTCAGGCTGATCAGCCTGCCTTTTGCCGTACTCCCTTCTTAAACTGGAGGGGGGAAAGAGGTGTTACATTAGCACTTTTCCAGTCCTCTGGGACCCTCCCTGATTCTAGTGATCCCTGGAAGATCACCACTAACACCTACACCTTCTCTTCAGCTATCTTCTTCAGAACTCTGGGGTGTAGTCCATCTGGTCCAGGTGGTTTATCCACCTTAAGCCCTTTCAAGTTTTTTTAGCATCTTCTCCTTGTGATGGCTACCATACTCACCTCTGCCACAGACTCTCAAACTCACCCAACATACTAGTACCCACGTGCACAGGAGGGGAGAAAAGGTAAAATTCCATTATTTAAGCACACTCCAGCAGGTTTGAAACTTATCAAACCACTTGACATTCCAAGTATTTTATGCACCTCTTTGATACAATCTAGTCATCTGTGAATAACACCTGATCCCAACCTCCTCCTCACACCTAAAAATAAGTTCAATGGTGCACCTCGCCTCTCCAAATGGTACTCGGTCTTTTTTGTGGAAGAAATGAATTCACATCTTATGGGAAACACTCCAGGTTCCATTCCAGGCATCCATGACACTCGGATGCCACAATCCCACTTCTGTAGAAGTAGCTGGTGATTTAAAAGGCTATCTGCTTCAGTGATACACACACACAAAACTTCGTACCCGTTCCTGTGAAAATGGTCAGTACCTTGCTTGCTATTTCTGTACTAATGAAAATTGTGGTCAGACAGCCACTCCTTTGTGGTGAAAATGTAGTGCACAAAAATCATATTCCCATTATTTTAAAATAGCAGTTTGAATGGGTAAAAGCTTCTTGTGAAAGTAGCGACCAGGAAATTTGTAAATGACATATGTTGAATATACAATTGAAAGTCTAATTTATAAACTGGGAATGCAATTTCCTCTTCCTCCACTAATTCTCTCTCAAGTAAGGTTTCACAGCTCTGCCAACAAGAGTGAGATACATTGGGCCCTGCCAAATTCAGCTTCAAAGATAAAAAAACTTCAACAGATTCTTTACCTTTTACACAGCCCTTCAGACTCAGAAGCACCATTTCAAGGAGTTAAGAGATTAATTCATGATGTTGGCGAAGAGTAATTAAATACAGTTAAAAGGAATAACATACTCAATGTGGACCTTACATCCTTCTGATGTCTCAAATATTTCACAGCAATTTACTTGGTTCTGGGTGTAGTGACTGTCACCTATTGGGAAATGCACATAAATAGGTTTCCACTGCCCCAAGGTAATGAGGAGGCAAATCAAATAAATACATTTTGTAACAGATGAACAGAACATTGGCAGCAGGTTAGAAATTATTGATAGGACTTTTTTTGGCACTTCTCTGGGTCAGAAGGGCTTGGTTTCTGTCTCACTTATTCCAGACATGGCATAACCTTTTTGAACATGTTGATTAGGCTTTCAAAGTCTCGCCTAACTGTCCAAAAAACATCAGAAACAAATTAAGTTTCTCTTCAAGATAATCAAATTAGTGACATTCTAATAAGTATCTATCTCAATACAGCTATAAACCATAAAAGTCCCAGTAACATGACATTTTGAAAAAAAAACTCATGGAGATGAGGGCGTGGTCAGCTTGACCAACATTTACCAAAGTGCATTACGTGGGTCTGGAACCACGTGCAGACCAGACTGGGTGAGGATGACTGATTTCCTTTCCCAAAGAAGATCAGTGAACCAGATGGGTATTCATGATAATTGACATGGTCACTACTAGGTTAACTTTTAATTCAAAATTTTTATTCAATTCAAATCTGCCATGATAGGATTCAAACCCATATTCCCAGAACAATAGTCTGAAGTTCTAGATTATTAGTTCAGTGACATTACCACTATATCACTACCTTTCCCTGAAAGAAACTCCTTTATAAAATGTTTTATTTTTAAAGACAGAACACTGTTTTGCATCATTAACATTGCACTTTACTATCAATGAAACAGTACATGAACATTTACTAATATACATACCATCATTATAAGCAGCCATAGTAGTACATTTACAATCAAGATTTGTTTGTGGGGATTAAACTGAATAAATGCCATGGTGATTGATGTTACTGTGTCAGTTCATAACTTTGAAACCAAAACAATGTAATATTTTAAATAAGTTTGTACAGTTTCAATATGCAGATTCAAGTTTAGGATGTGTACGTTTTCACATTTAAGAGACATGAGTCTCGTGCCTGAAACCTCAAACTGCCTTTTCTGCTGCTGCTGCCTTGTATAGTACATCCACATGCAAATACATCATTCATCTCATTGTGTAATTAAAACACCACTCAGGCCACTATAAATGGAATTTATGAGAGAAGTGTCTTTGATAAGTAAAAAGGACTATATCCTGGTACGAAAATAACATCATACCATTTTATACAAGTAAAAGACTCTTCCAACAAGACTATTTCATGTTGTATACTGTAATGGTTAGAAAAGATTTTGTCCAAGATGCACCCAGACTCTGGTTCCCCAAATGTAACACAGCATGTTTAATTTGTCTTTCTTAATCAGGTGATGTTGCAAATCATAAGCCATACTTACAATCCTACATCCAATCATAGTCACTCACTGGCAACACGTGATGCAGATAGCTATGCATAAACCCTACTCTGCCCAGCAAAGTATTGGGATAGATGAGAAGGCCATTTTTTACACAGCAGTTCATTTTATTTTTCATACCATAATTTGTTTTTAACTGTTCATGCTTTCTGAAAGATGCAAGTGCCTGGTGACACCTCAAGAAAATGAGAATTTTTTTTAGAAACAATAGAGTTGAAAACCTAAATTAAAATGTAAATCATAAATGTACCTCTGTAGTATGGGTGAATGTGGGATGAATACTTTTGTTCTGAGTTACCAGTGTTTACAAGTGGTCACAAGAAAAATGACAACAGAAAAAAACCCTAACAATTACAGACAGGTCTATTTCCATTTTAAATGGGCAGTTACAGGAAGGTATAGCAATGCAGAGTCAAGGTGTAGTTACACTCCATGTATCTCATAATACTGAACTTCATCTCAGCATCAAGTTCTGAATATAGACAGTAATATGCTGTTTATCAGAGAGAAGGGCAAGTGTTCAGGGATACTCAATTAGTTTCTTGTGCAGACAATCATTTCAAACACTTACATCAGCACTTTATTGATCTTGTGCACTTACTCTAAACTGAAGTGTTTTATCACTTGGTACACTTCAGGCAGAAAGACTGCTGAAACAATAAGGACTTCTGAACCTTGTGTCAAATTAGAAATCACAGACTAAGATGTAGTGTGAACAGTTGAAGAAACACTAATGTAAGTGCACCTTGAAGCCAATCAATGCTATCCCATAATGTATAGTACAGAGATCATTTCAAAATATTCAATTTCAATGTCAACCGAGCCACTAAATTCTTGATCAACAGCAGCCATTACAGATTCAAAAATATTCTGTTGAGGTTTTGTGATAGGCTAAAATTAGGTCAGGTGTCCTCGATTACTGTATTGACACTAGCAATGCTGCAATAAACAAAATTCTCATCAGCGATTTAAAAGTGCAAGATGAAAATAGTCTTGAGCTATCAAGTACTTATGGAAATGTGGAACTGTTTGTGTGCGCTCCAAATCAGTATATATGTTGCAAATATATATAAAAAGATGGGATGCATTAAAGTTTGGTGCCCGATCCCGATTTGGTCTGGCGTTCCACATAGAATAAGATGTAGGCCTTGGCTTTCATTACAGTTTCTTCCTCAGTCAAAGTAACAGTACTGTCATTGAAGTGGAACCAACGCCCTTCATGAGTTGCATATGCAGTGTAATGACCCGAGCCAACTCTGAGAGGAAAAGAAAAGTTACTGCTGTATTCAGAAAAGTCACATATTATTACTTCACATAAAATTACAAAAGTTACCAGTAAACTTTTTCTTATTTCAGTGTGTAATTAAAATCAACAAATAATGCAGTGTTCCTACGTTTTATTTTTACGCATGAGTTGGAATGAAGAAATTAGAATCAAAGTAATTTGATTTGTTTGCAATCTTTGTTCAGTGGCCAGTTTAATTCATATCAACTAGAGGGGACCAGGCTGAGCAATGCAATCCTATAGTAGTATGCCCATGAAAATGCCAGCATTATTAGGGCATGGATAAGAGAGATGCCTTACTAAAATGAATATGATAGCATTCGACTGTGACTGTGGTTATAAGTATTCCCATATCATATAAAAGCAAATTTCCTCAAGTTCAATCATGCTTCCTCTCCGTCCATTGAGTAGAAAGTCATCTAGATCCCCCACCCCACTGTGAAACTAGTGGTTGGGTCCTGGATGTGGCAATGATTTCATCTAATTTCAACTGTAGTCACTATATCCTATAAAACAACCACTGGAGAAGGTGTAGGGAGCAGAAACAAAACAGATCAAATGTAAAGGTGATGAGGTTTTCCAATGAGATCAGGTAATACATCCCACAGATATGATCTGTAACCATCCTAGCCTGCCACTCAGCAGCTCATCATAAGCTTTAAGATGTGCAAAGATAATCAAAACTCAATGCAGTTGTCTCAAGCATTCTATGAAGAAAATCAGGCAATTCAGTCCTCACTATCCAATCTATTCCAAATTTCTATTTTTTTGTTCAGTTTTCAATTGCATCAATACACCATCAGTTGGGATGGAATAGCTTTTGGGGTGTGGCAGCTCCATTAACTGGAGGGTGAATATAGAAGAAACTGGGCAGGGTTTCCAAACCCTGCATGTCTCATCAGTGATCCCTGCCAAATGATAGTCAACACCCACATACAGGCACTTGAATACATGACAGTAGGGGTGATTGAAATTATTGAAAATACACCAAAGAGTTGTTGCTTTCACCACAGGAGGAGAGATGTAGACGAAGAAAAGTAGAAAGAGGAAAAGATCATCTACAGTAAGATCTACACTAGCCCAGCTGCTGTACCTTAAGTCCTGGTAATCATGTAGTAATACCAAGTTGATCAGTCAGATCAGTACATCCAACGGTAATGTCTATACATTATACAGGATACAAAACTATCAAAAAACAGTCAAACACCTAAATACTGAAACAGAACAGCTTATAACGTTGGTTTCCAGGCCAGTTGCAAGTTATGTAATACAGCAATCCTGATACAAAACGTTTTGTGACTTAAGTGTTGAATACATTTTGACAACCTTCACAGAAATTGATGAATGCACAGAACAACAGTCAAAATAAGAATGATCATAGTACAATTATATAAGTTAATGACCTCCCACTTTCAGTTCAGACTTGAGCATCAGTACCTGCACAGTAAGAAAGAATCGTTGGGTGGCTAACCTTATAATCTTCCCTTCTTGAAGGTAAATCCCCAGCTGTCCACAACACTCTTTGCTATTTGGAACTGTCCACAGGTTCCAAGTCCACTCTCTCATAGCATGTTCGTGATGTTTCACTTGTCTCTACCTACAAACACAATGTGGCTTGCTAATGATTTCCAGCTTGAACATTCAATTATTGGGGACCTTGAATTTCCATTTCATTTCGACTAGGATGACTAGCTCATTTCCATTTGGGAGTAAGGGAATTAAGAATGATTAAACATGCTCCGAGAGAGAGAACCAAGTTCTACCATCTGGCTTAAATAAAGTGTTAAAAAGATATAACTTTTTATGGACTTTACTGCTTTAAGCTAAATTATACTTATATCTAAAAGATTATTACTACATTGTCAGTTATGCAAACCTTCTAGATTCTGTTTTGGGACAGGATTAATTTCAGTAAAGTTTCAGATTGTGTATCTTTGCTCTACTCTAAAGTGATTTGACTTATTCATTGCCATATGTATTTTTGTACAAAATACAGTGAAAAGTGTTGTATAGCATCTCCACTCTCTGGCACAGAGAAATAAACCAAAATATAGAATATAAAGGCAGAAGAATATGGAAATAAAGTGTTGAACTTTAGAGTCCTTCTTGTCAAGGCCTCTGCCAAGGGCCTGGTGGCTAGGCATGAATCCCTTTGCTATGCTACCACCACTGGAATGAAAGTTGCTACCCTTTGGCACCATCTCACCTCCACCAATGCTGGACCTTGCTAATGCAGATGCCACCAATGCCTCTGGGTATCATGCCAGCCTAAACTTGACTCGGCTGCCATCATGAGTTTGCTTCAGGCCCACCTTGCTGATGTAGCTGTTGCAGGATCCAGTTCTGGGCCAAACCCGCTTCCGTCACAGCAACCATAAGTCAGTCCTAGGACCACTTCATCAATGCAGAACCACTGGGAACCCAAACTCCATGAGTCCATGATACCATCGCCATGAGTCTGTGCTGGGCTTACTTACCACTGCTGATGCTGCCGCTGCAACTGAGCCCTTTAACAAGAGAAAAGTAAAATAGAGAAAAAAAAAAGAAAATAAAAGAAACTAAAAGAAAAGCAGACTGAACCATATGAGCCCTGGACTCAGAAACTCTACTTGCCTGCCATCTATACTGGATGTAAAATTTGGTTGAGGAAGACCATTCAGTCCACTCTTCAACTGAAACCTCGAAGAACCTCCAGTTGCTAACAATATCCAAGTACATCTAAAGGACTATTAACAGTGAAGCCCATTAAAAGGTTATATCTTTAATGTTTTATTTAAGCCAGGTAGTGGTATTTGGTTCTCTCCTTTTCTGTGCATGTTTAACCATTCTTAATTCCCTTACACCCAAATGGAAATGAGCTAGCCATCCTGGCCTAGACTCAAGGACTTAAGAAGTTCATTCCAACCCTCATCACTAAGAGGCAAGTCTTCAGTATTAGGATTAAATGCAGATTTAACTTTTTGGTAATATCTAACATCTTACAGACCTCAAGACTCCTCAGTAACTCTGGTTCAATGATGTGGAGGTGCCATTGTTGGACTAGGATGGACAAGGTCAGAAGTCACACAACACCAGGTTATAAGGTTTATTTGAAATCACAAGCTTCATCAGGTGAAATGAAGAAAATCACACAGACACAGAATTTATAGGCAAAGAGATCCAAAGATAGTACAAATAGTGAGTGTAGGCATGGATGCTACCATATGTGGGAACTCCACCCACTACGTTCATGGCAGGTACTCATGACTTGGCCAATGTTGTATACCTCATATACTGCAGGCAAGGATGCCCCGAGGCATGGTATATTGGCTAGACCATACAGATGCAACGACAATGGATGAATGGACACCGTGCAACAATCACCAGACAGGATTGTTTCCTCCCAGTTGGGGAACACTTCAGTAGTCCAGGACATTCAGCCTCCGATCTTCAGGTAAGCGCCCTCCAAGGCCGTCTTCAAGATATACAACAACGCAGAACTGCTGAGCAGAAACTGATAGTCAAGTCCCATGAAGACGGCCTCAACCGTAACTTTGAGTTCGTGTCGAGCTACGTGCAACCCCACCATACTGTTCTGTATTTGCAAAATCTTCCTTACTGTTCTGTTTTGACACTATCACCTTGATAACTTATTATGATTTCTCTATCATTATTAGTTTGCACAGTTTTGAATTACTTGCTACTTTGGTCAGATCCTCAGTATGAGACTCATACCTATTATGTTGTTCCAACCATTTGGTTTGTTTCCAACACCATCTTATTTTTAGTTTTTTGTAATTATCTCTCTACCTCAATTAATTGGATCACATGTCATCCCTTCATTTGCTAATCAGCTGTTGACACGTTACTCACACCTGACACTTTTGATCATCTGCAGAAATTTGTTATTCAGCCTGTCAACACTCCACTCACACCACCAGTCCTATCTTTTGATCCATCTGCCTATAAATTCTGTGTTTTGGATTAGTGGTGCTAGAAGAGCACAGCAGTTCAGGCAGCATCAGAGAAGAAGCAAAATCAATGTTTTGGGCAAAAGCCCTTCATTCCTGATGTGCTTCCCTTCATTTCACCTGATGAAGGAGTAGTGCTTCAAAAGCTTGTGATTTCAAATAACCTGCTGGACTATAATCTGTTGTTATGTGATTTCTAATCCGTTTCAAAGCTAAAGAGCCTACATTTCCACAGTTTTTCATCGTTTGCTAGATTTCACTCTTAAGGCCCATACTTGAGAGCGGCACGGTGGCACAGTGGTTAGCACAGCTGCCTCACAGCGCCAGAGACCCGGGTTCAATTTCCGACTCAGGCGACTGACTGTGTGGAGTTTGCACATCCTCCCCGTGTCTGCGTGGGTTTCCTTTGGGTGCTCCGGTTTCCTCCCACAGTCCAAAGGATGTGCAGGTCAGGTGAATTGGTCATGCTAAATTGCCCGTAGTGTTAGGTAAAAGGGGTAAATGCAGGGGAATGGGTGGGTTGCGCGTCAGTGTGGACTTGTTGGGCCGAAGGGCCTGTTTCCACACTGTAAGTGACCTAATGTACTATCTGGAATTTGAATGATATCCGGGTCTCTGGATAACAGAGCTGAATAGTTTGTTTTTATCCTTCAAGGAATGTGAGCATCATTGGTGAGTCTAGCATTTATTGCTCATCCATAGTTGTACTGAAGAATGTGGTGATAAACCCCTTCTTGAACCACCACAGTCTTTGGACCGTAGGGATAACTAGGTGATTTTGAACTAGCAACCGTGAAGGAATAGCGACATAGTTTCAAGTCAGGATGGTATGACACTCTGAGGTAACTTTGTAGGTGATGGTGCTCCCATGTATCTGCAGCCCTTGTGACCATTGCCGCCTAGAAGTACAAGTTGAAAGGTACCTGGCTGAACAAGTGGAGAGTATTCTATTGCACTCTTGACTTGTGCTTGGAGATTGTGGACAGACATTGGCGAGACAGGAGATGAGTTGGGCACCAAAGAATTTTCAGCTTCAGACGTGCTCTTGTACCTCCTTTATATATATATACACGACTGTGTTAATGTCTGACCAATCACATTGATAAGGTTTGCTCATGTTTGTGTTAAGGTTTGGAAGAACACGTTTTTGAGTACATGTAAATAATGAGCAGCTATGACACTGGGTGTGGGGTGTGAGGAAAAAACCTTAGCAACTCAAACTCTCTCCACAAAGAAAAGTTGCGTGTGGTGGTATCTAACTCACTTATCAGCTAAACTCTAAGGTGTTGATGGCAGGGAAATCATCCATGTCAAATTTGAATGTCAAGACGAAATAATTTGATCCTATTTTAGAGATTTTTTAAAAAATCATTGATGGGAAGTGGGGTTGCTTGCTGAGCCTGCATCTGTTGCCCATCCCTAACCACCCTGGAGATGATAGTGAGATAGTGAGCTATCTCCTCAAAACTGCTACAATCCCTTTGGTAAAAGTTCTCTCAGTACTTTTAGGAAGGGCATTCTAGGAATCAGACCCAGTGACACATTAAGGAGTTTCAAACATCTATCTATTCTAATCCCACTTTCCAGAATTCGGCAGTTTAGCGTTTCAATTTAAGTCGCTCTTAAATATCTTGAGGTTCCTGCCTCTACCACCCTTGTAAGCAGGAGCTTGAAACAGTCACAACCCTCTATGGAAAAAGAAAATTTTCCTCAAATCCCATCTAAATATCCTGCTCCTTACCTTGAAACTGTGCCCCTTGGTTAATGATCTCTCTGAGGGAAAAAGTTTCTCCCTAGGGGATACACAGAAGGTTGACCAGGATATTGTTTGGGATGGAGAAATTGAGCTATAAGGAAAGATTGGATAGGCTTGGATTGTTTTCTTTAGAGCAGAGAGAACTGGGGTGCAGGTGCAAAACTGAGGTGTATAAGATTATGAGGGAAATGAACAGGATGAATAGAGAGCAGCTGTTCCCCTTGGTTGAGGGGTCAAACACGAGAGGGCATAGTTTTAGGGTAAAGCGGCAAGAGATTCAGAGTGGATTTAGTTGAAAAAAAATGTTTCACTCAGTGGGCAGTGGGAATCTGGAATGCACTCCCGAGAAAGTAGTGGAGGTTGGAAACCTTATAAATTTTAAAACATACTTGGATGAATATTTCAAATATCATAACATTTAAGGACATGGGACAAGTGTAGGCAATTGGGATTAGCGCATTTTTCATGGTAATTATGTCAGTGAAGACTTAATGGACCAGAGGGCCTTTTCTGTGCTGTAATGGTTATATTGGGGCAACAGTAAATGAAAGAAGCTCAAATGGACCTTTTAACAATGTTGCTTGAAAAGTAATTGGAATTACAAATGGAAGTTTTTTTTTAATTTATTTTTTTTTCATGGGGTATGGGTGTCGATTGGGCCTTTTGGTTTCCTGAATACAAGAATTACTAGAATAGATTTCCAAATTAAACTGTTTGCAGTAATAAGAGACAATTTCATAAATAATTTAGTCAATGGGCATTTTTTTCAACTGTTAACCATGAACTAATTTTGTCTTGTGGAAAACATTTGGTTCCGAAGTTGCAGTTCATTGGGTTGCCAATATGTCATCAGGTTACACAAATGAAAGCAAGCTTTAAAATGTTAAAGGTCAGAGCTTTCCCATTCTTTTGGATCTCACCATTTCTCTTCACAGTCATTTCTAGGCACTTCCTGATGTAAATAATGTTCAGTATACATCTCTACAGCTCTCAAACCTGTTGTATTGTCAACTGGCTACTACAAGGATCATATTTATCCAACATCAGATAGAGAAAGCCAGTAATTTAGCTGTAACATACAGGAATTTGAACTTGCAGTTTATTTAAAAAATGACAGATGAACAGCTGAGCAGAACTACTAGTTAGTGCAGGACTTTTACTGAAGACAAAACAAATTCTAGCTTCCACTTTATGGAACACTTCCAAGATATCCATAAAAATGACACTGAATTTCCAGTTGTCTCCCACTTCAACACTTCACCATATTCCTATGCCAACATTTGTGTCTCAGGTCTGCCACAGTGTTCTTCTGAAGCTCAACAGAAGCTGGAGGAACAAAACCTCATCTTCTGTCTAGGCACCTTATCAGCCCTGACAATGAGTTTAACAATTTCAGAACATGAACACCTCCCTCTATGTCCATTCCTCATCCATATATAAAGTCAGAGATGGACAAAACAGACTCTTCAGTCCAACTTGCCCATACTAATCAGATATCCTAAACTGACCTGGTCCCATTTGCCAGCATTTGGCCGTTATCTCTCTATACCCTTCCTATTCATATATCCATCCAGATGCTTTTTAAATATTGTAAGTGTACCAGCTCCACCACTTCCTCTGGGAGCTCATTCCATATATGCACCACCCTCTGCGTGAAGATGTTGCTCCTTAAATACCTTTTAAATTTTTCCCTACTTACCTTAAACATTTTGGAATTCCGTAACCTAGGGAAAAGACCTTGACTATTCACCCTATCCATACCCCTAATGATTTTATAAACTCCTATAAGGTCACTCTGACAACTTGCCCTGGACTTCCCATGTAGATGTGACAGTCAAGAAGGCCGAGCAATGCCACTTCTTCCTCAGGTCTTTTACAAAATTCGGTTTGCCCATAAGTACCTTCACCAATTTTTACAGATGCACCACAGAAAGCATACCATCTGGGTGCATAATGGACCTGCTCTGCCCAGGACTGTAAGAAGCTACAGAAGGTTGTGTGCACGACCTAGACTATCACTGAAGCCAATCTTTCATCCTTCGAGTGAATTACTGCAGATGCTGGAATCTGTACTGAAAACAAATGCTTCTAGCCCGCTGCGATCTCCAGCATTTATTATTTTCAGCACTATCCATGGACTCCATTTGCACCTCTCGCTGCCTCAGAAAGATTGCTATCATCATCAAAACCCCATCCCACCCTGGTAATGCTCTCCTACCACTTCTTCTGTCAGGCAGAAGATACAGAAGCTTGAACACACACTCCAACCGGTTCAAGAATAGCTTCTCCCCTGCCATTATTAGACTGCTGAATGGACTCTCTAACTTCAAATCATGCTGATCTTGATAATATTGATCCTGATTCGTGTATGTCCTGTATGATGTCATGTCTCACTGTCCAAGTTTACTTCACCCTACGATGGGTATGTCCTTGCTTACCTGTACTACTTGTAAGCAAAACTTTTCACTGTACTTAGTACATATGACAATAAATCAAATCACTGGATTAGTGGTGCTGGAAGAGCACAGCAGTTCAGACAGCATCCAAGGAGCAGTGAAATCGACGTTTCGGGCAAAAGCCCTTCATCAGGAATAAGGGCTTTTGCCCAAAACGTCGATTTCGCTGCTCCTTGGATGCTGCCTGAACTGCTGTGCTCTTCCAGCACCACTAATCCAGTATTTGGTTTTCAGCATCTGCAGTCATTGTTTTTACCTAATAAATCAAATCAACCAACTAACCCTCAGCCTCTGACATGCCAGGGATAAAAGCCCCAGCCTATTCAGCTTCTCCCGATAGCTGAAACCCTCCAACCCTGGCAACACCCTTATAAATCTTTTCTGAACCCTTTCAAGTTTAACAACACCTTTCCTATAGGAGGGGGGCCAGAACTGAATGCAGTATTCCAAAAGTGGCCTGTCCACCTGCAACATGACCTCTCAACTCCTATACTCAATGCACTGACCAATAAAGGCAAGCACACCAAACCTGTCTACTGTGACTCCAGTTTCAAGGAACAGTGAACCTCCACTCCAAGGTCTCTTTGTTTGGGAACACTACTCAGGACTGGTCCTGCTCTGCATGGATTGCTTCCCCCACAGCCAATCCTCTCCTGTCATTAATCCCTTTGTGTGCTTTCTTTTCTCTCTCTCTCTGGGCATCACCTCCATCTATTCATCTCACTCCTCTTCCCTCCCACCCTCCATCATCATACAACTATCACCATTTCCCAGCAAATTACAGTTCTGACGAAGAGTCACTAGACTCAAAATGTTAACTGTTTTTCTCTCCACAGATGCTGCCAGATCTGTTAAGTTTGTCCAGCACTTTTAGTTTAAAATTGAAGACAATTATCACCGACAAAATACAAACACCAATCAATTTTTCTCATTGAAGTATTTGCAGATGTACACACACAGATATGTCTTCCCCATAACAGGAATCATTCTCCCCCAATCCACCTCTTTGAGCCTCCTTAAGTAATTTAAAGGCTTTCACCAAAGCCTTCAGCTTTTCAAAATCACCAACTGAGTATATGTAGAATCAGGACGACTTAGAAAACATAAGGATTCATAATGGCATTATGGTCAAACTAGACATGACAAGAGTTATTAAATAAACTAAAGTAAATTCAGAGTCAACTATGCAACATCATTATTGGTGGAAAGATCAGACTAGTATCTCAATTAGAGAATTGCACACTACTTAAACAGGTCAAGCATTGTCTTGGCTCTGGACTGGATTCTCTGGTATGTTTTCACTACAAAATGCAATGCATTTGTCACATTATTTAAATCTTAGAATAACTTTTTTACTCAAGTACAGGTAGTTCTCGGATAAGATGTGTTTTTGCAGCACGATTTGGCTATAATATTGCTGACGAATTTGGGAACAGTGTTTTCAAGAATGCTTACCTCTGTTGGCAATAGATTCCAGCAGGGATGATTTCCTGTGCTTCCTTCTGCTAATGCACCAATGTCCATGCTGAAATCTCCATGCAGTTCTGCACATGTGCCAGTGTCTGTGCTGCTCCACACATGTGTGACGTCAGTGCCAGTCTTCATACTGTTCTGCGCATGGGCGATGCTAGCGCTGGTCTTTGTGCCATTCTGCACGTATGGTGTCAGTGCTGGGCTCTGTGCTGTCCTACGCATGCGTGGTGTCAGCGCTGAGCTCCGTGCTGTCCTGCACATGCGTGGTGTTAGCAATGGTCTCTGTGCCATTCCGCACATGCGTGGTGTTAGCGCTGGTCCATGTGCCATTCTGCACATGCGTGGTATTAGCACTGGAATCCATGCTGTTCTGCACATGTGTGGTGTCAGCGCTGGGCTCCGTGCTGTCCTGCGTATGCGTGGTGTCAGCGCTGGTCTTTGTGCCATTCCGCACATGCGTGGTGTCAGCGCTGGTCTTTGTGCCATTCCGCACATGCGTGGTGTCAGCGCTGGTCTTTGTGCCATTCTGCACATGCCTGGTGTTAGTGCTGGCTTCCATGCTGTCCTGCACATGCATGGTGTCAGCACTGGTCTCTGTGCTGTCCTGGATTAGTGGTGCTGGAAGAGCACAGCAGTTCAGGCAGCATCCGAGGAACAGTAAAATCGACGTTTCGGGCAAAAGCCCTTTATTCCTGATGAAGAGCTTTTGCCCAAAAGGTTGATTTTACTGCTCCTCAGATGCTGCCTGAACTGCTGTGCTCTTCCAGCACCACTAATCCAGAATCTGGTTTCCAGCATCTGCAGTCATTGTTTTGACCTCCGTGCTGCCCTGCACATGCATGGTGTTAGCGCTGGTCTTTGTGCCATTGTGCACATGCGTGGTGTTAGCGCTGGCTTCCGTGCTGTCCTGCACATGCGTTGATGTCATCTGGTGACAGAGCAGCTTTCTGTGAGAGGTACTGTACAGAAAGCAGCTTTCTTACATTTCTTAAATGTACTGTGTTAAATTTGCTTTAGTTTCATTAATAAATAGGATTTCAACCTTCATTCAGGCTGTATTATACTTTGCGTTAGACTTTTGGGTGATTTTTAAGCAATTGTGAATGATATTCTTTGCTGGTCTACTCCTAAACCCACTTCTCCCATAGGTCCCATTATTTCCATTAAGTGATTTTCTATTTAACGAGGTTTCGCTGGAACACAATCACGACATTATAGGAGAACTACCTGTACATCACAAAGAGTGTTTGCCAATTGTATGTAAACCCTCAAATCGAAGACACTAAAAACAAACATGCTCACCCCGAACCATGATGCACCACCACAGCTGCAAGGTCATAGAGGCAACTTTCTGGACCACTGTTCTCAGGCTAGAATGGGGTAAAATAAAAGTGCAAACATCTTTTAAGACAGTCAGATGTTATTACATTTTTCTCTTCATCAGCTGATTCACCATTTTCCACATCCCAATCTGTAATTTTACCTGACAAATTCCCACATTCTCCTCATTCCCACATGAAATCTTACCTGACCCACTCCCACATTTTCATCTCAACCTGTAATGCTACTTGTATTTCCACATTCTTCACATTTGATCTGTAACCTTACCTAACCCATTCCCACATTCTCCACGTCCTGACCTGTAAACTTACCTAGACTATTCCCACAATTTTCATGTCCCAACCTGTAACCTTACTTGATTCATTGAGAATCCCCTCTCAGAATTTCATAGCTTGTTTCACTTTGAAAATGTGGCAAATCTTTCTCTGTTTTAATAATACAGGAAGGGTCACATCTGCAACTGAGGACAACAGATGGATGGAGGATGACAGATGGGGCAGTGGCATTGT
The DNA here is from genome assembly GCF_047496795.1 of Chiloscyllium punctatum. NCBI lineage: Eukaryota > Metazoa > Chordata > Chondrichthyes > Orectolobiformes > Hemiscylliidae > Chiloscyllium > Chiloscyllium punctatum. Next base: position 32,287,270 of record NC_092771.1, read on the forward strand.
TTAAAATGCCACTGAGCCGAATTGTAAGAAAGTTGTTGTCACTTTTATATCATGACCAACATAGTACAAAGTTGGAAGAGTGATCAAAAACAGAGAGTAATGGTCAATGGATATTTTTCAGGCCGAGGAAGGTTTGCAGTGGAGTTCCCCAGGGGTCCGTATTTGGCCATTGTTCTCCTCTCTCCTGGTTTGCAGGTGAAGTGAAAAATGGAAGAACTGTAAACTGTGAAGGTATTGTGGAACACTAAAAAGACATTGACAAGCTGGTGAAGTGGGCAGATGAAACTTGTTGCAGAATAGCATGAGATGATGCACTTTGATTGGAATGTGGCAGGACAGCAGTAAATAAAGCAGACACTGTTCTCAAGTTTATTAATAGGGGCATAGTGTACAAGAGCAAGGTGGTGATGTTGAATTTGAACAAGATGTGTGTTAGACCTCAGCTGGAGTACTGTATATACAGTTATGGGTGAAAACATTATAGGAAAGATGTAAGTACACTGGAGGGAGGAGAGAAGCAATTTACAAGAACCATTCTAGAGATAAGAAACTTCAGCAATGAGAATAGTTTAAAGGAGGTGGATCTGTTTGTCCCGGAAAAGACAGATTAAGAGGTGACCTGATTAAGGTTTTCAAAGTCATGAATGGGCATAGTCAAAGTAGACAGGGTGAAGAGTTTCCTGCTTGAAGCTTGAAAAGGAAACAAGAACAAGCAGGCATAGATTTAAAATGGTGTGTAAATGAAGCAGGGTAATGTGAGAAATAATTTTTTCACAGAATTTTTAGAATATGGAATTCACTACCTAATATGTTGTAGAGGAAGGTTCATATGAGATATTCAAGAGGATGTTGGATTTTTTTTTATTAGTAATGGTGTGCAGGGATATGAGGAAAAGGCAGGAGCTTGGTACAAGATAACAGAGTCACCCCAGGCATGAGAGGCCGTTTGGCCTCCTGCACCACTGTGATTCCTGGTGAGAAGGCACAAAGTGAGGAGGGAGGGCAAAGGGATGGGCATTACTGCCCTGACTCCACCAAAATATTGCAGAGCACCCAGAGGACGAAAAGTAAATAGCCACAGTCATGGTCCTATTAGTACCAAATGACACAAGTAGAAATGAGGGATGTTGTCCTGCAGTTCAAATTTGGAAAGTTACATCGGAAATTAACAGCAGGACCTCAAAAGTAGTAAAGTTTAGTAAGGTAAAGAAAGATAGTGCAAGAGGATAGGATTTAAATTCCTGGAATAGTGGACTGGCTCTGGGGAGAGAAGACCTGTACAGGCTGGAAGATTGCATCAAGACAGAGCTGGGACCACTAAGATCAATAAGGCCAGAATTATTTCATGAGTCAGAACCCCATAGATTGGCAGGCAGGACTGTAGCTGAACAAGGGCTGTCTTTAAAAAAAAGGGAGAGTTGTGCCAAAGCCAAAATATATTGCCAAAGAAGGAAAAGGTTGGGCAGAAACAAATTCAGAGTTTCCTGGATGACAAAAATAAAGATAGTGAAGAAAAAGTGTGCTTATATCAGTCATCAAATGGAGAATCAGACTGAACATGGAAAGTTCAGAGAGGAACTTAGATTAGATTAGATCACTTACAGTGTGGAAACAGGCCCTTCGGCCCAACAAGTCCACACCGTAGAGCAACCCACCCAGACCCATTCCCCTACATTTACCCCTTCACCTAACACGATGGGCAATTTAGCATGGCCAATTCACCTAACCTGCACATTTTTGGACTGTGGGAGGAAACCCACACAGACATGGGGAGAATGTGCAAACTCCACACAGTTGCCTGAGGTGGGAATTGAACCCAGGTCTCTGGCGCTATGAGGCTGCAGTGCTAACCACTGTGCCACCGTGCAGCCCACAATACCTATTTACAGAAGCAGAAAGAATTTGAGAAGAGATTAGCAGCTAATATAAAAAGAAAATCAAAAGCTATCCATAAGTACATATATCGCAAAAAGGTGGTAAAACGAAGAGTAGGACAGATTCAGGCAAAAAGTTTACTCTTGGAGGCAAGGACATGATTGAGGAACTAAATAAATACTTTGCTTCTGACTTCGTCAAGGTATAAACGCAATGTAAATAAATCATGGTGAAAAAGTAGTCAGCCTCTTGAAAGGTTTAAAATTGAAAAGCTGATGGTATTAGAAAGATTAGAGTGGTGCTGGAAAAGTACAGCAGGTCAGGCAGCATCCGTGGAGCAGGAAAATTGACATTTCGGGCAAAAGCCCTTATCAGGAAGGCTTTTGCTCGAAGGGCAACCTGATGAAGGGCTTTTGCCCGAAACATTGATTTTTCTGCTCCTTGGATGCTGCCTGATCTGCTGTGCTTTTCCAGCACCACTTTAATCTTGACTCTAATCTCCAGCATCAGCAGTATCTACTTTCACCACATTGGGAATGTGGTCTGTTCCTAGAGTTGAAAAAATTTCCACAACGAGATGAGATGCACCTAAGTTATTAAGGCATTAAAGTATTGAGAATGGAAGTTGAGGCAGCACTGGATATAATTTTTAACTCTTTTTTAGACTCTGGGTAGTGCCAGAGGACTGAAATATATGAACTCTTTTACACATTTGTTCAAAAGGAAGCCCAGCAACTGCAGGCCAGTCAGGTTAACCAAGGTGGTGGTGAAGTTGCTAGAAATTACAATTGGGATGAAAATGATGGTTACCTCAACAATTGTGGGTTAATTAATTAACAAAGCCATGCAATTTATTAAAGACAACTTGTGTTGAAATAACTTGTTCAAGTTTTTTTTGATGAGTGGTGGACAATTTTGTTTCAGATTGGCGAAAGGTTCAGACGTTTCTGTGGTCAGCAGAGAAAAAGCAGAATGGTGTGTTGTTTCCCTGGTGCTAGGATCAAGGATGTCTCAGAGAGGGTGCAGAATGCTCTCACGGGGGAGAGGGTCCAGCAAGAGGTCATTGTCCACATTGGAACCAACGATATAGGAAGGGAAAAGGTTGAGATTCTGAAGGGAGATTACAGAGAGTTAGGCTGAAATTTAAAAAGGAGGTCCTTAAGCGTAGTAATATCTGGATTACTCCCAGTGCTACGAGCTAGTGAGGGCAGGAACAGGAGGATAGAGCAGATGAATGCATGGCTGAGGAGCTGGTGTATGGGAGGATTCACGTTTTTGGATCATTGGAATCTCTTTTGGGGTAGAAGTGACCTGTACAAGAAGGACGGATTGCACCTAAATTGGAAGGGGACTAATATACTGGCAGGGAAATTTGCTAGAACTGCTTGGAAGGATTTAAACTAGTAAATTGGGGGGATTGGACCCAGGGAGATAGTAAGGAAAGCGATCAATCTGAGACTGGTACAGTTGAGAACAGAAGTGAATCAAACAGTCAGGACAGGCAGGGACAAGGTAGGACTAATAAATTAAACTGCATTTATTTCAATGCAAGGGGTCTCACAGGGAAGGCAGATGAACTCAGGGCATGGTTCGGAACATGGGACTGGGATATCATAGCAATTACAGAAACATGGCTCAGGGAAGGGCAGGACTGGCAGCTTAATGTTCCAGGATACAAATGCTACAGGAAAGATAGAAAGGGAGGCAAGAGAGGAGGGGGAGTGGCATTTTTGATAAGGGATAGCATTACAGCTGTGCTGGGGAAGGATATTTCCGGAAATACATCCAGGGAAGTTATTTGGGTGGAACTGAGAAATAAGAAAGGGATGATCACCTTATTGGCATTGTATTATAGACCCCCTAATAGTCAGAGGGAAATTGAGAAACAAACTTGTAAGGAGATCTCAGCTATTTGTAAGAATAATAAGCTAGTAATGGTTGGGGATTTTAACTTTCCAAACATTGACTGGGACTGCCATAGTGTAAAAGGTTTAGATGGAGAGGAATTTGTTAAGTGCGTGCAAGACAACTTTCTGTTTCAGTAAGTGGATGTACCTACTAGAGAAGGTGCAAAACTTGACCTACTCTTGGGAAATAAGGCAGGGCAGATGACTGAAGTGTCATTGGGGAGCACTTTGGGGCCAGCGACCATAATTCTATTCGTTTTAAAATCGTGATGGAAAATGATAGACCAGATCTAAAAGTTGAAGTTCTAAATTGGAGAAAGGTCAATTTTGACGGTATTAGCCAAGAACTTTCGAAAGCTGATTGGAGGCAGATGTTCACAGGTAAAGGGACGGCTCAAAAATGAGATAACAAGAATCCAGAGAAGGTATATTCCTGTCAGGGTGAAAGGGAAGGTTGGTAGGTATAGGGAATACTGGATGGCTTAAGAAATTGAGGGTTTGGTTAAGAAAAAGAAGGAAGCATATGTCAGGTATAGCCAGGATAGATCGAGTGAATCCTGAGAAGAGTATAAAGGAAGTAGGAGTATACTTAAGAGGGAAATCAGGAGGGCAAAAAGGGGACATGAGACAGTGTTGGCAAATAGAATTAATGAGGATCCAAAAGGTTTTTACAAATATATTAAGGACAAAAGGGTAACTGGGGAGAGAATAGGGCTCCCTCAAAGATCAGCAAGGCGGCCTTTGTGTGGAGCCACAGAAAATGGGGAAATACTAAATGAATATTTTGCATCAGTATTTACTGTGGAAAAGGATATGGAAGATATAGACTGTAGGGAAATAGATGGTGACATCTTGCAAAATGTCCAGATTACAGAGGAGGAAGTGCTGGATGTCTTGAAATGGAAAAAGATGGATAAATCCCCAGGACCTGATCAGGTGTACCCAAGAACTCTGTGGGAAGCTAAAGAAGTGATTGCTGGGCCTCTTGCTGAGATATTTGTATCATCGATAGTCACAGGTGGGATGCTGGAAGACTGGAGGTTGGCAAAAGTGGTGCCACTGTTTAAGAAGGGCGGTAAAGACAAGCTAGGGAACTATAGACCGGTGAGCCTGACCTCGGTGGTGGGCAAGTTGTTGGAGGGAATCCTGAGGGACAGGATGTACATGTAGTTGGAAAGGCAAGGACTGATTAGGGATAGTCAACATGGCTTTATGCATGGGAAATCATGTCTCACAAACTTGATTGAGTTTTTTGATGAGGGCAGAGTAGTAGATGTGATCTATATGGACTTCAGTAAGGCGATCGACAACGTTCCCCATGGGAGACTGATTAGCAAGGTTAGATCTCATGGAATAAAGGGAAAACTAGCCATTTGGATACAGAACTGGCTGAAAGGTAGAAGAGAGAGGGTCGTGGTGGAGGGTTATTTTTCAGGCTGGAGGCCAGTGACCAGTGGAGTGCCACAAGGATCGGTGCTTGGTCCTCTACTTCTTGTAATTTACATAACTGATTTGGATGCGAGGTACAGTTAGTAAGGTTTGCAGATGACACCAAAACTGGAGGTGTAGTGGACAGCGAAGAGGGTTACCACAGAGTACAACAGGATCTGGACCAGATGGGCCAATGGGCTGAGAAGTGGCAGATGGAGTTTAATTCAGATAAATGTGAGGGGTTGCATTTTGGGAAAGCAAATCTTAGCAGGACTTCTACATTTAATGGTAAGGTCCTAGGGACCGTTGCTGAACAAAGAGACCTTGGAGTGCAGGTTCACAAGTCCTTGAAAGTGGAGTCACAGGTAGATAGGATAGTGAAGGCGGCGTTTGGTATGCTTTCCTTTATTGGTCAGAGTATTGAGTACAGGAGTTGGGAGGTCATGTTGCAGCTTTACAGGACATTGGTTAGGCCACTGTTGGAATATTGCATGCAATTCTGGTCTCCTTCCTAATGGAAAGATGTTGTGAAACTTGAAAGGGTTCAGAAAAGATTTACAAGGATGTTGCTAGGGTTGGAGGATTTGAGCTACAGGTGAGAGGCTGAACAGGCTAAAGCTGTTTTCCCTGGAGCGTCGGAGACTGAGAGGTGACCTTTTAGAGGTTTACAAAATTATGAGGGGCATGGATCGGATAAATAGATAAAGTATTTTCCCTGGGATCGGGGAGTCCAGAACTAGAGGGCATAGGTTTAGGTTCAGGGTGAGAGGGGAAAAATATCAAAGAGACCTAAGGGGCAACTTTTTCACGCAGAGGATGGTACGTGTATGGAATGAGGTGCCAGAGGATGTCGTGGAGGCTGGTCCAATTGCAACATTTAAGAGACATTTGGATGGGTATATGAATAGGAAAGGTTTGGAGGGATATGGACCGGGTGCTGGCAGGTGGGAATAGATTGGGTTGGGATATCTGGTCGGCATGGATAAGTTGGACCGAAGGGTCTGTTTCCAAGCTGTACATCTCTATGACTCTAAGTTCCTCAGGTGTGTGTTAGGACCCCTGCTGTTCCTGATATATTAGTAACCGGGTTACAGGGCACATTTTAAAAATCTGTGAATGGCACAAAACTTGGGACCATTATGAGTTATGAGGAAGGTACTGTAGAAACTCAAAGGAACACAAAACAGGCTGATTCATATTGGTAGGAAGATCATGGAGACACAATATTAACTAAAGGGTAGAACCCAAAAAGGGGGTACAAGGCCAGAGGAGCCTATAGCAAGTGTGCATAAATTATTGAAGGTTGAAGGACAGGTTGAGAGAATTTTTGACAAAATATCCTGGGCTTGATCATTTAAGACATACAGTACAAAAGCATGGAGGTTATGCTAAACATGTGTAAAATATTATTTGAGTTCAACTGAAGTATTGCACTTGTTCTGGCCGCATTTTAGGAAGTACATAAGGGCATGAAAGAGGGTGCAGAAAAGATTCACAAGAATGAGGCACTTCAGTTACTGATTTATGAACGTGCGACTGTTTCATTGGAGAAGAGACGTTTTAGAGAAATTTAATATAGGCATCCAAAATCAAGGGTTCTGGGTAGGGAGAAATTGTTCCCATTGTTGGAAGCCTCAAAAACTAGACAGTGCACATTTAAGGCAGTTGGCAAAGGAAGCTAATGGTGGTTAGCGCTGCTGCCTCACAGTGCGAGGGACACAGGTTTGATTCCAGCCTCAGGCGACCGTCTGTGGGAGTTTGCACATTCTCCCCATGTCTGTGTGGGTTTCCTCGCATAGTCCAAAGACGTGCAGGTTAGGTGAACTGGCCATGCTAAATTGCTCATGGTGGTCAGGGATGTGTAGGTTACGTGCATTAGCCCGGGGTAAGTGTAGGGGAATGGGTCTGGTTGGGTTACTCTTCAGAGGGTCAGTGTGGACAGTAGTGATTCTAACATGAGCAAAAACTTTGTCAGTGGTGAGCGGTTGAAATCTGGAATGCAGCCTCAATTGAAGCAAAGGGAGATTGCTGATCAGAATGAATGTGTGGGATTGCTTAAGAAGCCCGGGGATCGGCACCAGGTAAACTGCTCTTTCAGAGAGTCAGCACACTCAGATTGGGCTGAAATACTTTCTCGTGTGTGCCAACTATGAAAGATATTCAAATATTGAAACTCCAAATTTCTCTTTACACAGATACTTTCAAACCTACTAAATCACTCCAAATTTTATTGAAACCTTGAAAATGTTTCTTTCACCTCACTATTTCTAAAAATACTTGCTTGAGAGCACAGCTGATCCTACATATTACTTGGACAGCATGTGTGTGAATAGTGGAGGACAGTGATGTCTGACTGTATACCAAATTTACTCATGTGAAAAGTTACTCATCACTGTCTAACTTTCACCTGGCCAAATGCAACCAGTCAGGTCCCCAATCATATTTTTTTCAAAACATTTTTACACTGAGTAGTAAATCTTTATGACTTCAAGATGACATTGCGCTACATTCTTCAAATGACTGATGAGTCACTTCTGGTATTGACTTGGATTGTCTAGCAGAAATGTTTAACAGTTATCAAGTAAATATGAGCTCAAAGGTCACTTGGTTCATTGTCTTGTCAGAGAACTGTAGAGTATGATGTTTATTGCAAGAGAAGCACATAGCATTTTAAGACTGGTGTATGAAGTCATGCTGGTAAAAACAATGACTGCAGATGCTGGAAACCAGATTCTGGATTAGTGGTGCTGGAAGAGCACAGCAGTTCAGGCAGCATCCAAGTAGCTTTGAAATCGACGTTTCGAGCAAAAGCCCTTCATCAGGAATAAAGGCAGTGAGCCTGAAGCATGGAGAGATAAGCTAGAGGAGGGTGGGGGTGGGGAGAAAGTAGCATAGAGTACAATGGGTGAGTGGGGGAGTGATAGGTGATAGGTCAAGGAGGAGAGGGTGGAGTGGATAGGTGGAAAAGAAGATAGGCAGGTAGGACAAGTCTGGACAAGTTATGGGGACAGTTACTGAGCTGGAAGTTTAGAACTAGGGTGAGGTGGGGGAAGGGGAAATGAGGAAACTGTTGAAGCCCTGGGATTGAAGTATTCCGAGGCGGAAGATGAGGCATTCTTCCTCCAGGCGTCTGGTGGTGAGGGAGCGGCGGTGAAGGAGGCCCAGGACCTCTATGTGCTCGGCAGAGTGGGAGGGGGAGTTGAAATGTTGGGCCACGGGGCGGTGTGGTTGATTGGTGCGGGTGTCCCGGAGATGTTCCCTAAAGCGCTCTGCTAGGAGGCGCCCAGTCTCCCCAATGTAGAGGAGACCGCATTGGGAGCAACGGATACAATAAATGATATTAGTGGATGTGCAAGTAAAACTTTGATGGATGTGGAAGGCCTGTTATGCTGTGGGGCATGCGGATAGCAGATAGAGACAGAACCACACAGCACAGAAACAGTTCACCATGTCTATGCTGACCAATTAACTCCAAATTATACTAATCCTAATTATCTGAACTTGGTCCATAACCTATACTATACTAAACTCCCTAGTATTTTAAGTGCTCATACAGATGCTGCAAAAGTACCTGCCTCCACCACCCGCTCAGGTTGTTCGTTCCACAGTTCTACCACCCTCTGGGTAGAAACGTTTTCCTCAGATTCACTCTAAAGCACATAGTTCTCACCTTAAACTTAAGCCTCTGGTTCTTAGACACATCTACCATGGGGAAAAGATTCTCACTATCAACCCTATCTATGCCTCTCATAATTTTGCATACCTCAACCTGATCTCCCCTCACCCTCCTTTGTTCCAGGATAAGCAACCCCAGCCTACCCAATTTCTCCTGATAACTGAAACTTTCCATCACTGGCAAAACCCAGGTGTATCTTTTTAGATTAGATTCCCTTCAGTGTGGAAACAGGCCCTTCGGTCCAACAAGTCCACACATTCACCCCTGACTAATGCACTGAAAACTATGGGCAATTTAGCATGGCCAATTCACCTAATCTTTGGACTGTGGGACGAAACCCACGCAGACACGGGGAGAATGTGCAAACTTCACACAGACAGTTGCCTGAGGCTGGAATTGAACCTGGGACCCTGGTGCTATGAGGCTTCTCTGTACCCTCTCCACTGCAATCCACTCCAATGCTCTATAAAGTTGTAAGAGCATTTCATTGCTTCTGTATTCCACATAGTGACTAACGAAGGAGCGGATCCCATTTGCCTTCTTCACAACCCGGACTACTTGTGCTAAAACCTTCTGGTATCTATGGACTTATACATCAAGGTCCCTTTCCTCCTCAGCATTTCCAATGGACCCATCATTCACTGTGGAAATCCTCAGACTTATCAGGATTAAATTACATCTGCCATTGCTCTGCCCAATTTACCAGCTGATCAATATTGAACTGTAGCCTGAGACCATCCTCCTTACTATCAACACTACCATCAATTTTCATGTTGTCTCCTAGGATGTTACTCAGTATGGCAGACAACAAACTCTTCCCAAAAGCTATTAACAAAACATTTGATTGGGAAGGCATTCCAGGAAATGAATGTGAAATTTTAGTGTACCTATTTATAAGACTTAATGTAATGGTGAATTACCAGAGAGGGTTTCATAATCAATAATCAAAATTACAGCAGAAAACCACAGAAACCTGGGGAAATTGCAAAAATGCCATTTTTGGTGTTTTTCCACAACTGTTCTGGCTTTTCCTTGAAATTATAGTGTGTAAGTGGAAGAATCCAGCAGGAAAAGGGCCTCTCTGTAGAGGACATGAAATACGCACAGAAGGGCTGGGCACAGCACTGCAAGACTTGATAAGGATTTCAGATAGAGAACATATTCTGCAATATTTACATCCTTGTATAAATATAGTAGATAAAATATCATATCAGAATATATTTACCTCCAATAAGAAGCACTTCATGTCTAGACCTCGTAGAGGGAACTCTACATATGTATCTATCTTATTTCGCAGATAAGCTGTCCAATGAAACCTTTTCAGATGCAAGCATAACACCTAAGGTTAAAAAGGAAAATAAAATCAAAACTTTTTTTTAAAAATGGTGTCAGAGTCATTCAGTTACATACTTCATATTTGAACAGCTCTTTTCAACACATTCAACTTGCTGAACCATCAGAAAAAAAGTGGCCATAACATTTATAGTATGATCCAAATGGTGTCCTTCATGTGTCCTTAAATTAATCTGCTGGGTTTTATATCCATTTTAGATTCATTAATACTTAATTCATTGTACAAAACAACAGCTATTACTTTTCACTTTCTAGTACAACAGACCACAAATGAATAAGGTACTATCACATTTGAAAATACAATATCACATGCTACATCAGTTTCTATCATACAGTGAACATACCAAGAGTTAAAGGAACTGTCGAATCACCCAAATTGAAGCAATTTTTCATTTCAGATGCCTCTTTCAGTCCTCATACTGCATGTTACTGTGCTCAGAACAATCTGAACCTTTGCTCCATTTGGTGGTCTGTGAATGTTAAGGTGAATGTCATCGTCTTACCAGACTATAGGGACACTATCTCATTAGAAAGAGAGACAGAGAAAGAGGTAGACAGAGAAAGAGGTAGACAGAGAAAGAGGTAGACAGAGAAAGAGGTAGACAGAGAAAGAGGTAGACAGAGAAAGAGGTAGACAGAGAAAGAGGTAGACAGAGTCACGACTGATGGTGGCTTAAGTTGAGGGTCTCCACACCTCAGGCAAGGGGAAAGGTCAAGAAGGAGAATCCCTCACAGTAACCTCAGGCAGTGCAAGAATTGAACCCATAATGTTTGTATCACAGAATTGCTACAGTGTAGAAAGAGGCAATTTGATCCATTGAGTCTGCACCAACCCTCTAAAGAGCATCCTACCCAGATCCACCCCATACCCATTACCCGCACTTACCATGGCTAACACTGGGCACTGCAGAGAAATTTATCACGCTCAATCCAATTAACCAGCATATCTTTGAACTGTGGGAAAAAAACAGAGCACCCAGAGGAAACCCACACTAACGTGCAAACCCACACAAATGTGCAAACTCCACAGACAGACAGTCATCCAAGGCTGGAATTGAACCTGGGTCCCTGGCACTATGAGGCAGCAGTGATAACCTCTGTGCCACCATGCCACCCCACTGTGACGTATCACTCTGCATCACAAACCAGCCACCTGGCCAACTGAGCTAACTGACTCCCCAAGTGGTCCATAAGCATCATTAAGAGAAAATGTGGCAGACCTAAAGCCAAAGTAATACATAATAATTGCCATTTCATAAGATTAAGTAGAACAAGATTCCATTTATGCCGATTAGCAAGAAATTAAGCTGCAGCATCAGCAGAAATGCACTCCAACTTCCAAAACTAAAACCTCAGCAAGAACGATTAACAGTTGCGGCAAAGGAACATGCGGACTGGAATAAGAATTTGATTAAACTGTTCAGTTTGATGGCTTTAATTAGTGATATTAAATTAATTTTTCTCAGCATCAAGATGAAGTTTATTTGACATTTGCCTGTGCTACCTGTGAATTAGAAGTTTATTATCACAAGGTAAAATCTGCTCTAGTCAGTATCTCCCAAAACGAAATTTGCTTTACTCAGTCATTGCAAAGAGTGGCAACAGATTTGCTTGCAGTTTTAAAGGTTTGAAGGTAAAAAGCTTTGTCCCTAATTTTAATATCGAGATTTAAAAACAGAGTCCTCACATTGCAGCAAATGCAAGTTGGCACAATTTTGCTAACACAAAGCACAGAGCTTCGTACTTGACAGAGTACAGCTTCAATAGAAAATCAAACTCAGAAATTTGATGAGTTTCTTTTATTCCTCATGGGTAAGTCAGTGTCACTAACAAGGCCAGCATATGTGAGAAGCTGGTAGTGATGAAAGTCGATATGATACAGGGGCACACAGTGTGCTGTTGAAGAATGAGCTTCAGGGTTTTACCTGCACAACAATGAAACAATATTCAAAGTTAGGATGGCATATAGCTTGGAGGGAAATTTGCAAGGGTTGTGTTCCATGCATTTGCAGACCTTATTACTCTAACTGGTGGAGGTTGCAAGTTTGGAAGATGCTTTTGAAAGAGCCTTGCAGAACTGCTACAATGATCTTGTATATATGACTCACACCTTTGCCACTTTGCATTAGTGGTGGACGGAGTAAATGTTTAAGCCTGTTAGATGGTGGAATGTGGTGCCAAACAAGTGGGCTGCTTTATCTTTGGTAATGTCATACTACGAGTATTTTTGGAGTGGCACACATCCAGCCAGTGGGGAGTTTTCCACCACATTCCTAATTTGTTTCTTGTTGATTGTGAACAGATGTTGAGGATCAGGTGGGTTACTCAGTAGAAAAGCTATGAAGAAGGGTAAAGGTGGTTGTCTAGCTCTGTTAATGAAATATGAGATCGGTAGTGAGGTATGATCAAAGATCAAGAATTTAATAAGTTTGGGCTGTAACAATAAACAGCCAAAGAAAGTGGTATCAATTGAGAGTAGCTTAGAAGCCCCATATGAATCAATAACTAACGCAAACTGGTGAGAAAAGTTCTAAAACGTTGTGGGCAACATCAATCTTCACACATACTGGGTGCATAAAATTTGTAGTGGTAGCATTAAGGATGAGCTCAGAGCCTGCGTAGGATGGTTTCTGGATCGGGCTATTTGAGACTAGGCTATGCATAATGAGACAGGATTAATTAATGGCCTCTTGGTAACAGTGATCATAACATTCAGTTTGAGGTTAAGAAATTTGGGTCTGAAACTCGTGTTAATTTAAATAAACTAACTACAGAAGTGTGAAGGTAAGAGTTGACTGCAGTGGACTGCGAAAATAGGTTACAAGATAAATAGTAGGTAAACAAATGAGTGGTAGGCAAGAGTTTGGTAAAAGTTTAGAAATTAAAGGGTTAAATTAAAATAAATTAAGAATTAAAAATAAGAACAAAAAAAGTGCAAAATATAAAAACAGACAATGATATGGGAAGATATCTGGGGGAATGTAAGGAAAATTTCAGTATGTAACAGAGCACAGGCTATGCAATTGTTGATCTTACACAGGGCTCAAATGGCACCAGAAAGTCTAGCTAAGTTTAAGAGAGGAGTGTCACATGAATGTCCCAAATGTAAAATTAATATAGGTACTCTCACACATTGTTATAGGTCATGTTGCAAGATCCAAAGATAGTGGAGTACTTTAGTAAGGGAGCTAAAGGACGTTTTGGGGATTGAAATTGACATGGATCCAGTAATTCTTCTTTTGGGTCTGCCAAACTTGCCCTCTCTGGGGGAACATGGGAAGAGACTGTGTAATATCCTGGCCCACTGCGCAAGGAAGAACATTTTACTAAATTGGACGTCAGAAAAACCACCAGATCTTATGGGGTGGCGTAAGCTGGTGATGGAGCATCTCCCCAAGATTACCTTACAAATATGGTGCACCACAACACGGAACAGTTTTATAGGACATGGCGGCCCTTTTTGAATTATATTGAAACTGACTTGTCGGCAATATTAGTCAGGACTGTGGTATAGCTGTGGGAATCCTTATGGGCGCCCGTGGGGCCCCAGGGAAGGAGACTGGAAGGAAAAGAATATGGGTACTGTAGGGGGTACTCCCAGGGACGGGAGCCTCAGTGGAGGTGTGATGAGTAAGACAGAATAAAGTAGTAAGACATTATCTAATTTAAGTAACTTGAATGAAATTTAAGCTAGTATTTATTCTACATGTTTGTAGTTTAGTTTTAGTTAAGGAGATAGGTTTGTTTTGGTAGAATAGTGGGTTGTTTAGTAACAATGGTACTATGTTATGGCCTTGTTCTTTGTACTGCTTTTTTTCTGTTTTAATGGGTTTTTTTATATATAAATGTTTTGTAAAAAATTTACAAATGAAAGCTCGACAAGGAACTAAAAAGAATGAAAGTAGCCTTACAGGAATAACAGTGGGCAAGTATTAATGGAAATAAAGAAATAACAAGCAGGAGATTGTAGGTCACTTAATCCTACATTTATCATGAGAAAAATGCTGGAATCCATAATTAAGGAAGTAATAGTAAGACAGTTCAAAAATCATAATCCATTCAAGACAAGTCAATACAATAGGTGAAAAGGAAACTAGGAGTGGCAAATTCATTAGAGATTTTGAAGAATGTAATAAGCAGGCAGAAACCAGGGAATTAGCAGATAGTAGTATTTGAATCTCCAGAAGACATTCAATAAACATACAAAAGGTTAGAGAGTTGGGGTAATATATTACCACTGGTAGGGAATTAACAAGAATCAGGCAGTGGGGAATCAATACATAATTTGCAGATTGGCAAACCATATGTAGTGCAATGTCACAGGGATCAGCGCTTTTGACTACTCGCACTTTACATTAATGACTTCGATGAAGAGACAATGTACATTGGAGCCAAATTTAGTGACAACATATAGATAGGTAGGTAAACAAATCATGAGGGCAATAAAGTACTTAATTTAATCTCCTCCAGAAAAAAATTGGTTGGTGGACAGGAGCTGAAAAATTGACCCCTGGCTGATCACAGGAACTATTTTATTTTGACCATCCAATCCAGTTTCCCAACTTCCCTTGCCAAGGTCATGCTGGCCTCGTTCTGTAGAACCCATCCCAATTGTGAACTGGATGTAGTTTCAGCATTAGCTATCACACCAGTGTTACTGCTGGGACAGGGAGCTACTGAAAATTTGATTTGACAGTGACTCTCAGAGCTCCTCCTCAGATGGGACAGAAAGTCTCACTTCAAGCCAAATAAGGCCACATGGTGTGTTAAACAGCTATGTAGCAACCTGAAAAGGTGATAGGTCTCTCTCGGCATCTGGAGATAGTCAGATGGGGTGTAGGATTGATGGTAGGGAGTCTGGTGCAATGTCAGAAGCAGTTTAAAGAAGTTTCACTAAGTTGCTTCTAGGGATGTATTATGAGTACAGCTTATTTGTGCCCATACTTATGAAAAACATGGAGTGATCTAATTGCAACTGACAGGATGCTAAGGAGCTAATTAAAGGATGTTCCCTTTTCTGATGGAAATCTAGAACTGGAGGCCCACTGATTGGAAAACAAACGGTTTGTCATTTAAGACTGAGAGAAGGGAGAATTTCTTCTATTAGAAAATAGTTAATCTTTGGAATTTTTCGAGCAGTGGAGAATATTTCCAAGGATGAGTTGGATATATAGTTATCTAAAAGGAGGCACGAACAGAGTACAATTTAAATGGAGAAAAGCTACAGAACGTTGCAATACCAAGGGACTTGGGGGTATTTGTACACAGAACACAGCGATCTAGCACACAGATGCAGCAGGTAATCAGGAAGACTAATGGAGTGTTGGCTCTTATTTCAAAGGGGTTGGGGTATGAGTGAAGCGAAGTCTTACTGCAATAGTACAAAGTGTTAGTGAGATCACATCTGGAGTACTGAGAGCAATTTTGGCTCCTTATTTAATGAAAGGGACCGTCCCATTGGAGGTAGCCCAGAGAAGATTTACAAGGATGATCCCTGGTATGGAGGGGCTCTTATGTGAGTGAAGGCTAAACAGGTTGGGACTCTATTCACGTGAGTTAAGAAGAGTGAGAGGTGATCTCGTTGAAACAGATAGGAATGTTAAGGGGCTTGACAAGGTAAATGAGGGATGTTTCCCCCCCCCCCCCCCCCAAATGGGAGTCTAGGACCAGAGAGCAGTTTCAGAATAAAGGTGCGGCAATTTAAAACCGAGACGAGACAGAATTTCTTCTCTCAAAGGGTTGAAAGTCTTTGGAACTTGTGTATATTTAATATTGAATTTGATTGATTCTTGATCAGGAAAGGAATCAAGGATTACAGGAAAAGGCAGGAAGTGGACGTGAGGAATGTCGGATCAGCCATAAATGGCAGATCAAGCTCGAGAGGCTGGACAGTCTACTCCTGTCCTTAACATCTTTAGACTCCTGATATGGAATACAGGCATAGCAGAACAGGCTCAAGGGGCTGAATGGTCCATTCCTATTTTGTTTTTTTATGTAGCTTTTCACATGGTACAAGAACTCCTTTGATAAACACGTTTAAAAAATTCCACTTCTTTATATATCACACTCAAAAGATAGCTCCACTTCATTCAATTAAATGTAACAGATGGGCTGAACAAGATATAGCACTATGCATTTTATATCTGAAATGTGTGTCTTGGGAGCCTTGTTTCATAAGCAACTACAGTTCCCTCCCCCTTTAATCCTTAAAAACACAGCAAGGCCTGCTATATTACCATTCAACACAACTGTCTTTCTAAGCAACTGATTGTAGGCTGCACTGTACTGGACAACTGAAGCACAAGGTTAACTACATGGTCTTGCAGCACATCCTTATTATTGAAACTTGCTCAGTGTTCAATGGATGGAGATTTCAACGTTTGACAAAAAGCAGTAGATTTCTTAAAAAGTGATTAATAATGAGCACAAACCTGTATATCATGATAGCAAAGGAAGTCTGTTGCTCATGTTCCTCAAAGGTTATTTTGAAAAAGGAAAACTTGGGTACGTGGACTAAAAGCTTGCTAAAACTACAGATTTCTAATTTATAGTTTTATGATAATAGAAGCAGAGGTAGGCCATTTGGCCCATCGAGCCTGCTCAGCCATTCATTAAGATCGTGGCTGATCTATCCATCATCTCAGCTCCTCTTACCTGCATTATCCCCATAACCCTACCAGGCAAAAACCCATCCAACTGTGTCTTGAATAAAAGCAAATTACTGTGGACGCTGGAATCTGAAACCAAAAGAGAAATTGCTGGAAAATCGCAGCAGGTCTGGCAGCATCTGTAAGGAGAGAAAAAGAGCTGACGTTTCGAGTCTAACTGACCCTTTGTCAAAGCTAAAAAAAGGGAGAAATAGTATTAGAATAGTAATAGTAATAGAAATAGAAAGGTATTTATACTAGACTGAGAGAAGGTGAGTCATGGCTCCAGAAGCAAAGGTAGCAATAACGAGGTGATAATGACAGTGCATAGAGAGATTATAGGGAGATTAGGAGCTGTGAATGACCAAGGCTGAAGCCAGTGCTATGTGGCAAAGTATGTGGGGGATGGGTGAAGCAGAGGCAAAATGGAAAACAGGGTAGAAGGGTAGCAAAAGGGGAAGAGGAGAGGAAAAAGATGATGAGAGAGTGGGGAGCGAGAGAAAGTGAGACAATCAAGAAATAACAGGTACATAACAGTGAAAAAAAATTGAAAAAACTAAATAAAATAAATGAAATAAAATTATGAAGTAGAATGAAAACAGAGGGGTCGAGATGGGATAATCATCTGAAGTTGTTGAATTCAATGTTGAGACCGGCAGGCTGTAATGTGCCAGTCGGAAGATGAGATGCTGTTCCTCCAATTTGTATTGAGCTTCACTGGAACATTGCAGCAGGGCAAGGATAGACATGTGGGCATGGGAGCAGGATTGTGTGTTGAAATGGCAAGCCACAGGAAGGTCCGGGACCTGATGCACGCAATCTTAAGGGATTGTTATTTAAGAATTTACCTCGAGGCCAACGGTCTTTTTGCAGCAGAGAGCTGGGCGGAAGTGAAGTCGGAGCGCAGAGCCAGTTGGGAAGGTAAGTGATTGTTATTTGAGTGGGTGTGTCCAGAGTGGTTATCTCCGGTTTGCTTCCAGATGTAGAGTCAGTATGGATAGAGCTGAGAAATTCTAAGGGTAAAAAGACCTTCTTGGGAGTTATCTACAGGCCCCCAAACAGTAGTATGGATGTAGGGTGTAAGTTGAATAAGGAACTGAAATTGGCCTGTCGCAAAGATGTTACTACAGTTGTTATGGGGATTTCCACATGCAGGTAGACTGGCAGAATCAGGATGGTATTGGACCTCAAGAAAGAGACTTTGTTGAATGCCTCCAAGATGGATTCTTAGAACCTATCAGGGAGAAGGCAATTCTGGATCTGGTATTGTGCAACGAACCAAAATTGATCAGGGACCTCGAAGTGAAGGAGCCATTAGGAGGTAGTGACCATAATACAATAAGCTTCAATCTGCAATTTGAAAGGGAGAGGGTACAATCGGTAGTGACAATATTTCGGTTGAATAAAGGGAACTATGGAGCTATGAGGGAGGAGCTGGCCAAAGTTCAATGGTGCAATACCTTAGCAGGGATGACAGTGGAGGAACAATGGCAGATATTTCTGGGTATAATGCAGAAGATGCAGGATCCATTCATTCCAAAAAGGAAGAAAGATCCCTTGAGGAGGCAGGGGTGGCCGTGGCTGACGAGGAAAGTTAAGAAACATATAAAGTCAGAAGAGAAAAAAGTATAACATAGCAAAGATGAGTGGGAAAACGGAGGACTGGGAAGCTTTTAAAGAACAACAGAGGATTACTAAGAAGGAAATACGCAGAGAAAAAATTAGGTACGAAGGTAAACTGGCCAAAAATATAAAGGAGGATAGTAAAAGCTTTTTTACGTATGTGAAAGGGAAAAAAATGGTTAAGACTAAAATTGGGCCCTTGAAGACAGAAACAAGGGAATATATTACGGGGAACAAAGAAATGGCAGAAGAATTGAATTGGTACGTCAGATCTAGGGAAGACACAAGCAATCTCCCAGAGGTAACATTGGCTGAACGGACCTGAACTGAAGGGAATTTATATTTGCCAGGAATTGGTGTTGGAGAGACTGTTAGGTCTGAAGGCTGATCAGTCCCCGGGGTTTGATGGTCTACATCACAGGGTACTGAAGGAGGTGGCTCTAGAAATCGTGGATGCGTTGGTGATTATTTTCCAGAGTCCCATAGATTCAGGATCAGTTCCTGCGGATTGGAGGGTGGCTAATGCTGTACCACTTTTTAAGAAAGGAGCGAGAGAGAAAGCATGAAATTATAGACCAGTTAGTCTGACCTCAGTGGTGGGAAAGATGCCGGAGTCCATGATAAAGGATGAAATTACGACACATCTGGATAGCAGTAACAGGAGAGGTCAAAGTCAGCATGGATTTATGAAGGGGAAATCATGCTTGACTAATCTTCTGGAATTTTTTGAGGATGTAACTCTGAAGATGGACAAGGAAGATCCAGTGGAAATAGTGTACCTGACTTTCAGAAAGTCTTTGATAAAGTCCCACATAGGAGGTTAGTGAGCAAAATTAGGGCACATGGTATTCGGGGCAAAGTACTGACTTGGATTAAGAATTGGTTGTCTGACAGGAAACAAAGAGTAGTGATAAACGACTTCCTTTCAGAATGGCAGGCGGTGACCAGTGGGATACCGCAGGGATCAATGCTGGGACCGCAGCTTTTTACAATATACATTAATGATATAGAAGATGGTTTTAATAGTAACATTAGCAAATTTGCTGATCATACAAAGCTGGGTGGCAGGGTGAAATGTGAGGAGGATGTTAGGTTATTACAGTGTGACCTGGACAGGTTAGATGAGTGGACAGATGCATGGCAGATACAGTTTAATGTGGATAAATGTATGGTTATCCACTTTGGTGGCAAGAACAGGAAGGCAGATGGAGTCAAGATAAGTAAAGGGGCAGTACAAAGCAATCTGGGTGTTCTTGTACACCAGTCAATGAAGGCAAGCATGCAGGTACAGCAGGTAATGAAGAAAGTTAATAGCATGTTGGCCTTCATAACAAGAGGGATTGAGTATAGATGCAAAGAGGTTCTTCTGCAGCTGTACAGGGCCCTGGTGAGACCGCACCTGGAATATTGTGTGCAGTCTGGTCTCCAAATTTGAGGAAAGACATTCTGGCTATTGAGGGAGTGCAGCGTAGGTTCACGAGGTCAATTCTTGGAATGGCAGGATTATCTTATGTTGAAAGGTTGGAGCAACTGGGCTTGTATATCCTTGAGTTTGGAAGACTGAGAGGGGATCTGATTGAGACGTATAAGATTATTAAAGGATTGGCCCCTCTGGAGGCAGGAAACATGTTTCCACTGATGGGTGAGTCCCGAACCAGAGGACACAGCTTAAAACTAAGGGGTAGACCATTTAGGACAGAGATGAGAAGAGACTTCTTCACCCAGAGAATGGTGGGTGTGTGGAATGCTCTGCCCCAGAAGGCAGTGGAGGCTCAGTCTCTGGATTCGTTTAAGAAAGACTTGGATAGAGTGCTCAAGAATAGTGGAATCAAGGGTTATGGAGATAAGGCAGGAACAGGATACTGATTGAGGATGATCAGTCATGATTATAATGAATGGTGGTGCAGGCTCGAAGGGCAGAATGGCCTACTCCTGCACCTATTGTCTATTGTCTCTTTTTCTCTCCTTACAGATGCTGCCAGACCTGCTGTGATTTTCCAGCATTTTCTCTTTTGTGTCTTGAATAAATTTAATGAAGCTGACTTTACTGCATTCCTGGGCCAGAGAATTCCATAGATTCACTACTCTCTGAAAAAAGCAGTTCTTCTTCATCTCGGTCCTAAAGCTATACCCCCTAATCTTGACACTATGTCACCTAGTCCTAGTCTCACCAACCAGCAGAAACAATTTGCCTGCCGTTATCTTTCATAATTTTATGCATTTCTCTAAGATTCCCTCTCATTCTTCTAAATTCCAGGCAGCTCAACCTCTCCTCACAGGGTAGTTCTCTCATCTCCAGAATCAACCTGGTGACCCTCCTCTGCACCGCCTCCAAAGCCAGGATATCCTTTCTCAAGTAAGGAGACCAGAACTGTGCACAATACTCCAGGTGCAGCCTCACTAACACCTTACACACTTGCAGCAGAACCTCCCTGCTCTTAAGTTCAAACCCTCTAGCAATGAAAGCCAATAATCCGTTTGCCTTCCTGACTACCTATTGCACCTCAACTATTGTACCTATTGCAAATCAACTTTTAGTAATTCATGTATGAGCGTTCCAAAGTCCTTCTGCACAACAGCAGAATAATACTCTGACCTGCTATTTTTACTTCCAAAGTGGATAATCTCACATTTACCAACATTGTACTCCATCTGCCAGACCCTTGCCCATTCACTTGATCAATCTAAATCTCTCTGCAGACCCTCCATATCCTTTGCACAGTTCGCTTTTCCATATAATTTAGTGTCATCAGCAAACTTGGATATGTTACAAATCATTTATATCTATCATGAACAGTTGCAAGCAAACACCGACCCCTGTGGCACTCCACTCACCACTGATCTCCAACTAGAGAATTGCCCATTTATCACAACTCTCTGCTTTCTACTGGTTAACCAATCCTCTATCCATGCTAGTGTATTCCCCCCAACCCCATGCATTCTTATCTTATGAATGAGTTTTTTATGCAGCACCTTATTGAACACCTTTTGGAAATCCAAGTATACAACATTCACCTGTTCCCCTCCATCCACCATGCTTATTACACTGACCTACACTTCCTGAATCCATGCTGCGCCTGCCTGATGGAACCCTTTCCATCTAGATATCTCACTATTTCTTCTTTAATGATAACATTTTTCTGACTTATAGATATTCAACTAACTGACTTAGTTACCTGCCTTTTACTTGTACCCTTTTTTAAAACAGCGGTATGGCATTCACAGTCTTCCAGTCCGCCAGGACTTGCCCGGAGACCAGTGAATTTTGGTAAATTACCATTAACACACCTACCATAACTTCCACCACTTCTTTCAGTACCCTCGGATACATTCCATCAGGACCAGGTGTCTTATCTACCTTTGGATCAAGTTTTCTCAACACTACACCTTTAGTGATAAAAATTGAATTGAAGTCCTCACCTCCCATGCATCCATAACATAATTCTTTCGCATGTTAGACACATCTTCCACTGTGAAGACTGAAACAAAATAGTTATTCAAGGCCTCGGCTGTTTCAGGATTCCTTTTTCTCATCTTGCAATTCACTCTGGCCACCCTTTTCCGTTTTATATATTTATAAAAACTTTCCTGTTTTTATATTTGGTGTTCGTTTACATTAATAATCTATCTTTCCTTTCTTTATTGCTTGCTTCGTGATTCTTTGTTGCTTTTTAAGGTTTTCCCAAATTTCCTGTTTCCCACTACTATTGGTTACTTTGTAAGCCTGAGCTTTTAATTGGATGCCTTCCTTTTTTTCCCTTGGTTATCTAAGATTTGAAAATAACCCAGATTTGAAAAAAAACTCAGATAATTCAGTTTCAACAATTATTTTATATTTGGCCCTGCAACTTCATCAACAAATACAGCAATTTTAACAATGTTAAAAAGCTAAGTATTTACCTTTGGCAACTTCTGAATCCAAAACTTTTTGGTGGATTTCTGTCGCTTTTTACATTTATGGCACATGTACAGCTCGGTTTCATCCAGCTCCTCCAAATCTGTGAAACTCCGTAGGCAATCTACAATAGGAATAACAAAAGAACTTCAACCACTGGCTCTCTAGATTCTTATCCATATTTAATTTCTCAACAAGCTTAGTAAATCTAGTCTCAGGAAAGAGATGATGAAGTAACACCTATACACGCCCCAAGATAGAAATTAATAAAAGTTAAAAATGATCCTTTGATTTCATCTGTCCAGATGTCCAAAATAATATGAGGTGTTGACATATCGCAAGATCGCAAGAAATTGCTTTAATTGACAAGGTCATTAAACAGGACACACAGGTTTAAGGTCATTAGGAAAGGCATCAGATCAAAGGGAAGCAGAATTTTGTAAAAAAAAATCTTAGCAAGTTATATATTTCTAAAAGGGAGTGATAGTAGATTCAATATTAACTATCAAAAGGGAAATGGATATAAATACTCAAAATGGAAAAAATTGCGTTTTTCAGAGTCAACACAAGCACAGGCGCTAATCTTATTTGTTTATTCTATGTTTCTAAACTGTTAGAAAATGCTAAATTACAGATTTGCTACTGCAGGTTTCTACAATTCCCAACAGACTATGAGTTCTAGTGCATGCTCAGAGTTGCAGCATGATAGATTACACAAGCTCTGTGTCTTTTAATTTAGTCAGTTAAAGGGCTTGGCTATCTATGCCAAAATAGGAGTACACCTGTGGGAACTTGGACAGTGCACAAAGGAAAACCACAGAAAAAGCATAAACCCAGGTCATGGAATCAAGGAAGACAATTAAAGATAAACCTTAAACATTGTTTGCTCAAAATCCCATGCTGAATTTATATTTTTTGACGAGATGCAGTACTTCTACGGTCTTGTCTTCCAAAGGTTTCCTATTTCTCAGTTATTTACTGCAGCATTAATGATTGCTTATCAATTTGCTACACTGGATTGGGAGCTCTTGTTAAAACTGCCAATATTTTAACACTGCACTATGGAAGTCTCTAACATCCAATACCTCCCCCATTTTTTAGGTTTGACTGACCGATGAACAATTCTTTTCACCCAGAATTTCCAATCAATGCATTTCAAAATGTCCTCCTTTGGCCTTGAAAGTCAGTTTTTCTCAGTGACTCATAATAAACTATACTATCAATTAATGAATTATTTGCTGAAAATCTTCTTAAAGTGTTACAAAATTGAATACACATGCATATAATAAATAAGTGTACATTTGTCGCAAACATTACTATAATTTTTTTCTTGCTATTTGTAATTTGTGGTAGAGAATGAGGGATAAAAACTAAAAGTTCCACACTGAATCACTTCAATCAAAATAATTTTTTATCAGTAGAATATTTAATTATGAGGTCGTATAATGAGGTAATGAGTTCTGTGTTACATAACTCTGTGGAAAGATCTGAAAGAAGCGGAAGCTTTACAAAAATTGAAGAGAACGAGTGCATCAACTGCACTCCAAAACAAGAGTTTTCAGGAAAGCAGCACTCAAGAAGCAATTCTTGAGAGACTAGCTTAGCAGCAGAGTTAAAAATCACACAACACCAGGTTATAGTCCAAGAGGTTTATTTGGAAGCACTAGCTTTCAAAGTGCTGCTCCTTCATCAGGTGTTGTGAAGCAGGACCATAAGACAGAATTTATAGCAAAGGATTACAGTGTCATGCAGATGAAATGATATATTGAACAAAACTAGATCAAGTCTAGTTGAAACTAGATGAAGACTTGATCTAGTTTTGTTCAATATATTATTTCAGCAGCATGACACTGTAATTTTTTGCTATGAATTCTGTGTCTTATGATCCTACTTCACAATCACCGGTTGAAGCTGCAGCATTTCGAAAGCTAGTGCTTCCAAATAAACTTTTTGGACTATAACCTGGTGCATGTGAATTTTAGCTTTGTGCACCCCAGTCCAACACTGGATCTTCCAAAATATTTAAAAGGCACCTGGATGGGTATATGAATAGCAGGGGTTTAGTGGGTTATGGGCTAAATGCTGGCAAATGGAATTCGATCTATGTGGGGTGGCACAGTGGCTCAGTGATTAGCACTGCTGCCTCACAGCACCAGGGTCCCAGGTTCGATTCCAGCCTTGGGAAACTGTCTGTGTGGAGTTTGCACATTCTCCCTGTGTCTGTGTGGGTTTTCTCCGGGTCTTCCAGTTTCCTCCCACAGCCCAAAGATGTGCAGGTTAGGTGAATTGGCTGTGTTAAATTGCCTGTAGTGCTAGGTGCATTAGTCAGAGGGAAATGGGTTGGGGTGGGTTACTCTTCAGAGGGTCGGTGTGGACTGGTTGGGCCGAACGGCCTGTTTCTGCACTGTTGGGAATCTAATCGGACATATGGTTGGTGTGGACAAGGTGGACTGAAGGGTCTATTTCCATGCTGTTTAACTCTATGACTACCCCGATTCAGAAGCAAGGTGGAGAATAAAACATTTACAGCTTCAAATTTGACAAAAAAAAGTAAAAAGGGACTAGGCCAGTGCATTATTGAATACAGCTGGTGGTGATGGGCTCATGGATATACTTGCAAGACAGACCACTGATTAAAACACTATGAACTTACATTGAGGGTATTTGATGCCTACTTCAAACGAAAGGAATTTAAACATAGAAAATGGAAAATTTAAATTGATAAAAAAAGAGGCAATAAAGAACATTTTGTAAGATCTACCTCAGGTTGCTATTTACCAAATGACATGCTAATAACAGGAAAAACTAATAAAGAGCACTTAGCAAACTTTGATATACTCCTATGGCATTTTTCCAAGGTGGGTGTACACCAAAGAAGGGAAAAATGTGTTCCAGGCACCACAAGTGACCTACTTGGCCACAGAGTTACACCTGTTGGAAGATAAAGCAGGGACAATTAAAGGTGCCCTGGTTCCCATGTCTTTCCATGAGCATAGGTTATTTCTTGGGTTGGTAAATTATTATGCAAACTTCACTCATAAGCTGGGATCCATTCTGGTAGTAATTCCAAAAAAAGATTCAGCCTTGGAAATGGTTACATAGACAAGCCCTAGTATTTAATTAAGTAAAGAAACAATTATCATCCTCAAAGGTGTTGGCACATTATGGTCCCAAGAAAGATCTGGGCCAATGAGTATGCATCCAGGTGTTTGGCTAAAGCAGAGTACAATATACCCAGATAGAGAAGTAAGGACTGGCATTCATTTTTGGAGTCAGAAAGTTCATCAATACCTTCATGGACAGAAATTTGTGATCATAGATCACAAAACCCCTACAATTACTACACCTCTATCCCTCTGAGTCAAAGGACATCAGCCGGTTCTTTTCTTGTTTGTAGCTCCTCCTGAGGGGTGTTTTAGCACCAAGTCAGATTCCTCCAACTTTGCCTCTGATACAGGTGGCATCTAATGCACTGTAGCTCGCCTCTTGCACCCAAGTGTCTTGGAAGAAGTTCATTCTCTTCTTCAGGCAGCAAAGGTGTCAAGATGGTGACATCTGCTGTGTCCATTTCAGATTCCAAGGTACCTTCAACACTTGACAAAGAGGAAAAACCCACATGTTCCGGAATAGCCGGAAAGGGTGTCGAGGAGCCGAGCACATTTTGCTCCCACACTGTTTGCAAGTTTGCAGCTTTCATATGGTCCAAGGGTTTGTTCAAGGACTTTTGCCTACCCGCGCTCTATGTGTCACTGGTCCTGACTTTGCATCGACCATGCCAGAAGCTTATGCCCGAATCGTCGATTCTCCTGCTCCTCGGTTGCTGCCTGACCTGCTGTGCTTTTCTAGCACCATGCTCTCGCCTTTGATCTCCAGCATCTGCAGTCCTCACTTTCTCCATGCAGGGCTATTCCCATAGTTCCTACACCAAACCTCGGCCCCTTAAGTAAACTGCCTTGCTTCATGGAATCTTGTGTCTAGCATTGGCATTCCTGATGCCATTTCTTCCCACCCACCCCCTCCTTCCCCCTCAAGGTCTTCTATCCATTAGCAACCCTGCTCAAGTTATCCCTGTTGTTGCCTGAGAAGTGGTAATATAGTCAAATCGTAACTGGGACAATTTGGTATCAAGTGAAGCTAAAGACTGTTTGTTTAAGCCGGCCATCAAAGTTTGGATTGCTCTTTCTGCTAAACAACTGAATGATGTGTGGTATGGAGCTGCCCTTACATGTCAAATTCCATTCAACTTTGAGAAATAACCAAATTCTCTGCAGGTAAATGATGACCTGCTATCTGTGACAAACACCTCCAGGACTCTCGCTATTGAAAAAGAAGTGTACAGCTTTTATATTGTCAACCCCAAGTTTGATGAATGAACTCTCTGCACATCCAGCAACTACCGTGGGCATCTACCGTGACATTGGACCCGTGAAAGGACCTGCACAGTTGACGTGCAACAGATCCTGTCATTGAATACTGGGTCCAGTATACGGAAAGAACGTGTCATCTTTTCTGGGCAAATGGCATTGCGGTTGATGAAAAGCAGCGAGTAATTCTCCTGACAGCTTGTGGACTTGCAGCTTTTTCAGTTACTATGATCTTAACCTTCCCTGAGGCACCAGATACTAAAACCTTTCCAGTGTTGATACCTTTAGTTAAAGAATATTATGACCCCAAAACTCAGACAATTCTGAGAGACTATTGACTGAGAGACTTGGCAATTCGAGAACAAGGGAATTTTGACAAGCATAAGGTCACTGGCAGAGGCATGTGACTTTGAACATAGAACAGTACACCACAGTACACCACCCTTCAGCACTTGATGTTGTGTCAATCTTTTATCCTACTCTAAGATCAAACAATACCCTATATTTTACTGGGAGAAAGTGAGGACTGCAGATGCTGGAGATCAGAGCTGAAAATGTGTTGCTGGAAAAGCGCAGCAGGTCAGGCAGCATCCAAGGAGCAGGAGAATCGACGTTTCGGGCATCAGCCGAAGATTCCAGAAGAAGGGCTAATGCCCGAAACGTCGATTCTCCTGTTCCTTGGATGCGCTTTTCCAGCAACATATTTTCAGCCTATATTTTACTACCATCCATGTGCCTATCCAATTGTCTCTTAAATCTCCTTAATGTATCTGACTCTACCACCACTGCTGGCAGTGCATTCCGAGCACCCACCACTCTCTGTATAAACAGCCTACCTCTGACATCTCCCCTAAGCGTCCCTCCAATCATCTTAAAATTATGACCCCTCATGATAGACATTCCAGACTTTGGAAAAG
Source organism: Chiloscyllium punctatum (assembly GCF_047496795.1). NCBI lineage: Eukaryota > Metazoa > Chordata > Chondrichthyes > Orectolobiformes > Hemiscylliidae > Chiloscyllium > Chiloscyllium punctatum. The sequence goes on from NC_092771.1 coordinate 32,314,958, forward strand.
TTTCTGGCTATACATTCTATCTATGCCTCTCCTCATCTTATACACCTTTATCAAGTCACCTCTCATCCTTTTTTGCTCCAATGAGAAAAGCCCGAGCTCCCTCAATGTTTTTCATAAGACATGCCCTCCAGACCAGGCAACTCCCTGGCAAATCTCCTCTGCACCCTCTTTAAAACTTCCACATCCTTCCGATAATGAGGTGACCAGAATTGAACACAGTATTCCAAGTGGAATCTAACTAGGGCTTTATGGAGCTGCAGCAAAACCTCATGGCTTTAAGCTCAAACCACCTACTAATGAATGGCAACACACCATACGCCTTCTTAACAACTCTATCAACTTGGGTGGCAACTGAGGGATCTATGGACGTGGACTCCAATATCCCTCTGATCCTCCACACTGCCAAGAATCCTGCCTTTAAAACTGCAATCTCCATTCAAATTCCACATTCCAAAATGAATAGTTTCACACTTCTCCAGGTTGAACTCCACTTTCCACTTCTCAGCGCAGCTCTGCATCCTGTCAATGTCCTGTTACAAACTACAACAGCACTCTACATTGTCCACAACTCCACCAACTTCTGTGTCATCAGCAAACTCACGAACCCACCCTTCCACTTCCTCATTCAAGTCATTTCTAAAAATCACGAAGAGCAGAGGTCCCAGAACAGATCCCTATGGAACACCACTGGTCACCAAGCTCCAGGCTGAATACTTTCCATCTACTACCGCTCTCTATTTCCTCTGGTCCAGCCAATTCTGTATCCAGACAGACAAATTTCCCTGTATCCAATGCCTCCTTATTTTCTAATGAGACTACCATAGGAACCTTACCAAATGCCTTGCTAAAATCCACGTAAACCACATCTACTGCTCTACCTTCCTCAATGTGTTTTGTCATATCTTCAAAGAATTCAGTAAGACTTGTGAGGCATGCTTTTCCAAATAATCGTAAATCTGGTCTCTCAGAATCCTCCACAATAATTTGTCTACCACCGATGTAAGACTGACTAGTCTAACTCCCAAAGCTATGCCTACTCCCTTTCTTGAACAAGGGAATAACATTTGCCAGCTGTTAATCATCTGTTACTACTCCAGTGGACAGTGAGGATCCAAAGATCATCGCCAAAGGCACAGCAATCTCTTCCCTCACTTCCCGTAGTAACCTTGGGTATATCCCATCTGGTTCACGGGACTTAATTTATCCTCATGTTTTTCAAAATTTCCATTATATTCCCCTTCTTAACATCAACCTGTTCAACGTATTAGCCTGTTTCACGCTTTCCTCACAAATGACAGGGTCTCTCTCAACCGTGAATACTGAAGCAAAGAATTCATATAGGACTTTCCCTACCTCTTCCGACTCTAGGCACAAGTTCACGCCACAATCCCAGATTGGCCCTACCCTCATTCTGGCTATCCTCTTGTTCCTCACAAATATGTAGAACAACTTTGGGTTTTCCTTAAACCTACCCGCCAAAGCTTTATCATGCCCCCTTCTATCTCCCCTAAGTCCATCTTCAGTCCTTTTCTGGCTACCTTGTAACTTACTATAACCCTGTCTGATCCTTGCTTCCTCAATTTTAAGTAAGCTTCCTTCTTCATCTTGACTAGATGTCCACAGCTCTTGACATCCAAGGTTCCTTCACTCCACCATCCCTTCCTTGTCTCAGTGGGACAAACCTTACCAGTACTCGCTGCAACTGCTCCCTAAACAACCTCCACATCTCTGTCATGCATTTCCTTAAGAATATCTGCTTCCAATTTATGCTCCACAATTCCTGCTTAATAGCACTGTAATTCCCCTTCCCCCTGATTAAATACTTTCACATACTGTCTGCTCCCATCTATCTCTCTCTATGACTAAAAGGGAGATGTGACCACTGTCACTGAAATGCTCTCCTACCGAGAGATTTGATATCTGACCTGGCTCATTGCCAAGCATCAAATCCAATATGGCCTCCCCTCTAGTCGGCCTACATACATATTGAGTGAGGAATCCTGGACATACCTGACAAAATCTTTGGTTTCATCCTTAATGAAATGTGAGAGATTATTTGCTATGTGTGATTAATGATGTCACCATGCAAAAGTGCGAGAAACTGAAGCTCAACTGTACTTCAAACAGGTAATACAACTAGCTTTATCATTGAAGAATGCGGCAAACTGAGCACCAGTTTCAGTGTATTCCGATAGAAGTGGACGCTTTTGCCAGTACGACTGATCTTGGGAAATACAATCATAGAGGCGTAGAGATAAACAGCACGGAAACAGACCTTTCGATCCGACTCGTCCACACGAGTGAAGGCAATCGCATAGCCTCACTCAGGACATATCCTAAATGGAGGGATTCTCGGTCGGCCCACTGCAAAACTCCAAAACTAAAGCCAAGCCTCGGCCAAATGGTTAAAATATTCTTGAGGATCCAGGCTAACAAGCCATTGTAGTTGCTGCTGGCATGCTGACTTGAGACAGCTAAACGAGTCCTACTTGATCTAAATTGAGTATAAGAACTCATTGGCTAGCATCCAGGAGAGTGCACACCCCGGAAAGTCCACCTATATCTGGTCGAGAACAGTTAAATTGTTCAATAATGTTCAAATCAGAACCAATTAAATGTCTGATTAAATGGTCATCCAGTTCTAATGGAGATTGTTAATGGCTTGGTGGTTTCAGTGATCGCAGAACCAATCTTTAACAAAATTTGCTCTGGATTCCAACCTTTAAATTTGCACAAGACCTTGTCTAGACTGAGGACCTATACCAGGGAACCTTTATAGATTAAGGATATCACTTTGGTCCTTTTGTTTTCAAAGAGAAGCAGCAGGTTCAGATTCCATGGATTGAAGTAAAAGGCTTGGACCCAAACTTGATGGGGTGAAATTGGTTGAGAAAGATTCACCTAGGTTGATCAACACTTTTCAATCAGAAAATGGCTGCCTGAGTGAATTCCTAATTAAATACCTGGATGTTTTTCAGGAAGTTATAGAATATCAAAGGAGCCAAGGCCACTTTGCAGGTTGACAAGGAAGCAATTCTACAATTCTGCAAGGCCAGCCCAGGCAAAAGTAGAGACAGAATACACATTGGGAAAATGAAGTGCAGACTGGTTGACCACTGCAGAACACCTTCATTCTGTCCGTAAAAAAAATGACCCTGAGCCTTCAGTTGCTTGCAACTTCAACATGCCAATTGTTCCCTGGCCAACATCTCTCTCGGGCTAGGTGCCATGTTCCACCGAAGCTCAGTGCAAGCTCAAACAACAGATCTCACTTTCCACTTAGGGACCCTATAACTTTCTGGATTTAATATAGAATTCAACAATTTTAGAGCTTGAGGCACCTTCTCTTATCCCAACTGCCATACACTAGGCCTTGTCATCACACAGACTGCTAGCATACACAACCTATTGTCAGCTACTATTAGTATCCATGTGCAGCCATTCATTACCCCAGACTGACCTTTACTCTCCCCCTGAACCCCACCACATCATCTGTATAAATACCAAGCTTTTCTTAGATACCATCGGTTCTGAAAAAGGGCTACTTGACCCGAACGTTAATTCTGATTTTTCTCCAAAGATGCTGCCAGAACTGCTAAGTTGTTACAGCAATTTCTGTTTTTGTTACATCCTAACTCACACTGGCATGGGCTGTGATAAAAGGTTGTTGGGATAACAAGGAAGAGCAAAATAATGCAGATACTGGAAATCTGAAATGAAAGAGAACATTGGAAACAATCAACACTTCAGGAAACATTTGTGGAGACATAATTGTAGAACCTTTATAAGGTCAATCCTCAACCTGCCAAGCTCCAATGAAAATAGTCCCAGCCTATCCACTATCTCCTTATAAATCAAATATACCATTCCTGGCAACATCCTGCCAAATCGCTTCTGAACCCTCTCTAGTTTAATATTATGTTTACTATATTCTTCCATTTAATAACATACTTCCCTTCCTGGGCTACCAGAATGAGACATAGTATTCTTGAAGAGGCCTCACCAATATCTGTACAACTTCAAAATGACGTCTCAACTCCTTTACTCAAAGGTCTGAGCAATGAAAGCAAGCAGGTTAATTGCCTTCTTAAGCTGTCCTGACTGCGCACACAGCTTTCAGCTTCATTACTGTGGTCTAACCAGGGTTTTAGAGAGCTGCAGCAAAACCTCACGGCTCTGAAACTCAATCCTCGTTAATGAAGGTCAAAATGCCGTATGCCTTCTTAACAACGGGATGAACGTAGTTTTCTCCAGCTTCCTCATTTCCCCTCCCCCCAGCTTATCTCAGTTCCAACCCCCGGATTCAGCACCGCCCTCTTGACCTGCAATCTTCTTCCTGACTTCTCCGCCCTCACCCCCTCTCCAGCCTATCACCCTCACCTCCTTCCATCTATCGTATTCCCAGCGCCCCTCCCCCAAATTTCAACGCCCCCCCCCCCACCTTTTATCTCAGCCTGCTGAACATACCAGCCTCATTCCTGAAGAAGGGCTTATGCCCGATACGTCAATTCTCCTGCTCCTCGGATGCTGCCTGGCCTGCTGTGCTTTTCCAGCACCACACTTTTCAACTCTGGTCTCCAGCATCTGCAGTCCTCACTTTCTCCTAGTTTTTTTCTTAACAACCACGTGCTTACGAGGTGAGGAACAGGGAGAGAAAGGAGTTGAACATGTGGCTACAGGGATGGTGGAGGAGGAGAGTTTTGAATACCTGGATAATTGGTGCTCAAATTGGGTTAGGTGGGACTTCGACAAACAGGATGGTCTACATCTGAACCAGAGAGGGAAAAATTTGGTCATGCTCTTTGAGAGGGTTTAAACTAATTCAGCAGGGGGACAGGAGCCTAAATTGTAGTTCCAGTGTCCAGGAGGTTGAGAGTAGTGGAGAAATAAGGTTTCAAAGTTGCAAGAGTGCTACAGCAAGCAGGAAGGTGGTTTGAAGTGTGTCTGCTTCTACTTGCAGATGCCAGGAGCAACTGGAATAAAATGGGTAAACTTGCAGCATGGGTTGGTACCTGGAACTTTGATGTTGAGAGCATTTCGGAGACATTGATAGAGCAGGGACAGGAATAGTTGTTGCAGGTTCCGGGATTTAGATGTTTCAGTAAGAACAGAGAAGATGGTAAGAGGGGGAGGTGTGACATTGATAGTCAAGGACAGTATTATGGTGGCAGAAAGGATGTTTGAGGACTGGAAATACTTTTGTTTGAGTACTTTAGATGGGTCAGTTTTTGTCCATGTGTGCAGGAGGGTTTCCTGATACAGTAGGCAGACAGGCCAACAAAGGGTGAGGCCACACTGGATTTGGTATTGGGTAATGAACCCAGCCATGTGTTAAATTTGGAGGTAGGTGAGCACTTTGTTGATAGTGACCACAATTTGGTTATGTTTACTTTAGCAGTGGAAAGTGGTAGGTATATTGAACATAGGACAATACAGCGCAGAACAGGCCCTTCGGCCCTCGATGTTGCGCTGACCCGTGGACTTTTCTCAGCTCGTCCCCCTACACTATCCCAAGATCATCCATGAGCTTATCGAAGGATTGTTTAAATCTCCCTAATGTGGCTGAGTTGACTACCTTCGCAGGTAGGGCATTCCACGCCCTTACCACACTCTGTGTAAAGAACTTGCCTCTGACATCAGTCTTAAGTCTATCACCCCTCAATTTGTAGTTATGCTCTCTCGTACAAGCTGATGTCATCATCCTAGTAAAACGTCTTTCACTGTCTACCCTATCTAATCCTCTGATCATTTTGTATGTCTCTATCAAATGACCCCTTAGCCTCCTTCCTTCCAATGAGAAAAGACCCAAGTCTCTCAGCCTTTCCTCATAAGACCTTCCCTCCAGACCAGGCAACATCCTGGTAAATCTCCTCTGCACCTTTTCCAATGCTTCCACTTCCTTTTTGTAATGGGACAACCAAAACTGTACACAATATTCCAAGTGTGGCCGCACCAGCGTTTTGTATAGTTGCAGCATGATATTGCGGTTCCGGAACTGAATCCCTCTACCAATGAAACCTAACACACCATATACCTTCTTAACAGCACTATCCACCTGGGTGGCAACTTTCAGGGATCTATGTACATGGACTCCAACATCCCTCTACGCATCTACACTATCAAGAATCTTTCCATTGACCAAGTACTCTGCCATCCTGTTATTCTTCCCAAAGTGCATCACCTCACATTTAGCTGCATTGAACTCCATTTGCCACCTCACAGCCCAATTCTGCAGTTTATCCAAATCCCCCTGCAACCTGTAACATTCTTCCAAACTGTCCACTACTCCACCGACTTTAGTGTCGTCTGCAAATTTACTAATCCATCCACCAATGCCTGCGTCTAAGTCATTTATAAAAATGACAAACAGCAGTGGTCCCAAAACAGATCCTTGTGGCACACCACTAGTAACTGGACTCCAGGCTGAATATTTTCCATCAACCACCACTCGCTGCCTTCTTCCAGAAAGCCAGTTTCTAATCCAAACTGCTGAATCACCCTCGATTCCATGCCTCTGCATTTTCTCCATCAACCTACCATGTGGAACCTTATCAAAGGCTTTACTGAAGTCCAAGAATACCACGTCAACTGCCCTACATAGAACATAGAATATACAAAAATACAGCGCAGTACAGGCTCTTCGGCCCTCGATGTTGCGCCGACCGAAGCCTACCTAACCTAACACTAGCCCAATAACCTCCATATGCTTGTCCAATGCCCGCTTAAATGACCATAAAGAGGGAGAGTCCACCACTGCTACTGGCAGGGCATTCCATGAACTCACAACCCGCTGAGTAAAAAATCTACCCCTAACATCTGTCCTATACCTACCACCCCTTAATTTAAAGCTGTGTCCCCTAGTAACAGCTGACTTCATTAGCGGAAAAAGGTTCTCACTGTCAACCCTATCTAAACCCCTAATCATCTTGTACACCTCTCAAATCTCCCCAAAACCTTCTTTTCTCCAACGAAAAAGCCCCAACTGCCTCAGCCTTTCCTCATACGATCTTCCTACCATGCCAGGCAACATCCTGGTAAACCTCCTCTGCACTCGTTCCAATGCCTCCACATCCTTCCTATAGTATGGCGACCAAGACTGCACACAATACTCCAGATGAGGCCGCACCAGAGTCTTATACAACTGCAGCATGACCTCAGGACTCCGGAACTCAATTCGTCTACCAATAAAAGCCAGTACGCCATATGCCTTCTTCACAGCACTATTTACCTGGGTGGCAACTTTCAAAGATCTGTGTACATGGACACCAAGATCCCTCTGCTCATCCACACTGTCAAATAGCCTACTATTAGCCCAGTAATCCATCTTCTTGTTACTCCTACCAAAGTGAATGACTTCACACTTAGCTACATTGAATTCCATTTGCCACCTTTCTGCCCAGCTCTGCAACTTATCTATATCCCGCTGTAACCTGCCACATTCTTCTTTGCTGTCCACAACACCACCGACTTTCGTGTCATCCGCAAACTTGCTCACCCAGCCTTCAAGCCCCTCCTCCAGGTCATTTATAAAAATGACAAACAGCAATGGTCCCAAAACAGATCCTTGTGGAACACCGCTAGTAACTGCACTCCAAGATGAACCTATACCATCAACTACTACCCTCTGTCTCCTTCCAGCCAGCCAATTCCTAATCCAAACCTCTAATGCACCCTCAATGCCATACCTCCGTAGTGTTTGCATTAGCCTGCTATGGGGTACCTTATCGAACGCCTTGCTAAAATCCATATACACCACATCTACTGCTTTACCCTTGTCCACTTCCTTGGTCACCTTCTCAAAGAACTCAATAAGGTTTGTGAGGCACGACCTGCCCTTCACAAAACCATGCTGACTATCCTTGATCACATTATTCCTATCCAGATGTTCATAAATCCTATCCCTTACAATTCTCTCTAAGACTTTGCCCACAACAGAAGTGAGACTCACTGGCCTATAGTTACTCAGGCTATCCCTGCTCCCCTTCTTGAACAAGGGGACCACATTCGCTATCCTCCAGTCTTCTGGCACTATTCCCGTAGACAACGACGACATAAAAATCAAGGCCAATGGCTCCGCTATCTCCTCCCTAGCTTCCCAGAGGATCCTAGGATAAATGCCATCAGGCCCAGGGGACCTATCTATTTTCACCCTTTCCAGTATCCCCCAGACCTCTTCCCTACGTACCTCAAGGCCATCCATTCTAATCACTTGTGACTCAATATTCACATCAGCAACAGTGTCCTGTTCCTGAGTGAATATTGACGAAAAGTATTGATTTAGTGTCTCACCGATCTCCTCCGCCTCCACGCACAACTTCCCACTACTATCCTTGACTGGACTGATACCTACCCTAGTCATTCTTTTATTCCTGACATACCTATAGAAAGCCTTTGGATTTTCCCTAATCCTACCAAACAAGGACTTTTCATGTCCCCTTCTCGCTGCTCTTAGCTCTCTCTTTAGATCCTTCCTGGCTATCTTATAACTCTCAATCGCCCCAACTGAACCTTCACGCCTCATCTTTACAGAGGCCGCCCTCTTCCCTTTCACAAGGGATTCCAATTCCTTATTAAACCACGGCTCCCTCACTAGACCCTTTACTCCCTGCCTGACTGGTACATACTTATCAAGGACACCCATTAGCTGTTCCTTGAACAATCTCCATATATCATTTGTGTTCTTCCCTTGAAGCCTATTTTTCCAATCCACGCATCCTAAGTCATGCCTCACCACATCATAATTTCCCTGCCCCCAGCTATAACTGTTGCCCTGCAGTGCATACTTATCCCTCTCCATCACTAGAGCAAAAGTCACCGAGTTGTGGTCACTGCCCCCGAAGTGCTCACCTACCTCCAAGTCTAACACCTGGCCTGGTTCATTACCTAGAACCAAATCCAGTATAGCCTCACCTCTTGTTGGCCTATCTACATATTGTGTCAGGAAACCCTCCTGCACACATTGGACAAACACCGACCCATCTAACGAACTCGAGCTATAGCTTTCCCAGTCAATATCTGTGAAGTTAAAGTCCCCCATAACAACCATTCTGCTACTTTCACTCTTCTCCTGAATCATCCTCGCAATACTTTCCTCTACTTCTCTCGGATTATTAGGAAGCCTGTAGAAAACTCCTAACAGGGTGACCTCACCTTTCCTATTTCTAATCTCCGCCCAAACTATCTCAGATGGCAAGTCTTCCTCCATCACCCTTTCTACTGCTGTAATACTATCCTTGACAAGCAATGCCACACCTCCCCCTCTTTTACCCCCATCCCTGACCCTACTAAAACATTTAAACCCTGGAACCTGCAACAGCCATTCCTGTCCCTGTTCTACCCACATCTCTGTAATGGCCACAACATCAAAGTCCCAGGTACCAACCCATGCTGCAAGCTCATCTACCTTATTTCTTATACTTGTGGCATTGAAGTATACATACTTCAAGCCACCTTCCTGTTTACAGGCACCCTCCTTCGAGATCAATGCCTACCCTCATCTACATGCTTGGTCACCTTCTCAAAAGGGGGCGGCACGGTGGCACAGTGGTTAGCACTGCTGCCTCACAGCGCCGGAGACCCGGGTTCAATTCCCGCCTCAGGCGACTGACTGTGTGGAGTTTGCACGTTCTCCCCGTGTCTGCGTGGGTTTCCTCCGGGTGCTCCGGTTTCCTCCCACAGTCCAAAGATGTGCAGGTCAGGTGAATTGGCCATGCTAAATTGCCCGTAGTGTTAGGTAAGGGGTAGATGTAGATGGGTGGGTTACGCTTCGGCGGGGCGGTGTGGACTTGTTGGGCCGAAGGGCCTGTTTCCACACTGTAAGTAATCTAATCTAATCTAATCTAAAAAACTCAATGACGTTTGTGAGACACGACCTGCCCTTGATGAAACCATGTTGACTATCTGAAATCAAATTGTTGCTTGCTAGATGACTACAAATGTTAACCTCTTATAATCCTTTCCAAAACCTTTCCTACAACAGAAGAAAGACTCACTGATCTATAATTATCTGGGTCATCTCTGCTGCCCTTCTTGAGCAAGGGCACAACATTTGCAATCCTCCAGTCCTCAGGTACTAAACCCATAGACAATGATGACTCAAATATCAAAGCTAAAGGCTCTGCTATCTCCTCCCTAGCTTCCCAGAGAATTCTTGGATAAATCCCATCCGTCCCAGAGGACTTGTCTACTTTCACTCCTTCTAGAATTGATAACACCTGTGCGTAACTAACCTCAATTCTTTCTCGTCTAATATCTCATACCTCATTTTTCTCCTCTACAATATTCTCCTTTTCCTGAGCAAACACCAATGAGAAATGTTCATTTAGCACCTCTCTGATCTCCACAGGGTCCACACTCTACTTCAGTTTTTGACTGGCCCTATTCCTACCCTAATCAACCTTTTATTCCTCACATACCTATAGAAAGCTTTAGGGTTCTCCTATATTCTATTTGCTAAAGACTACTCGTGTCCTCTCTTTGCTCTTCTTAACTCTCTCTTTAAATCTTTCCTAGCTGATCTGTAACTCTCAATCGCCTCATCTGTACCATCTTGCCTCATCAATACATAAGCCTCTTTCTTCTTCTTAACAAGAGATGCAATTTCTGTAGTAAACCATGGTTCCCTTCCCATATCACTTCCTCCCTGTCTGACAGGGACATACCTATCAAGGACACATTACATCTGTTCCTTAAATTAGCTCCACATTTCGATTGTCTGCATCCCCTGCATTTTGCTACCCCATTCTATACATCCTAAATCTTGCCTAATCGTATTATACTTGCCCTTGCCCCATCAATAACTCTTGACCTGTGGCATGTACCGATCCCTTTCCATTGCTAAACTAAATGGTCACTCTCTCCAAAGTGATCACCTACAGCTAAATCGAACACCTGGCCTGGTTTGTTACCAAGCACCAGATCCAGTGGGGCCTCCCCTCTAGTCGGCCCTTCGACATACTGTATCAGGAAACCCTCCTGCACACATTGGACTAAAACTGATCCATCTGTTCTAGAGTTATAGCATTTCCAATCAATGTTGGGGAAGTTGAAGTCCCCCATAATGACCACTCTGTTCCTTTCACTCCTGCTTAGGATAATGTTGCTATTCCTCTCTTCCACCTCCCTGGACAAGAGTTATAGCTGAGGGAAAGGCAATTATGATCTGATTGGCAAAATTTAGGATGCATTGGATAGAAAAGGAAACTGCAGGTGATGGGCACAATTGAAGCATGGAGCTTATTCAAGGAACAGCTACTGTGTTTCATTGATAAGTATGTACTTGTCAGGCAGAGAGGAAGTGGTTGAACGAAGGAGCTGTGGTTTACTAAAGAAGTTGAATCTCTTGTCAAGAGGAAGAAGACGGCTTATGTTAGAATGAGATGTGAAGGCTCAGTTAGGGTGCTTGAGAGTTACAAGTTAGTGAAGAAAGACATAAAGAGAGAGCTAAGAAGAGCCAGGAGGGGAAATGAGAAGTCATTGGCAGATAGGATCAAGGAAAATCCCAAAGCTTTTTATAGGCAGATCAGGAATAAAAGAATGACTAGAGTAAGATTAGGGTGAAACAAGGACAGTGGTGGGAAGTTGTGCACAGAGTCCGAGGAGATAGGCAAGTGCTAAATGAATAGATTGAGGTTAACAAGGGGGAGCTGTTAGCAATTCTGGGAAGTGTGAAAATAGATTAAGTTCCCTGGGCTGGATGGGATTCTCTGGGAAGCCAGGGAGGAGATTGCAGAACCTTTGGCTTTGATCTTTGTGTCGTCATTGTCCACAGGAATAGTGCCAGAAGACTAGATGATAGCAAGTGTTGTCCCCATTGTTCAAGAAGGGGAGTAGAGACAACCCTGGTAAGTATAGATCAGTGAGCCTTTCTTCAATTGTTGATAAAATGTTGGAAAAGATGATAAGAGATAGGATTTATAATCATCTAGAAAGGATTAAGTTGATAGGGATAATCAACACGGTTTCGTGAAGGGTAGGTTGTGCCTCACAAACCATATTGAGTTCTTTGAGATAAGGGGTGGATGAGGATAAAGTGGTTGATGTGGTGTGTATAAATTTCAGTAAGGCTTTTGGTAAGGTCCTCCACGGTAGGCTATTGCACAAAATCTGTACAGGATTGAGGGCGATCTAGCAGTTTGGATCAGAAATTGGCTAGCTGTAAGAGAACAGAGGGTGGTGGTTGATGGGAAATGCTCATTCTGTTACTAGTGGTGTACCACAAGGATCTCTTTTGGTGGGTGCCACTGCTGTTTGTCATTTTTATAAATGACCTGGACGAGGGCGTAGAAGGATGAATTAGTAAATTTGCAGATGAAACTAAGGTCAGTGGAGATGTGGATAATGCTGAAGGGTTATAGAGGGGCATAGAAAAGCTGCAAAGCTGGGCTGAGAGTTGGCAATTGGAGTTTAATGGAAAGGTGTGTGGTGATTCACTTTGGAAGGAGTACAGGAATAAAGAGTACTGGGCTAATGGTAAGATTCTTGGTAGTGTACATGAGCAGAGGGATCTTGGTGTCCATGTACATAGATTCCTGAAAGTTGCCACACAGGATGATAGGGTTATTAAGAAAGCATACAGTGTGTTAACTTTTATTGGTGGAGGGATTGAGTTTCGGAGCCATGAGGTCATGTTGCAGCTGTGCAAATCCAAGGTGCGGCCACACTTGGAGTATTGTGAACAGTTCTGGTCACTGCATTATAGGAAGAATATGGAAGATTTAAAAAGGTTGCAGAGAAGAATGTTGCCTGGTATGTAGGGAAGGTCTTATGAGGAAAGGCTGAGGGATTTGAGGCTGTTTTTTGTTAGAGAGAAGGAGGACGAGAGGTGACTTAGTTGAGACATATAAGATAATCAGAGATTTAGATAGGGTGGACAGTGAGAGCCTTTTTCCTCTGATAGTGATGGCTTGCACATAGCTTTAAATTGAGGGGTGATAGATATAGAACATATGTCGGGGTTGTTTCGTTACTCAGAGAATAGGAGGAGTGTGGAACAACCTGCCTGCAACAGTAGTCGACTCACCAACATTAAGGGTATGTAAATGGTCATTGGATAAATATATGGATGAAAATGGAATAGTGTCGGTTAGATGGGCTTCAGATTGGTTTCACAGGTCGGCGCAACATCGACAGCAGAAGTACCTGTACTACACTGTAATGTTCTATGTAACAGATCCCTGCAGGACACCACTGGTCACCGACCTCCAGGTGGTATACTTTCCATCCATTACAACTCACTGTCTTCTTTCAGCCAGCCAATTCTGCATCCCGACAGGAAACTTTCCCTATATCCCATGACTCAACTTTCTGAACGAACATATCTTGGGGCAACTTATCAAATGCCTTACTGAAATCCATATACACCACATCCACTGCTCGCCCTTTGTCAAGTTGTCGCATCACATCCTCGGAGAATACAATAAGGCTTATGAGGCATGACCCGCCCCTCACAAAAACATGCTGACTATCCTTCATCAAACTATGTTTTTCCAAATAATCATAAATCCTCTCCCTCAAGACTGACAGGTCTGTAACTTCCAGGGATTTCCTTATTCCCTTTCTTGAACACAGGAACAATATTTGCCTCCGTCCAATTATCTAGTACTACTCTCGTGGAGAGTGAGGGTGCAAAGATCATCACCAGAGGTGCAGCAATCTCATTCCTCACTTCCCGTATTGACCTTGGATATATCTGGTCCAGCCCTGGGGACTTAACTATCTTGACGCTTCCCAGAGTTTCCAGCATATCCACTTGTTTAATATCCATCTATTCAAACCTACTAACCTGGTCCACAGTGTTCTCACTTTCAACAAGGTGAATACTGAAGCAAAAAAACTCATGTAGGGCTTCCCCAGCTCTTCAGACTCCAGGCACATGTTCCCTCCACTATCCTTGATTGGCTCTGCTCTCTCTCTCTGATCATTCTCTTATTCCTCACCTATGTGTAGAATACCTTTGGGCTTTCCCTAATCCTTCCTGCCAAGGTTTTCTCATGCCCCCTCCTAACTCTCCTCAGTCCACTTTTGAGTTATTTCCTAGCTACCCTGTAATCCTCTAAAGCTGTGCCAGATTCTTGCTTCCTCAACCTTAAGTAAGCTTCCTTCTTCCTCTTGACAACAAGCTCCTCTTCTCTTGTCAGCCAAGATCTTACTATTTCTTGCGTGTCTCAGTGGGACAATGTTAGCAAACACTCGCAAAAAGTGCTCCTTAAACAGCCTTTACATTTCTGTTGTGCATTTCCCGTAGAACTGTTCCCAATTTATACTCCACCACTCTTGTCTAATAGCAGTATAATTACCCCTTAACCCAATTAAATACCTTCCCATACTGTTTGTTCTTATCCATCTCCATGGCTATCGTAAAGTTGAGGCAGTTGTGGTCACTGTCACAAAAATACTCTCCCACTGAGAGATTTGACACCTGGCCTGGTTCGATGCCTTGCACCAAATCCAATATGGCCTCTCCGCCAAGTTGGCCCATCTACGTATTGAGTCAGGAATCCTTCCTGGACACACGTGACAAAATTGGTTCCATCCAGACACGATGATTGGTGGAGTAGCAGAAAGCATAAGGGACTGTCGAAGAATACAGGACGATATAGATAGACTGGAGAGTTGGGCGGAAAAGTGGCAGATGGAGTTCAATCCAGACAAAGGTGAGGTGATGCATTTAGGCAAGTCTAATTCTAGAGTGAATTATACAATGACGGAAGAGCCTTGGCAGAAGTCCTGAAGAAGGGCTGATGCCCGAAACGTCAATTCTCCTGTTCCTTGGATGCTGCCTGACCTGCTGCGCTTTTCCAGCAACACATTTTCAGCTCTGATCTCCAGCATCTGCAGTCCTGACTTTCTCCTATAGACAGGGTGGATAGAGATAAGCTTCTTCCCAGGGTGAAGGATTCAATAATGAGAGGTCACGCTTTCAAGTTGAGAGGTGAAAAGTTTAAGGGGGATACCCGTGGCAAGTACTTCACACAGAGGGTGGTGGGTGTCTGAAATGTGTTGCCAGCAAAGGCGGTAAAGGTAGGCACGGTAGATTCATTTAAGATGTGTCTGGACAGATGCATGAGTAGGTGGGGAGCAGAGGGATACAGATACTTAGCAACTAGGTGACAGGTTTAGACAGTAGATTTGGATCGGCTCAGGCTAGGAGGGCTAAAGGGCCTGTTCCTGGGCTGTAAATTTTCTTTGTTCTTTGTTCTGACCATCTGCATTAAGGAAGTACTAATCAATATTGAGGAAGTTGAACTCACCATAACAACATCTGCACC
Source organism: Chiloscyllium punctatum (assembly GCF_047496795.1). Taxonomy (NCBI): domain Eukaryota; kingdom Metazoa; phylum Chordata; class Chondrichthyes; order Orectolobiformes; family Hemiscylliidae; genus Chiloscyllium; species Chiloscyllium punctatum. Next base: position 32,330,227 of record NC_092771.1, read on the forward strand.
TTTCCAAGATCTGCTATCCAATCTGTTCTTCCATCTCTCTACTGCTATTGCAGGGGTCTATAGAAAACACCTAATAAAGTGACTACTCCTTCCTTGCTACTAACTTCATCTTATGCTGACTCAGTCTGCTGTACAAACTCCAGCAGCGGCTTTCACTCAAATTAGGAGGAGGTTCAATAACTGAGTGAGGAGGGAATGAGTACTTGAGAGTGAGTGAAGAGGGAGGGGAGAGAGGGATGAGGAGTGAGTGAGAATCAAGGAGTGAGGGAGGGACTTGGAGTAGAATGGAATGAGCGATTTGGGACTGGGATGGAGTGGGAGTATGACTGGGAGTGGGAATGTAGTAGTGCCTGGGAATGTGTGAAGGACAAACTGGGAGTGAATGGGAAGGAAGGAGGAACTGGAAGTGAATGGAAATGAAAATATAAGTGGGAACGAGTGAGTGACTGGATGTGAGAGACGGTGGGACTGGCAGTGAGTGAGGGAGGGAGGGATGGGGATAAGCAAATGCGTGAGGGAGGGACTAGTAGTCAGTGACCGGGAATGAGTGAGTGGGAGGGAGTGAAGGAGTGACTGGAAACAAGGGACTGAAGCACCAATTAAATCCTGTAATCCCATGCAAAAAGAAATTGTAACATGACTGTTTCACACATCTTAAAGACCAGAAGGACTATAATATACAAATTATTTGTAATACTTATAATAATAAATTGATAAATAGTAATAATAAATTGATTCTGTAGCTTGGCTTGAAGGTGTCACAATGAGCTAGTTGAAACAATCATGTCATAATTTATAATAAATTTGTGGCAACGAACAGTTTATTGAGCCTACTACAGGAAGGTGGGAAGAGTGTCTGCAGCAGTATATATTTGTAGTGCAGATTTGATTAAAAACTGAACAGTCAAAAATAGTAAATGTTAGGCAGACATTTAAAATTCAAAGATCACAAAGCAAAATCTGGCAATAGTGAACAAAACAAGCTACTTAAAACATTTTCTCAATTTTTTCAGCTGAGACTTTTTCTTCAATCATTACTAATACACCAATAAACAATGTATGAGGGCAAAAACAAAAGATCCCCAGTGAGAATCTAACCATTGCCAATTGACAATCACTGGCATTACCATCGCCAAAGCCCCCACTAACGAAATCCTAGGGTGGGGTTGGGGTTTACCACTGGTCAGCAACTCAGGGGGGGTCGGAAATACTATCCGTTTTAACATAGGAAAAATCAGAGAATGAAATATTTATTTAAGATGAGACAAGTTAAGCACATCTTGCTGTTGTGGCATTTTTCCTCTTCTTTATTTGAGGTTACTTTTAGTGGTCTGATCATCGATATTTTAAACTTACTTTGTATTTTCCAAATATGTAAACATGAAATTGAAAAAAAACCTTACCACGTAAAGTACATACTGGTCCATTGTCCTGGTTCTTGGATCGCTTGTTTCTGAACTGACTTGGGATATCTAATGAAAGATCTTGGGGGGGAAAAAACATGGTTAAGAGTACAATAAATCCCTATGTGAGAAATATTTTAAACCAAAAATACTTACCAAGGAATGGATCAAACTTTCTGGATTCAGTCCCACAAATTAAACAGTTTACTTCATTCTGAAGTATTCCTCCAAATATGTTTGTGACAATTGTTGAAACACCATTTCTGAAAGAGGTCAAAATATCATCACAGTAAAATTTCAAAGAGACAGCATGATTGTCAAATAACTGATGATTATACATTTCAGCAATGATGGTTAAGACATAGAAGCAGCATTTTATATATTTCTAATACATTTTAACTGAATTAGACTTACACGCAGCATTTACTGGATGAGGAGATGCTTGAGCTGTCTGGTGAGATAAATGAAGTCGTCATACCATTGTAGCTTCGCTGAAGTTCTAAGTGGAGATGGTCTAACAAGTATCGCATAAATTCATGAGCATCTTGTTGCTGATATCCTCTGCAAAGGGAGACAGGAAGCACTATTTAATCTTTTGAGGCACAGAATATCATTAAAAACCATTTTATTTTTTCCATTCCATATTGCTTGGACCACTTTACCTCTTATAATATTCCTAATGAGGGAGTTGTAATTTGTTGAATACATGCAATAAATGGTAAATGTAAATGTCAGTGTTTTCGAACTGCTCGCTTTTGGTGTGAAACTTTGATGCTATGAAATAATATATCTTACTGATTTGGAACTCATCACTATTAACTGTAGCTCGGTCCAAAGCCTGGAACTCCCTCCCTAATAACACTGCGATTATACCTATACTGTATATTCAGCAGTAGTTCAAGAAGACAGCTCACCATTACCTTCTCAACAGCAATTAGGGTTGGATAACAAAAGTTGGCCTTCCCAGCAATATTCATAAAAATCCTGCATTATGTTGTGTGCAAGAATTTTTTAAAAAAATAGTGCATTATGTTGTATCTTATAAATCATATTCGAGGGATGATATGGGAAGGGAAAACACATTTTGAAAGGTACAAGCAAAGCTTTGGGAATTAGTTGCTGAGTTTGCAGCTGGACTAAGACATGGAATGTTAATTTATTTATTTTTGTATATATTCAGATGTGGATGTCACTGGCTAGCCAGCATTCATTTATAATTGTCGAGAGGGCAGTTGAGTGTGAACCACATTGCTGGGGTCTGGGCTCACATGTAGGCCAGAGCAGGTAAGGAGGGCAGTTTTCTTTCCTAAAGGACATTAGTGAACCAGATAAGATTTCCTGACAACTGACAATGGTTTCATGATCATTATCAGACCTTTAATTTCATCCTTTTATTGAAATCAAATACCATCATCTACCATGGCAGGATTTAAATCCAGGCTCCCAGTATTTCAGCTGGGTCTCCAGATTAAGTCTATTGATAATACTATTAGGCCATTGCCTAGTAGTAAGAATTATCCGACAATGAATAAGGTGAAACAAGCCATGTGAAGAGGTCAGATTTCTTCAACTGTAACATGCTTTCTCAAATGTAACATGGGTGTATCATAATTTTATAGACTATAGAAGAACGGGGCCTGAATGGAGGTCATTCAGAGTTTTGGTGAAAGCACAGAAGAGTGAACCTGGGAGTAAACAGCAGCAGGAGCCTCCAGATGAATACTGAGGAGTGGGACCTAGACAAAGGTCAGTCAAAGCAGCAGCAGGAGTAGAGTTGCATGGAGAAGTGAAGTACCGGATGTGATGTCAGGAATCAAAAACTGACGTAGGCTTGCTGCTGAGGAACAAAGTCAAGAGACTAAGTGAGTCATAACCAGAGGGACTTATAAAGTATATGGTTTGTAGTTTGTTAGGAATAGAGAGCAAGAGTGGGAATCTTGATTTTGGTGAGTAGTGGGTAAGGTTATGTAATTGGCTTATTGTCTGCAGTTACTAAGGTTCACAACATCAGGAGAGCTCAGTCCGAAGGAATACTGCTCTTACAATACATGGTAAGTCAGGGACACTTCCAGCATCAATGGTGGTGGTCATGCATGCAGGAAGTGTGTTCAGGTGCAGCTCCGGATTTGCTGCATGGATTAGCTGGAGCTGCAGATGAACTCACAATGGAGCATCTACGAGGCCGAGAACATAATGAATAACATGATGTGGTTGGTCACATCACAAGTAAGGGCTACAAAGTCAGAAAAGCGTTGAGTGACTACTGAGGAAGACAAGGAAGCATAGGCAGGCAGTGTAGGTGTCTCTTGTGGCCACTTCTTCTCAAACATACTGTTGGGGGGGGTGGATTCTCAAAGGAAAGCAACAGCAGCAGCCAGATTAGTGGCACCACAAATGGCTTTATTGTACAGCAGAAGCAGGAAGGGTTAAAGTTTAAGTGAGCAGTAGTGATAGGGAATCTATAGTTAGAGCACAGACAGTCATTTCTGCGGCTGTGAGTGAGACTCCAGGATGGAGTGTTACCTCCGTGGTACCAGGGTCAAGGATATCTCTGAGCGGGAGTAGGATATTCTGAAAGTGAGGATGAGCAGCCAGAGGTCATTATCCATATTGATACTAATGAAGCTGGCAGAAAGAGAGATGAAGTCTTGCAAAGAGATTTTAGGGAATGAGGGAGGAAGTTGAAAAGCAAGGCCTTCATGACTATAATCTCAGGAAAAGAGAGATGGGGATTTAAGGCAGAAATTCAGGGAGCGAGGATGGAAGCTTAGAGCTAGGTCGAACAGAGTTGTCGTCTCTGGTTTGTTGCCAGTGCCACGTGCTAGTGAGGCGAGGAATAGGGAGAGAGAGGAGTTGAACACGTGGCTACAGGGATGGTGCAGGAGGGAGGGTTTTGGATTCTTGGATAATTGGGACTCTTTCTAGGGTAGGTGGGACCTCTACAAGCAGGATGGTCTTCATCTGAACCAGAGGGGTACCAATATCCTAGGGGCGAAATTCGCTAAGGCTATTGGGGTGGGTTTAAACTAATCCCGCAGGGGGATGGGAACCAAAATTGTAGTTCGAGTATAGAAAAGGTTGAGACTAGGGAGGTCCGAAATCAAGTTTCAGGGACGCAAGATGGCACCAGCAAGCAAGAAGTTGATTTGAAGTGAGTCCAATTCAATGCCAGGAGCATCCGGAATAAGGATGCTCCTGGAACTTCAGCATGGGTTGGTACCTGGGACTTCGATGTTGTGGCCATTTCGGAGACATGGATAGAGCAGGGACAGGAATGGTTGTTGTAGGTTCCAGGATTTAGATGTTTCAGTAAGAACAGAGAGGATGGTAAAAGAGGGGGAGGTGTGGCATTGTTGGTCAAGGACAGTATTACAGTTGCAGAAAGGATGTTTGGGGACTCATCAACTGAGGTAGTATGGGCTGAAGTTAAAAACAGAAAAGGAGAGGTCACCCTGTTTGGAGATTTCTATAGGCCTCCAAATAGTTCCAGAGATGTAGAGGAAAGGATAGCAAAGATGATTCTCGATAGGAGTGAGAGAGACAGGGTAGTTGTCATGGGGACTTCAATTTTCCAAATATTGACTGGGAACATTATAGTACGAGTACTATAGATGGGTCAGTTTTTGTCCAATGTGTGCAGGAGGGCTTCCTGACACAGTATGTAGACAGGCCAACAAGGGGCGAAGCCACATTAGATTTGGTACTGGATAATGAGCCCGGCCAGGTGTTAGACTTGAAAGGAGGTGAGCACTTTGGTGATAGCGATCACAATTCTGTTATGTTTACTATAGTGATAGAAAGGGATAGGTGTACACAACTGGGCAAAAGTTATAGCTGGGGGAAAGGCAATTACGATGCGATTACGCAAGATTTAGGAAGCATAGGATGGGGGAGGAAACTGCAGGGGATGGGCACATTAGAAATGTGGAGCTTATTCAAGGAAAAGCTCCAGTGTGTCCTAGATAAGTATGTACTTGTCAGGCAGGAGGAAGCTGTAGAGTGCAGGAGCCGTGGCTTACAGTGGAAGTGGAATCTCTGGTCAAGAGGAAGAAGGCGGCTTATGTTCGGATGAGATGTGAAGGCTCAGTTAGGGCGCTTGAGGGTTACAAGGTAGCCAGGAAAGACCTAAAGAGAGAGCTCAGAAGAGCCAGGAGGAGACATAAGTCGTTGGCGGATAGGATCAGGGTAAACCCTCAGGCTTTCTATAGGTATTTAAGGAAAAAAAGAATGATGAGAGTAAGATTAGGGCCAATCAAGGATAATAGTGGGAAGTTGTGTGTGGAGTCAGAGGAGATAGGGGAAGCACTAAATGAATATTTTTCGACAGTATTCGCTCTAGAAAATGACAATATGGTCGAGGAGAATACGGGGATATAGGCTACTGGACTATGTGTGTGATTGAGGTTCACAAGAAAGAGATATTAGAAATCCTACAGAGTGTGAAAATAGACAAGTCCCCTGGGCCGGACGGGATTTATCCTAGGATCCTCTGGGAAGTCGGAGGAGATTGCAGAGCCTTTGGCATTGATCTTTAAATCGTCATTGTCTACAGGAATAGTGCCAGAAGACTGGAAGATAGCAAATGTGGTTCCCCTGTTCAAGAAGGGGAGTAGAGACAACCCTGGTAATTATAGACAAGTGAGCCTTACTTCAGTTGTTGGTAAAGTGTTGGAAAAGGTTTTAAGAGATAGGATTTATAATCATCTAGAAAACAATAATTTGATTAGGGATAGTCAGCACGGTTTTGTGAAGGGTAGGTCGTGCCTCACAAACCTTATTGAGTTCTTTGAGAAGGTGACCAAACAGGTAGATGAGTGTAAACTGATTGATGTAGTGTATATGGATTTCAGCAAGGCGTTCGATAAGGTTCCCCACAGTAGGCTATTGTACAAAATGCGAAAGAATGGGATTGTGGGAGATATAGCAGTTTGGATCAGTAATTGGTTTGCTGAAAGAAGACAGAGGATGGTGGTTGATGGGAAATGTTCATCCTGGAGTCCAGTTACCAGTGGTGTACTACAAGGGTCGGTGTTGGGTCCACTGCTGTTCGTCATTTTTATAAACGATGAGGGTGTAGAAGGGTGGGTTAGTAAATTTGCAGACGACACTAAGGTCGGTGGAGTTGTAGATAGTGACAAAGGATGTTGTAGGTTACAGAGAGACATAGATAAGCTGCAGAACTGGGCTGAGAGATGGCAAATGGAGTTTAATGTGGACAAGTGTGAAGTGATTCACTTTGGTTGGAGCAACCAAAATGCAAAGTACTGGGCTAATGGTAAGATTCTTGGTAGTGTAGATGAGCAGAGAGATCTCGGTGTCCAGGTACACAGATCCTTGAAAGTTGCCACCCAGGTTGACAGGGTTGTTATGAAGGCATATAGTGTTTTAGCTTTTATTAATAGAGGGATCGAGTTCCGGAACCATGAGGCTATGCTACAGCTGTACAAAACTCTGGTACGGCCACACTTGGAGTATTGTGCACAGTTCTGGTCACCGCATTATAAGAAGGATGTGGAAGCTTTGGAAAGGGTGCAGAGGAGATTTACTAGGATGTTGCCTGGTATGGAGGAGAGGTCTTATGAGGAAAGGCTGAGGGACTGGAGGCTGTTTTTGTCAGAGAGAAGAAGGTTCAGAGGTGACTTAATAGAGACATATAAGATAATCAGAGGGTTAGATAGGGTGGACAGGGAGAGCCTTTTTCCAAGTATGGTGACGGCAAGCACAAGGGGGCATAGCTTTAAATTGAGAGGTGATAGATATAGGACAGATGTCAGAGGTAGTTTCTTTACCCAAACAGTAGTAAGGGCATGGAATGCTTTGCCTGCAACGGTCGTAGATTCGCCAACTTTAAGTACTTTTAAGACATCATTGGACAAGCATATGGACGTACATGGAATAATGTAGGTTAGATGGGCTTCAGATTGGTATGACAGGTCGGTGCAACATCAAGGGCCAAAGGGCCTGTACTGCGCTATGTTCTATGTCACTCCTTGTGACACATGCTACTGAGACCAGAAATAGGAAGGTAAGACAGTTCAAGGAGTGGTTAAAGAGCTGGTGTAGGAAGAAGGAGTTCAGATATCTGGATTATTGGGATCTCTACCAGGACAGGATGGACCTGTACAAGAAGGTCAGGGGTACACCTAAACTGGAGCGGCACTACTATCCTCACAGAGGTTTGCTCATGCCACTTGGGAAGGTTTGAACAAGTGTACATTTTTTTTTGGGGGGGTGGAGGTTTTGGTTGAGAAACAATAAAATGCCAGCACATGGAGTGATTGAGGAGAAGGTCATGGTTAAGTCAAGTAAGTCTAATCAGAAAAGCAGACAGTGCTAGTTTAATGAACACAGACAGCGGGATTGGAGGTGTGATTTTATTTATTTATTTCATTGCAAGGACATAAAGCAGATGAGTTTAGAGCCCAGATTAGTACATGAGACTACAATATTGCAGCCATTACAGAAACGGTTCAGAGAAGGACAGGACTGGCAGCTCAATGTTCTAAGATTTAGGTCAGAAATCACACAACAGCAGGTTATAGTCCAATGGGTTTACTGTGAAATTATAAGGTCTGGAACAATGCTCCTTCGTCAGGTGAAGTCACTTGGACAATAACCTGGTGTTGAGAGTTCTGACTTTGCCCATCCGAGTCCATCACCGACACCTCCACATTCGGAGATTTAGGTGTTTTAGGTGAGTAAAAGGGGTGGAGCAGTTGCATTACTGATTAAGGAGCATGTCACAGCTATCCAACAAAAGGACACCTTGGAGGACTCATCCGGTGATGCTGTATGGGTAGTACATAGGAGAAAGGTGCAATCACTATAATGGGGTTATCAACTTTCCAGCGACACACAGAGGAACAGCTATGTCAAGGGGATCATGGAAAGGTGTAAGAACACCAACAGGGTTGTTGCAGTGGGTGATTTTAATTTCCCCAATATTGACTGGAACTCCCTTAGTGATAGGTGCTTAGCTGAAACAGGATTTAAGTGTATCCAGGAGGATTTCTTGAAACAATATCGAACATAATAGACCAGTGCTGGCCCTTCGGCCCTTGATATTGCGCCGGCCTATGAAACCAATCTAAAGCCCATCTAACCGATACTATTCCATTTTCAACCATTTGTTTATCCAATGACCATTTAAATGCCCTTAAAGTTGGTGAGGCCACTACTGTTGCAGGCAGGCCGTTCCATGCCCTTACAACTACTCTAAGTAAAGAAACTACCTCTGACATCTGTCCTCTACCTATCACCCCACAATTTAAAGCTATGGCCCTTTGTGCTAGCCATCATCATCCGAGAAAAAGGCTCTCCTGTCCTCAGATTATCTTATATGTCTCATAAGTCACAGCTCAACCTTCTTCTCTCCAACGAAAACAGCCTCAACTCCCTCAACCTTTCCTCATAAGGCCTTTCCTCCATACTGGGCAACATCTTAGTAAATCTCCTCTAAACCCTTTCTAAAGCTTCTACATCCTCCCTATAGTGCGGTGACCAGAACTGCATGCAATACTCCAAGAGCGGCCACACCAGAATTTTGTATAGCTGCAACATGACCTCATGGCTCCAAAACTCAATTCCTCAACCAATAAAAGCTAACTCACAGTACAGCTTCTTAACAACCCTAATAATCTTGGTGGGAACTTTCAAGGATCTATGTCCATGGACACCGAGATCTCTCTGCTCATCTACACTACCGAGAATCTTACCATTAGCCCAATACTCTGTATTCCTTTTGCTCCTCCCAAAGTGAATCATCTCACACTTTTCCGCATTAAACTCCATTTCCCAACTTTCAGCCCAGCTCTGCAGCTTATCTATATCCCTCTGTAACCTGCAACACCATCCGCCACCATCCACAACTCCACCGACCATAGTGTCATCCGCAAATTTACTAACCACTCCTTCTACGCCATATTCCAAGTCATTTATGAAAATGATAAACAGCAGTGGCCCTGATCCTTGCGGTACACCACTAGTAACTGAACTCCAAAGATGAACATTTTCCATCAACCACCACCCTGTCTTATTTAGCCAGCCAATTTCTGATCCAAATCGCCAATCACCCTCCACCCCATGTCTCTGTATTTTCAGCAATATCCTACCATGGGAAACTTTACCAAACCTGACTGAAATCCATATACACCACTTTACCCTCATCCACCTGTGTGGTCACCTTCTCAAAGAACTGAATAAGCTTTGAGATACACAATGTATCCTTCACAAAACAGTGTTGACCACCCCTAATCGACTTATACCTTTCAAGATGATTATAAATACTACCTCTTATAACCGTTTCCAACACTTTACCCACAACTAAAGTAAGGCTCACTGGTCTATAATTACCAGGGTTGTCTCTACTCTCCTTCTTGAACAAGGGTACATTTATTATCCTCCAGTCTTCTGGCACTATTCCTGTAGACAATGACGACAAAGATCAAAGCCAAAGGCTCTGCAATCTCCTCCCTGACTTCCCAGAGAATCCTAGGGTAAACCCCATCCAGCCATGGGGACTTAATCTGTTTTTACACTTTCCAGAATTGCTAACACCACCTCTGTGTAAACCTCAATCCCGACTAGTCTAGTAGCTTGAATCTCAGTATTCTCCTAATCAACACTGTCTTTTTCCAGTGTGACAAAAAATATTCATTTAATGCTTCTCCTATTTCCTCAAACTCCACGCACAACTTCCCACAACTGAACCTGATTGGCCTTAATCCTACTCCAGTCATTCTTTTATTCTTGACATACCTAGAGAAAGCTTTAGAGTTCTCCTTGATCCTACCTGCCAATGACTTCTCATGTCCCTTCCTGGCTCTCTCATTAGGTCTTTCCCGGCTAACTTGTAACTCTCAAGCAGCCTAACTGAGCCTTCACGTCTCATCCTTACATCAGCCTTCTTCTTCCTCTTGTCAAGAGATTCAATTTCTTTAGTAAATCACGGCATCCTCACTCAACCATTTCTGCTCTGCCTGACAGGTACATATTTATCAAGGACACGCAGTAGTCATAAGCCTTCCTTGAATAAGCTCCGCATTTCAATTGTGCCCATCCCGTGCAGTTTCCTTCCCCATCCTATGCATCCTAAATCTCGCTTAATTGCATCAGAATTTCCCTTCCCTCCTCTTGCCCTGTGTTGTGTACTTAGCCCTTTCCATCGCTAAAGTAAACAGAACCGAATTGTGGTCACTATCACTAAAGTGCTCACCTACCTCCAAATCTAACACCTGGCCGGGTTCATTACCCAGTACCAAATCCAATGTAGCCTCATCCCTTGTTGACCTGTTTACATATTGTGTCAGGAAACACCCATGCACACATTGGACAAAAACTAACTCATCTAAAGTACTTGAACTATAGTATTTCCAGTTAATACGTGGATAGTTGAAGTCCTCCATAACAACTACCCTGTTACTCTCGCTCCTATCGAGAATCATCTTTGCCATCCTTCCCCCTACATCTCCAGAACTATTCGGAGGCCTATAGAAAACTCCCAACATGGTGACGTTCCCATGCCGGTTTCTAACCACAGCCCATACTACCTCCGTACACGAGTCCTCAAACATTCTTTCTGCCACCGTATTACTGTCCTTGACTAACAATGCCACACCTCCCCTGTTTTACTATCTTCCCGGTTCTTATTGAAACCTCTAAACCCTGGAACCTGCAACGACCTTTCCTATCCCTGCTCTATCCATGTCTCCGAAATGATCACAACATCGAAGTCACAGATACCAACCCATACTGCAAGTTCACCCAAATATTCCGGATGCTCCTGGCATTGAAGTAGACACACTTCAAACCATCTTCCTGCTTGCTGGGGCATTCTTGCGACCTTGAAACCTTATTTCTGACTCCTCTCTCCCCTTATTCCTCACCTCGCTAGCAAGTGGCATGGGTAACAAACCAGAGATAACAATTGTTTGTTCTAGGTCTAAGCTTCCACCCTAGCTCTCTGAAATCCTCATCCCTTTTTCTACTTATGTTGTTAGTGATTATGTGGACCCCAACTTCCCCTCCCCCAAGGATCCTGAAAACACAATCCAAGACATCACGAACCCTGGAGCCCGGGAGGTAACACACCAACTGTGAGCCTCTCTTGTCCCCATAGAACCTTCTATCTATCCTCCTAATTATAGAGTCCCCAGTAACTAATGCTCTGCTCCCCTCACCCCCTTTGCTTCTGAGCAATAGGGGCAGACTCTGTACATGGGGTATAGAGACCTATCCCCCATGACCTACCCCAGTAAATCATCCTCCACAACAGTGTTCAAAATGGTATACTTGGTATTGAGAGGAACAGCCACTATCTGCTGGTTCTCTTTCTGTCCCCTGACTAACCCATCTGCCTGTTTCTTGTATCTGAGGTGTGACTACCTCCTGTAACTCCTCTCAATAATCCCCTTAGCCTCCCGAAATATCCGAAGTTATGTAGATAGTCCACTCGGAAATAATTAAGCTTGCGTTGTGAAGATGTGGAGGAGCTGGTGTTGGACATTTTATTTTGCGCAAAAAATGCACAACCTGCAGGCAGTCAATCCAAGTAATATTTTATAAATTCCACTTTGGAAATAAAACCAGTCTGAGTCACAAATGGGAATCAGACAGACTCTAACCTCACACCTTTAATGCATCGTCTGAGCTGAGATCATCCTAGAATCATAGAATTCTGCAGTGTGGAAATAGGCCCTTCAACCCAACAAGTCCACTCTGATGAGTATCCCACCCAAACCTATTTCCCCATTACTCTATATTTATCCCTGATTAATGCACCTAACCTACACATCCTTGAACACTATGGGCAATTTAGCATGGTCAATTCACCTAACCTGCACATCTTTGGATTGTGGGAGGAAACCGGAGCACCTGGAGGGAACCCAGGCAGACATGGGGAGAATGTGAAAACTCCACACAGACACCCGAAGCTGGAATCGAACCTAAGTCCCTGGCGGTGTGAGGCAGCAGTGTTAACCACTGAGCCACCATGCCAATGTAGATGTCACCTTTTTCTTAATAAAACCTTAAGTTATTGCGAGAATGCAACTTTAAAAAAATTCTGGGATTTAAATATTAATGAACTGAAACCTGCAACCCATTCTAAAAGATGAAAGACTTAACAACAATCTAGGTTTTTCAATATATCATTTCAGTTGCATGACACTGTAATCTTATGCTATAAATTCTGTGTCTCACGGTCCTGCTCCACAACTACCTGATGAAGAATCAGCACTCAAAGCTAGTGCTTCCAAATAAACCTTTTGGACTGCAATCTGGCATTGTGCAATTTTTAATTTTGTGTTGTGAAGTAAGCCTGACTGAAGTTTCAGTATGATGACAGATTTTAGGAACAGCGATTGGAATTCCATAAGTTTTACGGTAGTCATGGATAAAGATAAGACTGGTGCTGGGGTAAAAGTACTAAATTGGGGGAAGGCTAACTACAACAACATTAGGCGGGAACTGGAGAAATTAGATTGGGGGCCACTGTATGAAGTAAATCCACATCTGAGTCATGGGAGTCTTTTAAAGAGCAACTGATCAGAGTACAGGACCGGCATGTTCCTGCAAGGAAGAAAGATATGGGTGGCAAGATTTGAGAACTCTGGATGACAAGAGATATTGAAAGGCTAACCCAAAACAAAAAAGAAGCACATGTAAAATTTAGCAAACAGAAATTAAAAAAAAGCCCTTGATGGGTGTAAAGGAAGCAGAAAAAAACAAACAAGGAACTTGAAAGGGCTAGAAAAGGCCATGCAATGCCATTGGCAAGTACAATTTATATGCATAAAACTGAAAGAACTGCAGATACTGGAAATCAGAAACAAGAATAGAAATTGATGGAAATGCTCAGCAGGTCTGGCAGCACCTGCAGAGAGAAATCATAGTTAATGTTTCGGGTCATAGAGTCATAGGGATATACAGCACAGAAACACACCCTTCGGTCCAACTCATCCATGCCAACCAGAAACTAATCTAGCCCCATTTTCCAGCATTTGGCCCATATCCCTCTAAACTGCTCCTATCCATATACCTATCCAGATGCCTTTAAAATGCTGTAATTGTGGGTGGCACGGTGGCACAGTGGTTAGCACTGCTGCCTCACAGCGCCAGAGACCCGGGTTCAATTCCTACCTCAGGTCTGTGTGGAGTTTGCACATTCTCCCCGTGTCTGCGTGGGTTTCCTCTGGGTGCTCCGGTTTCCTCCCACAGTCCAAAAATGTGCAGTTTAGGTGAATTGGCCATGCAAAATTGCCCACAGTGGTAGGTGAAGGGGTAAATGTAGGGGAATGGGTCTGAGTGGGTTGCTCTTTGGAGGTTCGGTGTGGACTTGTTGGCCCAAAGGGCAAGTAAGTAAGTAATCTAATCTAATTGTACCAGCCTCCACCACTTCCTCTGGCAGCTCATTCCATACATGCACCACCCTCTGTGTCAAAAAGTTGTCCCTTAGGTCCCTTTTAAAATTGTTCCTCTCACCCTAAACCTATTGAGTGATCATTCCTCTATTCTGTTGGGTGGCTTGAAAAAGAATAAGGTAGAATCGTCCCCCAGGGCCTGATCTGATGTATCCCAGGATATTGAAGCAGCAAGAGAGGAGACTGCTGTGACCTGAGAGAGCTTTGTATCCTTTTTAGCCTCATTGGATTCTTAGAGACAGGTTTCAGTCACAAAAGGAGAAGAATGGACTTACTAGGCATAGTCAGCATGCTTTTATATGGAGGAGGTTTTGTCTCACAAATTTGACTGAGTATTTTGAGAAAGTGATGAACATGATTGATGAGGATAGGGCAGCAGATGCTGTCCACACTTTACTAAACTATTCGACAAGATAAGTCATGGTAAGTTGATCCAGAAGTCACATGAGTCCATGATGAGTTGGTAAGTTGGGTACGAAATTGGCTAGGTCATAGAAGATCTTGAACAAATGGGCCAAAGGGCCGCAGAATGGCAGATGGAGTTTAATTTAGATAAATACGAGGTGCTACATTTTGAAAAGGCACATCAAGGCAGGACTTAACACAGAACATAGAACAGTACAGCACAGTACAGATCCTTTTGCTCTCAACGTTGTGCTGGCCATTTATCCTACTCTAACATCAAACTAGTCTAAATACCTGACACTTCACTATCATCCATGTGTTTCTTAAAACGTCACTAATGTCTTCGACTCTACCACCATTGCGGGCAGTGCATTCCACGCACCCACCACACTCTGCGTAAAGAACCTACCTCTGACATCTCCCCTAAACCTTCCTCTAATCACCTTAAAATTATGCCTCCTCATGATAGACATTTCACCCTGGGAAAAAGTCTCTGGTTATCCACTCTATCTATGCCTCTCATCATCTTTTAAACCTCTATCAAGTCACCTCTCATCCTTTTTTGCTCCAATGAGTAAAACCCTAGCTCCCTCAACCTTTCTTAAGACATGCCCTCCAGCCCAGGCAGCATCCTAATAAATCTCCTCTGCAAAGTCTCTAAAGCTTCCACATCCTTCTTATTATGAGGGAACCAGAATTGAACACAATATTCCCAGTGTGGTCTGACCAGCTACAGCATAACCTCGTCTCTCTTAAACTCAAACCCCCTACTAATGAAAGCCGACACATCATATGCCTTCTCAATGATGCTATCAACTTGGGTGGCAACTCAGTGATTTATGGATGTGGACCCCAAGATCCCTCTGTTCTTCCACACTGTCAAGAATCCAGCTTTAAACCCTATACTCTGCATCCCACCTTCCAAAATGATTCGCTTCACACTTTTCCAGGTTGAACTCCATCTGCAATTTCTCAGCCCAGCTCTGCATCCTGCCATTGTCTCACTGCAACCTATAACAGTCCTCCATACTATCCACAACTCCATCAACCTTTGTGATTAGATTACTTACAGTGTGGAAACAGGCCCTTCGGCCCAACAAGTCCACACCGCACCCGCCGAAGCGCAACCCACCCATACCCCTACATCTACACCTTACCTAACACAACAGGCAATTTAGCATAGCCAATTCACCTGACCTGCACATCTTTGGAGTGTGGGAGGAAACCGGAGCACCCGGAGGAAACCCACGCAGACACGGGGAGAACGTGCAAACTCCACACAGAGAGTCGCCTGAGGCGGGAATTGAACCCGGATCTCTGGCGCTGTGAGGCAGCAGTGCTAACCACTGTGCCACCGTGCCACCCACTTTGTGTCATCGACAAGCTTACTAACCCACCTTTCCACTTCCTCATCCAAGTAATTTATAAAAATTACAATGAGCAGAGGTCCCTGAACAGATCCCTGTGGAACACCATTGGTCACCAAGCACCAGGCTGAACACCATCAATTACCACTCCCGGCATCTATGGGCCAGCCTATTCTGTATCCAGACAAATTTCCTTGTACCCCATGCCTGCTTACTCTCTGAATAAGCCAACCATGGGGAACCTTATAAAACACTTTGCGAAAATCCATACAGACCACATCCACTGTTCTACCTTCATCAACGTCTTTTGTCACAACCTCAAAGAATTCAATAATGCTTGTAAGGCATGACCTACTCCTCACAAAGCCATGATGACTATCACTAATCAAGCTACGCTTTTCCAAACAGTCATAAATCCTGTCTCTCAGAATCCTCCCCAATAATTTGCCTACTCAGTAGTAGGGGTGTGGAATGCCCTGCCTGCAACTTAAACTTGCCAACTTTAAGTGTATTTAAATGGTCATTGAATAAATATATGGATGATAATGGAATAGTGTAGGTTAGATGGGCTTCAGATTGGTTTCACAGGTTGGCGCAACATTGAGGGTTGAAGGGGCTGCACTGTGCTGTAAGGTTCTATGTTCTACCACCAATGTAAGACTGACTGATCTGTAATTCCCAGGATTATCCCTCTTCCCTTTCTTGAACAAGGGAATAACATTGCCACCCTCCAACCATCCAGTACTACTCCAGCAGATAGTGAAGAAGTGAAGATCATCACCAAAGGTGCAGCAATTTCTTTCCTCACTTCCCATAGTAACCCTGGATATATCCTGTCTGAACTAGGGGACTTATCTATCCTCATGTTTTTCAAAGTTTTTCTTCCTAAAGTCAACCTGTTCGAGCATATCAGCCTGCTTCACACTGTCCTCACAAACGACAAAGTCCCTCTCACTACTAAATACTGAAGCAAAGTATTCATTAAGGACCTCCCCTATTTCCTATGACTCCGGGCACAAGTTCCCTCCATTATCCCTGATCGGCCCTACCCCCACTCTGGCAATCTACTTGTTCTCACGTAAGTGTAGAACAACTTACGATTTCCTTAATCCTACCCGCCAAGGCTTTTTCACGCCCCCTTCTCGCTTTCCTAAGTACATTCTTCAGTTCCTTCCTGACTACTTTGATATCTTCTACAGCCCTGTCTGATCCTTGCTTCCGCAACCTTAAGTAAGCTTCCTTCTTCCTCTTGACAAGAGATATTTCACATCACCTCATCCAAGGCTCCTTCACCCTACCATCCAGTCCTTGCCTCAGAGGGACAAACCTATCCAGCACTTGCAGCAAGTGCTCCCTAAAAACCTCCACATTTCTGTTGTGCATTTCCCTGAGAATATCTGCTCCCAATTTACGCTCCACAGTTCCTGCCTAATAGCATTGTAATTCCTCCCCCCTCAATTAAATACTTTCCCATACTGTCTGCTCCTGTCCCTCTCCATGACTATAGTAAAAGTCAGGGTGCTGTGATCACTATCACCGAAATGCTCTCCCACCGAGAGATCTGACACCTGACCTGACTCGTTGCCAAGCACCAAATCTGATATGGCCTCCCCTCCAGTCCACCTATATACATATTGAGTGAGGAATCCTTCCTGGACACCCCTGACAAGGTCTGCTCCATCCAAACTATTTGTGCTAAGGAGGTTCTAGTCAATATTAGGGAAGTTGGAGTCACCCATGACAACAACCCTGTTACTTCTGCACATTTTCAAAATCTGCCTCCCAATCTGCTGCTCCCTGTCTCTATTGCTATGGGGAGGGGTCTATATAAAGCTCCGAATAAGGTGACAGCTTCTTTGCTGTTTCTGACTTCCACCCATATGGACTCTGTGGACAAACCTTCCTTCCTTTCTAGGACTTCCCTTTCTGCAGCTGTGATAATATCCCTGATTAGCAATGCTACTCCCCAACCTATTTTACCTTCCTCCCTATTCCTCCAGAAACATCCAAACCCCGGAACATCCAATAAGCATTCCTGCCCGTGATATTCAAGTCTCCGTAATGGCCACAACATCGTAGCTCCAAGTACTGATCCACGCTCTAAGTTCATCACCCTTATTCCTTACACTTCTTGCATTAAAATAGACACACCTGTCATAATGACTGCAACTTTGCCCTATCTATATGCTTTATTTGCCTGTTCACCAGCTAACCCATCCTTTGATCCGTAGCTCCAGTTCTCATCCCCCTCCCATATACACTTCATGGTAAGTTCTTGGGGAATGTTGCTGAACTTTGGAGTGTAGATTCATAGTTCCTTGAAAGTGGAGTCGCAGATAGATAGGATAGTGGGGAAGGTGTTTGGTATGTTTTCCTTTATTGATCAGAGCATTGAGTATAGGAGTTGGCAAGTTATGTTGTGGCTGTACAGTACATTGGTTAAGCCACTTTTGGAATATTGTGTGCAATTGTGGTCTTCCTCCTATAGGAAGGATGTTGTGAAACTTGAAAGGGTTCAGAAAAGATTTACAAAGGTGTTGCCTGCGTTGGAGGGTTTGAGTTATAGCGAGAGGCTGAACAGGGTGGGGCTGTTTGCCCTGGAG
This sequence comes from Chiloscyllium punctatum, assembly GCF_047496795.1. Lineage (NCBI taxonomy): Eukaryota > Metazoa > Chordata > Chondrichthyes > Orectolobiformes > Hemiscylliidae > Chiloscyllium > Chiloscyllium punctatum. Next base: position 32,348,424 of record NC_092771.1, read on the forward strand.
CGTCGGAGGTTGAGGGGGGACATTATCGATGTTTATAAAATCATAAGATATATGAATAGGTTGAATAGATAAGGTCTTTTTCTGGGGTGGGTGAGTCCAGAACTAGACGGCATAGGTTTAGAGTGAAAGGGGAAAGATTTAAAAGGGACTAAAGGGCAACTTTTTCACACAGAGGGTGGTGGTGAGTATGGAATGAGCTGCTAGTGGAAGTGGTGGAGGCTGTTACAATTACAAAATTTAAAAGATATCTGGATGGATTTTTGAATAGGAAGGGTTTAGAAGAATATGGGCCAAATACAGGCAAATGGGACTAGATTAATTTAGGATATCTGGTCAGCATGAACGAGTTGGACCAAAGGGTGTGTTTCCGCGCTGTACATCTCTGACTCTGTGATTCTATAACAAGTCTGAGGTAACGCATTTTGGGAGGTCAAATGCAAGAGGAAAGATGGCAGGACTCTTAGGAGCATTGGTATACAGAAGAATCTTGTAATGCAAGTCCCTGGTTCCCTGAAAGTAACAAGTGAATAAAGTGGTAAGGAAGGCATATCTTGTCTTTATTGGTCAAGGCACTGAATACAAATGTTTGCAAGTCATGTTGCAACTATATAAGACTTTAGTTAGGCCATGTTTGAAGTATTGTGTTAAGGTATAGTCACCACCCTATAGGAAAGATGTGGAGGTTTTGAAGAAGGTAGAAAAGAGGTTTACCAGGGTGTCATCTGGATTGAAGCACATTGGCCAAGAGGAGCAGTTGGACAAACTTGGATTGTTTTCACTTGAGCATCAGAGGTTGAGGGGCAACCTGATTGAATTAAATAAAATTCTGAGACATGGATAGGGTAGAAATTAGAATCTGTCTGCCAGGAAGGAAATCTCAAATATTAGGGGGCACAGGTTTAAGGTGAGAGAAGAACAGTTTAAAGGAGATGGGTGAGGAAAGTTTTTTTTTAAATACACAAGAGGGTGGCAGGTGCTGCCAGAGGAGGTGGTAGAAGCAGAAACATTAGCAAAGTTTAAGGTATTTAGACAGACACATGATACATGAACATGCAGGGAATAGTGGGATACAGACCATGCAGAGGCAGATGAGATTAGTTTAGTTGGCATAGACATAGTGGGTCATGGTTGGCACAGACATAGTGTGCTGAAGGGCCTGTTCTTGTGCTATTCTATGTTCTATCTTACTGCATCAAGCATTTTAAGTCAGGATTATTAACACTAGCTCTATGCTAAAGTACATAATAAAGTTTTCTTGGTTTGAAGTAATTTCATTCTGTTGAGGGTCTGAAAAGAGATGAGTCACTATCTATTTTTCCATACCAATAAATTAGATGATTCCTTTAAATTCCATATTTTATGATGTACTTTAGAAGCTCTGAAAGGATAGATTGTGAAAAAGAGTCACTAGCTACAGTTTAAAGCTAGGGCACTGAAAGAAACTCAAATACTTCTGCTGATTTACAAATCACTAACTTCCAAGAATTATGTTGCTTATACATATTTTTAACTGATAGATACAAAATAAAAACCAATGAAACCAATGCCACATTTTCTTGATTAACAGGCTCCTTCCTTGTGTGATTTAAACAAAATTTTAACTAACCATCTGTACTGAACAACGTGTATGTCCTCACAGATGATACAGAAGAAGGGAGGCCCTTACAGCTAAGATGAACTAGAGGGTAGCACATTTGACTCATTACACCTCTGTGTTACTGCAGTTCAGATTAGTGCATTAACTAAATGTTAGAAGTATACAGCAAGTCATTTAGCATCTGTAAAGAGAAAGGCAGTTCAACAAATTTGAGTGTAACTGTTTCATAGAACAATTGGTTTCTTACCTGAAATTTGGCATAATTTTCCAAATTACATAGAAGAGAGATTCAGGACAAAATGCAGTTTGGCTTCCTTGCCATAAGGCACAAAGAGTTTTCCGGAACTCTTCTACCAGGGAGCTGTAACATTTAACAAAGAAACAGAAAAAAAGGATTTGTTAATCATGTTGCACTAAGACTCTTGATCACTGACTCCCACATCTGATACAAGGTCATATGTGGTTCAGTTGTAAGGGGAGGAGATATGCAGTTCTGTGGTCAAAAACGAGACTCCCAAATGGTATGTTGCCTCCCGAATGGTAGGTGCACGGGTCATGGATGTCTCCGATCAGCTGCAGGACATTCTGAAGCTGTCGTGGTGCATGTAGGTACCAATGATATAGATAAAACAACAGGATGAGTCCTACAAGCAGAATTTAGGGAGTTAGGAGCCAAGTTAAAAAACAGGACCTCAGAGATAGTAATCTCAGGATTGGTACCAGTGTCACGTGCTAGTCACGAGTAGAAAGTAAAAGAATAGGCAGGATGAATGTGTGGCTTGAGAGATGGTGCAGGAGGGAGGGGTTCCAATTTTTGATACATTGGGACCGGTTCTGGGGGATATGGGTCTATTAGAAAGAACAAAGAAAATTACAGCACAGAAACATGCCCTTATGCCCTCCAAGCCTGCACTGATCCAGATCCTCTATCTTAACCTGTTACCTAATTTCTAAGGGTCTGTATCCCTTTACTCCCTGACCATTCCATATCTGTCTAGATACATCGTAAAACAATGCTATCATGCCCACCTCGACCACGTCAGCTGGCAACGCATTCCAGGGACCCATCACCCTTTGCGTAAAGAACTTTCCACACACATCTCCCTTAAACTTCTCCCCTCTCACCTTGAACTCATGACTCCTAGCAACTGAGTCCCCCACTCTGGGGGAAAAAGCTTCTTGCTATCCACCGTCTATACCTCTCATGATTTTGTAGACCTCAATCACGTCTTCCCTCAACTTCCGTCTTTCTAATGAAAATAATCCTAATCTATTCAACTTCTCTTCATAACTAGCACCCTCCATACCAGGCAACATCGTCATGAACCTCCTCTGTACCATCTCCAAATTATTCACATCCTTTTGGTAATGTGGCAACGAGAATTGTACACAGTATTCCAAATGTGGCTGAACCAAAGTCCTATACAATAGGAACGTGACCTGCCAACTCTTGTACTCAATACCCCGTTCGATTAAGAAAAGCATGCCGTATGCCTTCTTGACCACTCTACTGACCTGCGTTGACACCTGCAGCGAGCAGTGGACCTGAACACTCAGATCTCTGTACATCAATTTTCCCTAGGACTTTTCCATTTGCTGTATAGTTTGCTCTTGAATTGGATCTTCCAAAATGCATCTCCTTGCATTTGCCCAGATTGAACTCCATCTGCCATTTCTCTACCCACCTCTCCAATCTATCTATCTATATTATGCTGTATTCTCTGACAGTCCCCTTCACTATCTGCTACTCCACCAATCTAAGTGTCATCTGCAAACTTGCTAATCAGACCACCAATGGCTTCCTCCAGATCATTTATGTATTTCACAAACAATAGTAGACCCAGCACGGATCTCATTTTTGAGAAACTCCCTTCCACTACTATTCTCCTGTTGCCCAGCCAGTTCTGTATCCATCTAGCTAGTACACACTGGAACCCATGTGCTTTCAATTTCTCCATCAGCCAGCATGGGAAACCTCATCAAACGTCCATGTTTATGACATCTACAGCCCTTCCCTCATTAATCACTTTGCCACTTCCTCAAATAATTCTATTAAGTTGATAAGATGTGACCTTCCCTATATAAAACCATGTTGCCTATTACTGATAAGCCCATTTTCTTCCAAAATGGAATAGATCCTATCCCTCAGTATCTTCTACAGCAGCTTCCCTACCACTGATGTCAGGCTCACTGGTCTATAATTACCTGAATTATCCCTGTTGCCCTTCTTAAACAAGGGGAAAGCATTAGCAATTCTCCAGTCCTCCAGGGCCTCATCAGTGTTCAAACTGGATAGTCTATACCTGCGCCAGACTGGGACCAATGTCCAAAGGGGTGCTTTTGCTAATGCTGTTGGGGAGGGTTTAAACTAATGTGGCAGTGGGAATGGGAACCAAATGAGGTGGCTAGTGGACAGTAAGGACGTTGTAACTAAAGCCTGTAAGGAACTAGATAATGAAGTCAGCGTGACTAAGGGGAAGTGTAGGCAAGGAGCAGATGATCTTCCCTCAACCAAGTCTCAGTAATAGCAATAACATCATACTCTCTGGTACTAAAGCAAGCCCCAAGATCATCTGCCTTACCTTCTACACTTGTCACATTAAAACAAATGCACCTCGGACCACTTGTCCCTTTGCGTTCATCATCTGTTCCCTGCCTACACTTGCCCTTAGTCACACTGACTTCATTATCTAGTTCCTTACAGGCATTAGCAAAAGCACCCCTTTGGACATTGGTTCCAGTCCAGCTCAGGTGTAGACCATCCAATTTGAACACAGGTGAGGTCCTGGAGGATTGGAGAATTGCTAATGTTTTCCCCTTGTTTAAGAAGGGCAACAGGGATAATCCAGGTAATTATAGACCGGTGAGCCTGACATCAGTGGTAGGGAAGCTGCTGGAGAAGATACTGAGGGATAGGATCTATTCCATTTTGGAAGAAAATGGGATTATCAGTGATAGGCAACATGGTTTTATACAGGGAAGGTCATGTCTTAACAACTTAATAGAATTCTTTGAGGAAGTGACAAAGTTCATTGATGAGAGAAGGATTGTAGATGTCATATACATGGATTTGATTAAGGATTTGATAAGGTTCCCCATGGTAGGCTGATGGAGAAAGTGAAATCACATGGGGTCCAGGATGTACTAGCGAGATGGATACAGAACTGGCTGGGCAACACGAGACAGACAGTAGTAGTGGAAGGGAGTTTCTCAAAATGGAGTACTGTGACTAGTGGTGATCCACAGGGATCCGTGCTGGGTCTAGTGTTGTTTGTGATACACATAAATAATCTGGAGGAAACTATTGATGGTCAAATTAGCAAGTTTGCTGGTGACACTAAGATTGGTGGAGTAGCAGATAGTCAGAGAATGCAACAGAATATAGATAGATTGGAGAGGTGGGCAGAGAAATGGCAGATGGAGTTCAATCTGGGCAAATAGGAGGTGATGCATTTTGGAAGATCCAATTCAAAAGCAAACTATACAGTAAATGGAAAAGTCCTGTGGAAAATTGATGTACAGAGAGATCTAGGTGTTCAGGTCCATTGTATCCTGAAGGTGTCAACACAGGTCAATAGCGTGGTCAAGAAGGCATACGGCATGATTTCCTTCATCAGACAGGATATTGAGTACAAGAGTTGGCAGGTCATGTTACTGTTGCATAGGACTTTGGTTCAACCACATTTGGAGTACTGCTTGCAGTCCTGGTCGCCACATTACCAAATGAATATGGTTGCTTTGGAGAGGGTACAGAGGAGGTTCATGACGATGTTGCCCGGTATGGAGGGCGTTAGTTATGAACAGAGGTTGAGTAGATTAGGATTATTTTCGTTAGAAAGATGGAAGTTGAGGGTGGAACCTGAATGAGGTCTGCAAAATCATGTGAGGTATAGACAGAGTGGATAGCAAGAAGCTTTTTCCCCTAGAGTGGGGAACTCAATTATATGGGGTCATGAGTTCAAGGTGAGAGGGGAAAAGTTAAAGGGAGATATGCGTGGAAAGTTCTTTATGCAGAGGGTGGTGGGCGCCTGGAACGTGTTACCAGCCGAGGCAGACATGATAGGGTCATTTAAGATGTATCTAGACAAGTACAGAAATAGGCAGGGAGCAGAGGGATACAGATCCTCAGAAAATAGGTGACAGGTTTAGACAGAGGATCTGGATTGGTGCAGGCTTGGAAGGCCAAAAGGCCTGCTCCTGTACTGTAATTTTCTTTGTTCTTTGAACTTATGAGGCCATCTTGACTCATTCCCCTGCCCTGGTTTTCAAAACATGGAGCTCCATTCTACCTTACACAAGTATTATAATGTCGAAAGAGTATAAACTCACTTTAAGACAGAAAGTGTTTTCTGAACTTTTAAACTGAATTTAAAGTACAGCTGGTGAACAGAAGCTAACAGACAGGCTGTTCCAAAATAGATACGTGGAACAATTGGCTGTTAAATGGATACCGGAGGTTTTGTTGCTGTTTGAGAATAATTCAAATTTAACCAATTAATTTAAATTATGCCCAGGATACTAAATCCCAATTGAGTTTGAAGTTACTTTATCGACAACATTGAACCATTGAGAGTGTATGATGTTGGGGGTAGAAAACCAGGGTATTTTGAAAATTTGGTCAGAGCAATTACCATAGAGCCGGAGAGCTAACTGTCCATCTAACATCTTGCTCTCAAAGAAATAAGAAGGCAATCTCTTTCAAAAGATATCTTTCCCTGTAAAAACAGTAAAAAGAAAGACGACAATCCAGGGAGATCAGCAGACAGAAGACTGAAGACAGCGGAGAAGACAGAGTCTGTGTGGACTTGAGATTAAGTTAATGTAATGTTTAATAACTGTTATTAAAGCAGTACTTTTAGAGTTGGGGTCAGATAGTAATTAGTTAAGAAAAAAGAGCTTGGATTTGTTAATAGTTTTTATTTAGTGTTCTGTTAGGAAAACCAATTGTTATTTTTCGTTAACTAACAGAAATTATGAGTTCTCTTTCACTCCCTCACACTTTTAATAGGTTACGAGGTGAGGTAAGCTCTACTACAAACCCACAGACTCCCACTGCTACCTGGACTACACCTCCTCTCACACTGCCTCTTGTAAAAACGCCATCCCTTATTGCCAATTCCTCCGCTGCATCTGTTTCCAGAATGACCAATTCCACCATAGAAAATCTCAGATGGCCTCTTTCTTCAAAGACCGCAATTTCCCCTCTCACATGGTTGACGATGCCCTCCAGCGCATCTCCTCCACTTCCCACACCTCTGCCCATGAACCCCACCCCTCCCAACGCTACAAGGACAGAACACCCTGGTCCTCACCTTCCTATCCACCAACCTCCATATACATTGCTTCATCCTCGGCCACTTTTGCCACCACTAAGGAATATATTTCCTTGCATCCGTATCAGCATTTTGGAGAGACCATTCCCTCTGAGACTCCCTTGTCAGATCCATGCACCCCAGCCCTCGTCCCATTCCTGGCACCTTCCCCTGCCACCGCAGGAAGTGCAAACTCTGCGCCCACACCTCCCTACTCACCTTTGTCCAAGGCCCACAAATGTCATCACTGTACTCAATGCACCTGATGTAGTCTTCGCTAAATCAGGGATTCGGGACACCAACTTATGGACTGTTTCAGAGAATATCGCTGTGACACCCGTACCAACCAGCCCGGTGGCTGAACACTTCAACTCCCTCTTCCACTCTACCAAGGATATGCAGGTCTTGGGCCTCCTCCATTGTCAAACCTTAACCACCCGATGCCTGGAGGAAGAATGCCTCATATTCTGCCTTGGGACCTTGCAACCCCACAGGATTAATGTGGATTTCCCCAGTCTCCTCATTTCCCCTCCTCCACCTTATCCCAGTCCCAAGCTTCCAACTCGGCACCGCCCCCTTGATTTGACCATCGGCTTTCCCATCCATCTGCTCCATCCTCCTCCTCTGACCTATCATCTTCTCTCCCCACCTTCTTCTATTGCAGTCTCAGCTACCATCCCCACCCCCCCCAACTCACTCCCCTCCCATTTATCTCTCAGCCCCCCCAGCCCACAAGCCTCATTCCTGATGAAGGGCTTCTCCCCAAAAGATCGATTCTCCTGCTCCTTGGACACTGCCTGATCTGCTGTGCTTTTCCAGCACCACACCCTCGACTCTGATCTCCAACATCTGCAGTTCTCACTTTGAGCTTTTCTGGATGTTTGGTTATAATTAACAAAGGGGTTCAGCCCTCTGCGTCATAACACATGAACATTTTATTGAATTACCCTCTTCACATTTAAAAGTTATCATGGATTCTGTTCTCTAGCTTTCTGGTGTAAGAAAAGTCATTGGCTGCTAAAGGTTTTGAGTTTTATACAAACACAGCACAATATAGCACTCACACTTTTACAACTGCTTTGAAAATGATGATAGCCGTTAATCGATGAGACACAAATTGTTGAAAATCATTTGATCCTTTCTGAAATTTATATTTGCTTCCAAAATAAATTAGAATCTTGGATTGCTTACAGGGTAGGATCTGGCCATTTAGCCCTTTGTTTTTGTACTGGCCCCCTGAAGGAGAAGTTCACTTAGTGTCACTCTCCTACCTTCTCCCTCTGGCCCTGCGCATTCTCAGTTTTCAGATGATGATCCAAATCTCTTTGAAAACATCACTGGAGACCCCATCTCCATCAAACTCTTAGGTAGTACATTCCAGGTTCTAACCAACAAAAATTCTGAACTCCTTTCTTTAAACAAGATGGTAAGATTTGAAATTTTCCAGTTCATCAGCACCAGGACCAGAGCAAGAAATCATGGTTATTGGTGCCTTTCATGCTTCCAGATCCCCTGTACACAACTCTGCCCTCATTCTAATCTTTGATAGATTTTGATGACCACCTTCTCGTCAATGTCTTATAGAATGGTTAAAAAAAGCACCTAATATTAGACGTTGCCACCATACAGTAAGAACAACTTCTGTATTTGAGTTGATATTTGATCTATTTCGACTTCCGTGGAAACAACATTTGAAGAATCCATCAATATATTCAATTATTTAACTCCCATTAAACTTAGAGGTACAACACGCAAGGAACACAACCACCTGATGAAGGAGCAGTGCTCCGAAAGCTAGTGCTTCCAAATAAACCTGTTGGACTATAAGCTGGTGTTGTGTGATTTTTAGCTTTGTCCACCCCAGTCCAACACCAGCTCCTCCAAGTCAGGATGCAAGGAAAGTAATGATTTCCTCAACACCACAGTACTTAAGATTAGATTACTTACAGTGTGGAAACAGGCCCTTCAGCCCAACAAGTCCACACCGCCCCGCCAAAGCACATCCCACCCATACCCCTACATCTACCCCTTACCTAACACTACGGGCAATTTAGCATGGCCAATCCACCTGACCTGCACATCTTTGGACTGTGGGAGGAAACCGGAGCACCTGGAGGAAACCCACGCAGACACGGGGAGAACGTGCAAACTCCACACACTTAGTCGCCTGAGGTGGGAATTGAACCCGCGTCTCTGGCACTGTGAGGCAGCAGTACTAACCACTGTGCCACCGTGCCGCCCGCATCACACATTAGTTAAAAAGTTTTTTTTTCAAAATAACCTTTAGAAACTTGTACACAAAAAGGTAATGTAAACATCTGCAAGCTTTTTGAAATCACAGCTGAACTGTTACATATGCACACAGACAGTGGAACATTTAACCAGGTAGTTACTGCTGAAATCACGGCTTTTTAGATCTCAATTCAAGATTTAAATTTAACAACTAACTTGACCTTCAATTAGAGATTCCACATTAAGTTTCAAGGAGTTCATTACATCACTGGTTTCAAATTTTCCTGACTCCCAGTTAGCTAAGTCCTTCCTTACTGTTCGATATCTTTTCAAGCCATCTCCTTTTCTTCCCACCAGCTCCCTTGTAGTGTCTCCTCCTTTCCTTCCTGTTGCACTTGAAATCTCATTTCTTCCCTCTTCTCCTTATGGCCTCTTGCTTTCCTCCCTTTCCTTCACTTTAGAGCCACTTCCTCTAATTATTCAACATCCTTTTCCCAATGCAGTTCACCTCTTTCCCTCCGTCTTCATCCTCTCTATGTCCAGCTCAATTAAAATTTATGCAGAGTGGAATAATTCTCATCAGTACTATAGTATGAGCACTTGCCTGCTGATCTTTGTAAATAATAGAAGGAAGTTTCCAAGAATGGACATCTTGCAGTATTCATTTTACTTTCTGAACTAGTTTTCTCTAACAGCACCTGTTTTAGTCAATATTACAGTGCATTGAAATCAAAGAAACCTAGGAACATACACACTGTTATCTCCTTGGCTCCGAGTGTGATAGGTCCTTCTCCCTGCAGTTTTACCACTGCGCAACTCCACTGCTGGAAGCTCCTTGAAATAACAGCAGAACTGCTGGATGTTGCTGCAAATGAATAACAGTGAAATGACGACAGTTATTTGAAAAGTATGCCATCACTACCTTTATATTCTGAAGTGTGTATTTTTAAGTATTAGTTGTCCAAATTTTCCTTAGTGTCATGCTAAATAATACCTGCCTAAAAGCAATCACAAGGCAGCAAACTAATTGTTCAGTCTCCGGAACAAGTGAACATCATATAGAGTTTCCCTGAGGTGAGATTACTGCCTGAAGAGTGCTTCAGCACGCTGATCACAGTTACAGTGTAATCAGCTCTTATTGTCCTTATCCTAGGACTCAGCCAGGAGTTGATAGTGCAACTAGTACCAAGAGTACTCTGAAGTGAGCTCCTGTGTCTCCTGGAACCTATTCAGATTGCACTTTATTCTGAACATTTCATCAATTGGATCATTGCCTTCTTATTGCTCTTAAGTACTTAACTTTCAAGTGTAGGAGTATGGGGTTTTTTTGCAAAAAGTACTAAGTGTGCACTAATGAAATTGCAAGATAGATCCAGCCAATATCATACTCAAAACTGCAACTCATTTGTAACACGTTTGTTTTTACATTCCTAGTCTATGCCATGCAGGGAAATGGAGTCAAAGTTCATGGTGCAGACTAGAAGCTTATGCTTCCACCCAAGTTATTAAGTTATAAAAATTAAATTGACAAAAACATCACAAACAAGATCCTGAGGGTTTTCTCATTTAGTTCTTGAGCAGATCAGATAGACCCAGGCCTATCTGAAAGGCCCAGGTTCAATCCCTGATCTATGTTACATGAAACAGTACAGGTGTTGGACAAGGGTGGACAAAGTCAAAAGTCACATGACACCAGGCTATAAAAGTCACATGACACCAGGCTATAGTCCAACAGGTTTATTTAAAACCACAAGCTTTCAGAGTGCTTCTCCTTCATCGGGTGAAGTGACAAAGGAGCAGCATTCCTGAAGAAGGGCTGATGCCCGAAACGTCGATTCTTCTGTTCCTTGGATGCTGCCTGACCTGCTGCGCTTTTCCAGCAACACATTTTCAGCTATAACCTGGTGTTATGTGATTTCTGACATAGAAGAGTACATCACAGGAACAAGCCCTTTGGTCCATGATGTTGTGCTGAACATCACACCAAGTTGAACTAATCCCTTCTGTCAGCCCATTGTCCAGTCGGTGCTTATCTAAATGCCCCTTAAAATCTGTATCCAACACTACTTGCTCCAGGCATGTACCATTCTGTGTAAAAAAAAACCTGATCCTCTCACCTTAAATGTATGAGACATGTCAAATCTGGGAAAGATTCTGACCGTCAACCCTACCTATGCCTCTCATAGTTTTGTAAACTTCTATCAGGTCACCCCTCAGCCTCCACCCTTCAAGACAAAACAACCTTATAGCTCATACTCTCTAATCCAGGCTGCATCCTGATAAACCTCTTCTGCACTCTCTCCAAAGCTTCAATATTCTTCCTGTAGTGTGGTGACCAGAAGTCAATGCAATACTCTGAAGTGTGGCCTGAACTAAGTCTTACAAACCTGCAACATAATTTCCTGACTCTTATACTCCATACCCAAACTGATAAAGGCAAGCATACCAAACGCCTTCTTTACCACCCGGTCTACTTGTGTGGCCACTTTCAGTTAGACCAGGACCCCAAGATCACTCTGGATATCAATAGTGTTAAAGGGTCCTGCCACTAACTGTACACTTCCTTAACATTTGATTGCCAAAGTGTAGCAGGTCACACTTATTCAGATTAAACACCAATTGCCATGTCTGTCCACACCACTCCGCCCATACCTGCAACTGATCTATATCACATTGTATCCTTTGACAACCTTCTACACTGTTCACTACTCCCCTGATCTTTGTCTCGCCTGCAAACTTACGAACCCACATACGTTTCCTGATGAAGAGTTTTTGCCCGAAACGTCAATTCTCCTGCTCCTTGAATGCCACCTGACCTGCTATGCTTTTCCAGAACCACACTTTTTGAATCATCTATGTTCTCATCCAAGTCATTTATATAAGTCACCAGCAGAGGTCCCAGTATAGATCCCTATGGAACAGCACTAGTCACAGACCCCCAGCCAAAAAAACCACCTTTCCACCACTACCCTCTGTTCTATTGGCAAGGCAATTCTGAATCCAAATGGCCAAGTCACCGTGGATCCCATACATCTTAACCTTCTGGATGAGCCTACCTTGTCGAAAGCTTTACTAAAATCCATGAAAACAACATCCATTGCTCTGCCTTCATCGATCACCCTCGCCACCTCCTCACAAAGTTCAATCAAATTAGTCAGACATGACATGCCGCACACAAAGTCATGCCGATTTTCCATAATTAGGCCACGCTTTTCCAAATGCACATAAATCCTATCCCTAAGAATCCCCACCAATAGACTCCCAACCACCAATGTGAGACTCACTAGTCTATAATTTCCTCGGTTATCCCTATTTCCCTTCTTAACTGAGGAACAACATTAACTGTTTGCCAGTCCTCAGCAACCTCTCCAATAACAAGAGAGGATACAAAGATCTTGGTCAAGGCCCCAGCAATCTTCTCTCTTGCCTCTCTCAAGAACCTGAAATAGATACCATAGATACCTGGGGACTTATACACAAGAGGTCTAACACCATGTTTTTCTTGACTTCAAAATGCCCTAGCATTTTAGCATGCCCTACACTAATCTCACTATCCTCCACATCATTTCTTTGCTGAATACTGATGGAGTGTTGAAAAAACAGAGATTTCCCCCTTTTATCCTGCCTTCGAGTCAGGGCAATAAGTAAAATGGCTGCAGTGAATGTTTCTTGATGCTTTCCCACTGCTGCATTTTAACTTGCTCTATTGAGCAGAGAAATAGACCAGCCAATAGAAGGCAGTGTGGGTCCTTTTTAAAAATATAGGTCACCTTCCAAAACCTATATCGGGCTCTGACTCCGATTTCAAACAGAGGGCTGCCCAGGGAGATTTGTAGTTTCCCCACAAAGTCCATCAAGGTGGCAAGGGGAGCTAACTTCACCAGAGGCTCAAAAGTGAGAATTAATTGTTTTTGATTTTGTTTCTTTGTGGCAAAGGAGATCAGGAATACTCTATCATCCTCAAAGAGGAACCTTGGGCCTCTCCACCCCTTACATGACTGCCAAGTTTCTTTGTGCCCAAGTCAGCAGCCTGAAATTACATACCTGCCCACTATTGAGCAAATGCTTCTTGCCAGTTTAGGGTTGGTGCCTAAATGGGGGCTGCGTAGTTGGCTTATCCAGAGAAGTCCCAGGATGTTAAAATCTCTAAGACCACACGCTGTGATGGACTAGATATTTTTCTGCCTGCCTTAGTTCCTGCCACATAACCTTTGGGAGATCAAATTGGCTACTTAATCTGGAATCCCCATTTGCAAGTCTCAAGGAGATCAACCAGTGTTGAATAAGTATACTGCAATCACTCCTACATCAAGTATACAATAAGTGCATTTACTGCATCTGATTATACCATATAATCCAAAGGGTTTTTGAACAGATCAATTTAACTCAACGCTGATTCAACATCAACTTTATATACAAGGTATAGTGTTGTACCTTGGCAGCAGTTAAAATATTTAGAGGGAAAAAGCACTTTTTAAAAACCTGCATGGAGAACATGGGTCCACTGCTTTTTGTCATTCATGTAAATGGTTTGGATGTGAATATAGGAGGTACATAAGTTTGTAAGTTTGCAGTTGACACCAACATTGGAGGTGTAGTGGACAGTGAGGAAGGTTATTGTAGAGTACCACAGGATCTTGGTCAGATGGGTCGACGGTCTGAGGAGTGGCAGATGGAGTTTAATCTAGATAAATGTGAGATGCTGCATTTTGCTGGGACAAATCAGGGTAGGACTTATACACTTAATGGTAAGATCCTGAGGCGTGTTGCCAAACAAAGAGGCCTTGAAGTTCAGGTTCATAGTTTCGTGAAAGTGGAGTCGCAGGCAGGTTGAGGAGTGAAGGTGGTGTTTGGTACACTTGCCTTTATTGGTCAGACCAACAAAAGCGAGGACTACAGATGCCGGAGATCAGAGTTGAAAAGTATGGTGCTGGAAAAGTACAGCAGGTCAGGCAGTATCTGAGAAGCAGAAAAATCAATGTTGCGGGCAAAAGCCCTTCTTCAGGAATGAGGCTGGGAGGAGCCTCAGGGGTGGAGAGATAAATGGGAGGGGATGGTGTTGGGGTGGGGGAGGGAGCTGAGGGTGCAATGGGTGGATGGAAGTGGGAGTAAAGGTGATAGGTTAGAGGGGAGGGTGGTACAGATAGGTGGGAAGGAAGATGGACAGATGGAACAAGTCATGAGGACGGTACTGAGTTGCAAGCTTGGAACTGGGATAAGGTGGGAGGAAGGGAAATGAGGAAACTGGTGAAATCCAGTTGATGCCATGGGGTTGGTGGATCTTGAGGTAGAAGATGAGGCGTTCTTCCTCCAGGTGTCAGGTGGTGAGGGAGTGGTGATGGAGGAGGCTTATGTCCTCAGCAGAGGGAGGGGGAGTTGAAGTGTTCGGCTACGGGATTTTGGGGTTGGTTGGCGCGAGTGTCCCAGAGATGTTCTCTGAAGCGCTCTGCAATTAGGTGTCCTGTCTCCCCACTGTAGGGGAGACCGCATCAGGAGCAACGGATACAGTAAATTGGTTTATATTGTTTATTGGTCAGTGCATTGAGTATAGGAGTTGAGAGGTTATGTTGAGGCGGTACATTGCAGGGCACTGCTGAGGCCAATTTTGGAATATTGCATTCAATTCTAGTCTCCCTGCTCTCAGAAAGATGTTGTGAAACTTGAAAGGGTCTAGAAAAGATTTACAATGATGTTACTAGGTTACAGCCTTAGATTTTAATATCCTGGGACTTCTCTGGATAAGCCAGCTATGCAGACCCTATTCAGCTCCAGCCCTAAACTGGAAGGGAGAGACTGAATAGGCTGGGGCTATTTCCCCTGATGTGTCGGAGGCTGAGGGGTGACCTTACAGAGGTTTATAAAATCATGAGGGGCATGGATAGGGTGAATAGCCAAAGTCTTTTTCCCAGGGCAGGGAAGTCCAAAACTAGAGGGCATAGGTTTATGGTGAGAGGTGCAAGGTTTAAAAGGGACCTAAGGGAGAACTTTTTCATGCGGTGGGTGGTGCATTAATGCCAGAGGAAGTGGTGGAGGCTGGTACAATTGCATTTAAAAGACAGCTGAATGGGTATACAAATAGGAAGAGTTTAGAGGAGCAAGGCCAATTGCTAGCAAATGCAACTAAATTAATTTAGGATATCTGGTCAGCATGAACAAGTTGGACCATACATTTATATGGCATCAAGCAAACACAAAGCGTTAAGGTTAAATACATGCCTGTGAGCTTTGCCATTGTTTGTACACAAGGTTTCAGTTACCACTAACATTTATTCAATCCATACTGCAAAGGGAGTCATACGAGTTAGGCATAGATTGGGATAACAGATTCTTTTAAAATACCTTCTCTGGATGAAATCATTACACTTTTAGTAACCATCATTAGATCAACCAATCACAATTGCTCTCTCACATTCAAAAGCAGAACGCTCCATATTGAAAACAATCTAGAGGACTTCTTTTTTTTAATTAGTTAACAGGGTGTCAGCTGGCTATCCAACTCGAGTTGCATTTGAAGACTGGGTGTTTTGAACAACTGTACTCTTACACCCATAGTGCTGTTAGAGGAGGAATACTGGGATTTTTAATAACTGATCTGAAAAATGGCAATATGCAAATTTAGATGGTGTGTAACTTGGGAAGAGTATTCACATGCACCTACTGCCCTTCTCCTTCTCCTAGAGTTTGTAGGTTTGCGAGGTGTCATCAAAGGAAACTTTGGGAGTTGTAGCAGTGCATCTTGTAAATGGTATTAACTGCAGCTGCAGTAAGTTGGTGGTGAAGACAGTGAAAGATAGACTAGTTGCCCGTTAATTGGATGGTGGAATGTTGCTGAGTTGAATGCATTCAGGAAAGTGGAGAATATGTAATCATGCTCCTGATTAGAAACTTGCAGATGATGGACAAGCCATGAGGAGTCAGGTGATGGATTAGATGGCACAGACTTCCAGTCTCTGACATGCAAAAATGACCACGTTTGCTTAGCCAATGATGCTTATCTCATTCAAAAAAAAACTTTAAAACACATCAGATTAAAAAACAACTCCCATGGTCTGTGTATGCTATCACTTCTGGTTGTTCTGACCTGTTAATGGAATGAGACATACTACAGCTGCTGTTGTAGAAGCTAGGGACAACAGCGGTAAGGTATGATTCTAACATTGAGGTTGTTGCTTGACTAGTCTGTTGGACAATTCTTAATTTTGGCTTAACTCTGGAATGTAAAGAACATTATGCAGGACTGACTAGTATCTTTATTATGTACTAATACAATGCTCAGGTCCATCACATTTTATCCTTGTTATATTTTGTGTAGTCGTTTGGTACAACTGAATGGCTTACTATGCCATTTGTAAGGGGAGATAAGAGTTAACTTCACTGCTTGTTTGTTATCAACTAACATAGTGTGAATTAATGCCTGGGACCCAAATAAAAGGAAACGGATGATGGATACATTAAGAGTTAATTAGGTTTGACCTAGCTGTATAAATATGGGGAGCTCGTAGTCAGTGGGGGTTTAAGGTACGTTTTAGAGACGTACAAGATAATACATGGCTTGGAAAGGGTGGACGCTAGGAAATTGTTTCCATTAGGTGAGGAGACTAGGACCCGTGGACACAGCCTTAGAATTAGAGGGGGTAAATTCAGAACAGAAATGTGGAGACATTTCTTCAGCCAGAGAGTGGTGGGCCTGTGGAATTCATTGCCGCAGAGTGCAGTGGAGGCCGGGACGCTAAATGTCTTCAAGGCAGAGATTGATAGATTCTTGTTGTCTCAAGGAATTAGGGGCTATGGGGAGATTGCAGGTAAGTGGAGTTGAAATGCCTATCAGCCATGATTGAATGGCGGAGTGGACCCGATGGGCCAAATGGCCTTACTTCCACTCCTATGTCTTATGGTCTGTTGTGGTGCAATCCCTACCTCTGAGCCAGGAGGTCCAGGTTTAAGTCCCAGATGCTCAAAGGTGTGTAATAACATCTCTGAGCAAGACAATTAAAAATATCTAAAAATCAAAATCGGTGGGGTGAATGTATTATGGAGTATAGCGAACTGAAAAGATATTACATTGTGGCCCTGGGTTAATTCTTTACCAAAGAGGAAGCACGTTTGACCTTTATACTTTCACTACCTTACAAAAGCAGAATAAGCAGCAAAGATTTTTCTCAGAATTGGAGCTCAATGATTTGAGCATGGATAAAGGTTTGGGCAGTGCGTTAACTTTTCAGGGATAAAATTTCACAAGAAGTTAAATCTATTGATTGCTTATGAGGCATGGTCAGACTTTGACATGGAAAAATACAAAATGGAATTCAGTAGCTTTCATTGGGGAATTTCCTATTGAAATCTCTACAATGTGTTGTTGGACTGTGACAAAATATGGACAGCATTAAGTCAGAGAAAGAAAATGGAGATACCGGCCAAAAAGAGGGTTTTGTACTGTTCATAAGAAGTTTCAGCCCAGTGAGAAAAGTATCGATGGCGGAGACTTTCAATTGTACAGGATTAGTGGAAGCAGAGTGTGCTGTCTGTATGCTACCTTGACTCTGTGTAAAAAAATAAATTGAGATAAGATTAGGAAATTTGATAGTTCTAGAGTTGAAGATGATAGCAAACAAATCTTTGAAAAAACTGGTTAATCCTTATAAAATAAGAATTGATCATTTTATAAGCATAATTTAGTGCTTAATGAAGTAATGTCATTAAGTACACCATTGATGGAAAAAGCACAGATGAAAGTGGAGATGGGAAATCACCAAGCTAATATTTGGAATATGTGAATTTGCAATTTACACAATTGGGACAAGATTGCATTTCCTTTATGCAAGTTAACCTTTCTTTCCAAGGAAAAAAATAGAAGTTTCAATTTCAACACAGCAGCAAGAGAGGAGGGAAAACATAATGGAAGTATAACTACTGATTGGGAAAAATGTGACATCACAGGGAAGTTGACTGGAATGTGATTTTAAAACTGTATTTTTTGGAAGGAGGAACTAACTGAAAAACAGCAGGATAAGTCGAAGTTGGAACAAATACATTATAAAATAGCATAAGTACACAAAATAGGATAAGGGAAAAAGAGTTAGTGTAAAGGAAGCATGTTTACAGTATTCGAATATAAAAATAAAAAATACTATTTAAAAAAGTGAGATATTAAGGGGCTTAAGGGAAGTCATGGCAGCAGAGCTTGTACCCGTGATATGCTCATCCTGTATTATGTGATAAATATGGAAGCTTCAGTTGTCCCTGGCAACCATGCATGTAGGAAGTGTGTCCAACTGTAGCTACTGGCATTTCAGAGTTACAGCTGCAGGTGAATTCACTATGGAGCACCTGTGATGTTGAGCATGTCATAGGTAGCACATCAAAACGCAGGTGAACTCTGAACAGGTAGGAACGGCATGCATGACCACAAGGCAGAACAGAGGAAGGCAGGCAGTGCAGGAATCCCCTGTGATCATCCCCCTTTCTACAGATATACCGCTTTGGATACTGTTGGGGAATATGACTGTAGGGGAAAGCAGTCAGAGCCAATTTCACGGCAGCATGGGTGGGCTTGCTTCACAAGAGCAGATAGATAGGGGAGGTGACAGCCTAGAGATATTATCATTGAACTGTGAATCCAATAACCCAGGTAACATTCTGGGGACCTGGGTGAAATTCTGCCACAGCATATAGTGGAATTTGAATTTAAAAGAAGTCTGAAATTAGGAGTCTAATTTCATGAATCCTTTGTCAGAAAAACCCACTGGTTCACTATGTCTTTTGTGGAAGGAAACTTCCATCAATACCTGGTCTGGCCTACATGTGACTCCAGACCCACAGTGATTAGATTAGATTAGGTTTCCTACAATGGAAACAGGCCCTTCAGCCCAACAAGTCCACACCTACCCTCTGAAGAGTAACCCACCCAGACCCATTCCCCTGTCCGACAATGTGATTGACTCTTAGGGAGGGGCAATAAATGCTGATCTGGCAGATGATGCCTCTTCTTGTGAATGAATAATAGAAAAAAAATCAGTTATAAGGGAAAGAGACAGGCATATCTGTAGCCACAAAAGAGACCTTTAGGTTACACTGCCTCCTTGCTGTCAGGGTCAGGGAACTCACTCAACAGCTGCAGGACATTCTGAAGGGGAAGCACAAACACACACATTGGTATCAATGACATAGGCAGGAAAAAAAGAATTGAGAGAGCTAGGAAGTAGACTGAAGAACACAAACTAAAATTCTGGATTACTCTGAAACCATGTGCTAGTTAGTAGGAAGTTTGTCCAGTGGCTGGAGAATTGGTGATGGATGGGGATTTTAGATTTCTTGGAAATTATGCCTATTTATGCAGGTGATGGGTCCTGTACATGGCAGATGAGCTGCATCTGAACCAGAATAGGACTAGTTTCCTTGTGAGGAGGTTTGTTAGTGCTGTTTGGGAGGGGTGGGACATTGAAAGAACATTCAACAGATGAGATGCATGGATGAAATTAAGAGACAGCAAGGCAGCCAAGAAGGCACAAGGGAGTTTGCAAGATTGGATAGTATTTATTGTAATGCAAGGAATCTGAAGAACAAGGCTGATGAGTTGAAGGTACCGATTGAAACATAGGGATATGATGTCTCTGAGATATGGTGTATGAGAGCAGCAGGATTGGCAGCTTTATATTCAAAGAAACAACGAGGAAGGTGAAATATTGATCAGGGAATCTGTAGTGATTGGAAACAGGTGGACATTTTTGATCATGAGGGTTGTTAACTAGGGCTAATCAGGAAGCCCTGGCCAACCAGGGAGTGATTTTAAATCCCCTCCGTTCAGGGGACCGATTTTGAGCTGGCTGGCTACTGCTATTGGTTTTAGCTTTGGGGGCCTGATTCCTGAACTGGCTGATCTTCATAATCAGTGTGTTACTGGTGTATTTTAGTTCTTGCCAGGCAACTGTTGCTTCATTGGCTTGTTGCAGCTTGTGTGTTATTTGTTTCTCCTTTCATTTTGAGAAAGGATTATGCTGATTTTGTGGCAGGACTCAGCCCTTACACTTCATCTGTACTTTTTTTTTGTTTTGCATATGTTTTCACTTTTTGGTGTTTGGACTGAGCCAATGATACTACTGTGGATGGACCAGGCCTCTGTTGAGACTGAACACACTTGTATGTGTGCTGTAGGGTGTGCGTTTGCTGCCTTTGGGAGTAGATCCTGCCTCCTTGCTGGTTGGTTTTATCAACTGTACTGTGCCTTCTGTCCCTGGGTCTGACAGGCCTTCATGTGAGCCAGAGGTGGTCCTGAAAGCTATCACCCCGACAGCTGGTGGGTAAGTAGACAATCTTTAGCAAAATGGTCCCAAGGGAGGTGTGGGATGGGCTATCATAGAGGTGGTGGCCAGAAGGTGTCAGGGTAGGCTGAGGGCTGCAAGACATGTGGGCTATCCTGGGGAGGTATGGGGCAGGCCATCCTAGGTGGCTGGAAGGTATGTCAGGGCAGTCCATGGGCTGGATGGTATATCAGGGTGGGTAAGATCTGGACGTGAGCTGCATAGGAGGTGGACTGAGAACTGGAAGGCTGACAGCTTGCCTGTAGGAAAGGAGATTAGGCTGGTCTGGTCAGTACATTGGGTGACTGATGACCAGCCCGATGGAAAGCATGCCTGGGGAAGCTCAGTCAGTACACAGGATGGCCGAAGACTGACTGTCCCTCAAAGGCTAGCCTGATCAGTGTGGTGTGACCACTATTAGGTGGTGTGTAGGGTGCGGAGCTAGGTATTGGTGTTTTTTTCATTTTTGCCTATGCTGTTTTGTAGACTACTGATTTTTCTGCCTAGGTGCAGATGATGTGTAAAGTGCTTGCAATTGTATATTGTTTACTGTTTTATTTGGCTTTTGTCTGTGGTAAACTTTGCCCTTTGGGCTGAACCGGACTCTTTTCTGGATTTGTCATTATGGTATTTTCTTTTAAAAGGACAGTGACTTGTGGAAAAATTTTCTGTAGTGTTTTGTTTTGTGAGATATCTGGCACCTTTTAATGGTTGTCACTATTTCTCATATCCAAAATACAACAGTGATATTACATAACGAATGAACAAATAAAAATATACAAACGGGATTTAGAATCTCATCAGTTCAGGGGACTGACTGAGCTGGTTGGCTAGCTACAGCCAGTGTACTGTGCACAAGTAAACAAAGGATTATTTGGTGACATGATACTGGCCTCACTAGTTATTTCAGTGGCAACAGGAGAAAACAGGATATGCCTGAAAAAGATGCTTGCAATAGTCATCTTGGAGTTGGGGTAAGCATTTCTGGTATTATGCCTTTATTTGGGAAGTCTGACTTGTTTGATCCTACTATTGAAGACTGGGCCCAGTATGGAAAGAATGCAAAGCGAGGTCAGCTCCTACGACTTATAAAGTTCGGTTGAGTGAGGTGGTCCTGAACAAACGTGGAACACCTGAAAACTGTTACCTCAAACAGGACAGGACCAAAACATAGCTGGCCCCTCAGAACAGCCAGAAGACCTGTTTTTTTTTTTTTCCCCCCTATGCCTAGTGTCAAGGAAACCGGAGTCTGTGGATGTAGCCTTGATACCATTGTCGCCAGAAGAGGAGGAAACCTTTAAGACATTCCAGATACAAAAGACTGGCTACAGTCCAATATGTGCAGCCCATGTCAGAGTCTGAATCAAGGGAACTGGACCTGGGGCAAAAACACCACAGCGAAGGCTACAAGAGAAAGATCAGGCCTACATCCCTGGACTTAATGGGGGAGGTACGTAGTGATTGGAACTAGGTGGACTCTCTTCACCAAGAGGTCCTTGATTGGGCTTGTTAACCCAGGCCAATCAGGAAAGCCTAGCTGACCAAATTAAACAGGGGATTTAATTGAATAAAGATTCGTGCACTTTGTGTCTTTTCACTGTGTCTCACACTGCACACACACACACCATGGGTGCTGGGGAAAAATAAGCACTACTGCAGTTAGGCGGTAGTGTGGGGGAAAACAAAAAATTAAACAGGGGATTTAGAATCTCCTCAGTTCAGTGGACTGACTCCAAGTTGGCTGGATACAGGCAGTGTACTTTGCACAAGTAAATAAAGGCTGATGGGATGCTGGCTCTGTGCGGTACAGCAGCACGATGGCTGGTTATCACTGCTGCCTCTCAGGGACCTCTGTTTGATTTCTGCCTTGAGTGACTGTCTGTATGGAGTTTGCACATTCTCGGTGTCTGAATGGGTTTCCTCCCCACAGTCCAAAGATGTGCTGGTTATGTGAATTGGCCATGTTAAATTGCCCATAGTATTAGGTGCATTAGTAAGGGGTAAGGTCTAGGTGGGTTACTCAGAGGGTCGAAGGGCCTGTTTCCATACTGTAGGGAATCTGATCTAATTTCAGAATCTAAGGCCACAGTCAGCATGTACTGTTAACGTGGGACAATCAGGAAAGCTCTGGCTGGCTGACATAAACAAGAGATTGAGCCTTCTCAATTTAGGGGACAGTCCGTGTTACTGTTGGTTTCTGCTGTTTTTGTTTCTTGGGGGAGGGGGGGAACCTGATTCCTGAACTGGCTGAATTATGCAGTCAGTTTGTTAACTGGGATTACTTTAGTGAGGACTGATTTCCAAACTCCTGATGCGCACAATGGATTTCAGGTGTAACTGTTCTTATTTGTGGACTGTTGTTTCACTGGCTGGTTGCAGCCTGTTACATTTTTCTAAACTTTGAGAAGAGAACAATGTTGATTTTTGTGGTATGGCTTAGCCCTTGGATTCTAGGTTTTTTTTGTGCATCTTCACTTTTTTTGGTTTTTTTGGACTGAGCCCTTGTGAAAGAAAAATCTTACCAGAGGAGCTGTTCCTGTGGGGAGGCCTAGCCCTAAGACTAGGCCCCTGAAGATTGAATGTGTGTACATGTGCTGGGAGGGGAGCACTGGCTGTATCCTGGAGTTTGAGAGAAGACCTTGCCTTCAGGTGTGGACCAAAGCCCTGTGAGTTAACTGCACCTTTGCAATGTACTAAGTTCCTGTGAGTGGGCCTCGTTCTCTATGGATGGGCCAGAACACCTGTGTGCTATGGGGTGTGCATTTCCTGTCTTCAGGAGTGGACTCTGCCCTCTGTGGACCCTGTTTTTAGCAAAGGACTCTGCAGTTTGGAGTGGACTCTATTTCTGACAATGCACTTTGTATACTGGAGTAGACTGTGTCCCTGGGAATGGACTCCGTATTTTGAAGAGAAATGTCTATGCTATTGGATTGTGTATAAGAGGACGGTTTGTTGACCCAACAAGCAACATGACAGTTAATTATCACTGCACTGTCTTGTCCCTGGGTCTGGCAGGCCTTACTGTGAGCTGGGATGCTCAGGTCATCCTGAGAGCTGGAGGGTGGGGTAGGTCACCTCAATGCCAGGTAAAAACAATGCCCGTCACCCAGAGAGATAGAAGGTGGGTAGGCTGTTCTGAGCACTGTCATCCCGAGAAGGGGTGATCGGGACAGGCTGTCCTAGAGGTGGTCAGAAGGTCTCAGAGCAGCTGAGAGCCAAAAGATGCATAGGGGCAGGCTGAGCGCCAGAAGGCTTGTGGGATGCCCTGCATGCTGTCATCCCGGGGAAGGGCACTGGCTGTCCTAGAGGGGGCCTTAAGGTGTCAGGGCAGTTCACAGGCCAGATGGCACATCAGGGTGGGTGAGTAACCAATGGTAAGTAGGGGAAGGCAGGTAGGCTGTCCTCCGTGCTGTCACCCCAGGCAGGTACTGGGGGGGGGGGGCTGTCCTACAAGTGGTCGAAAGGTGGCAGGGTGGACAGAACTGGACGAGGCATAAGACAGGCCACCTACTTGCGGAACGTTTCAGAGAACACCTCTGGGACACCCGGACCAACCAACCCAATCACCCCATAGCCCAACACTTCAACTCCCCCTCCCATTGCACCAAGGACATGCAGGTCCTTGGACTCCTCCATTGCCAGACCATGGCAACACGACGGTTGGAGGAAGAGTGCCTCATCATCTGCCTAGGAACCCTCCAACCACAAGGAATGAACTCAGATTTCTCCAGTTTCCTCATTTCCCCTCCCCACCTTGTCTCAGTCAATCCCTCTAACTCCTTCCTTCCTAACCTGCAATCTTCTTCCTGACCTCTCTGCCCCCACTCCACTCCAGCCTATCACCCTCACCTTTACCTCCCTCCACCTATCGCATTCCCAATGCCCCTCTCCCAAGTCCCTCCCTACCTTTTATCTTGGCCTGCTGGACACACTTTCCTCATTCCTGAAGAAGGGCTGATGCCCGAAACGTCAATTCTCCTATTCCTTGCCTGACCTGTGCTTTTCCAGCAACACATTTTCAGCTCTGATCTCCAGCATCTGCAGTCCTCACTTTCTCCCCTGAGACTATAGGTTGGCCACGATAGTTAGGCTTGTGGACTTTAGGTAGGAGGTAGAGTCAGGCATGTGGTGTTCCTGAACTGAGGTTGGAAGATGTGGGTGGAAGATCCCCTGGGATGAGCTTGTGTATGGTCTGGGAGATGACTGGGAGTGGGGTCATGGTCGAGGGGGCGGTAAGAGGAGGTGTCTTCCAATTGGCATCTGGCTTCAGCGCTATAGAGGTCACTGTCAAACTTCCACAGCACCTGTTTTGTCCACATGGTTCGACGGTGAGGACTTCACGTTGAGGGTGAGGTTGGAATGGGGGAGGCAGTTGGACAGGCTGAGGCAGTCAATGTCACGGCGGCAGTTTGAAATGAAGAGGTCAAGGGCAGGTAGCAGGCCAGCACAGGGTGTCCAGCTGGATGGGATGTCTTCAAGGTGGGAGAAGGGGTCCTTGTTGGGAGCGCAGGTGTCTTGGTTAAATAAAAGTAGGCACGGAGGCAGAGGCGCTGCAAGAAACGTTCAAGGTCGCAGCATGTCTCTAACTCCTTAATCTGGAAACTGTAGAGGGATAAAGATGAGACCTTTACCGTGGACAGGCATTCGTCCTCGGGAGGAGGAGGAGGAGGAGGAGGAGGAGACCTAGGAGGAGACCTAGGAGAGTGGTGAAGACACAGCAGGGATGGAAGCTGGGACCTGGAGTGGGGCTGGGTGTGGTTATGGGGTCAGTAGTGACATTCCCCAAAGGAGGTGACCCTTACAAAGGGGGCAGGAATGGTGCTGATGGTAGATTTAACAACCGGGGTAGAGGTGACGTCACAGGCTGAGAGGGCAACGTTACTGTTGGGTACTCAGCTGCTAATGTCAGTGGCGGTAGAAGTGATGTCACCGATGGGCCCTACCAGTGAGGTGGAAGTGACTGTCGCAGTGGCAGCTACAGGCCAGTCAGCCTAACCTCCATAGTGGGAAAACTTTTGGCAATAATTCTGAAGGACAGAATTAATATCTACTTAGAGGTAGGTATTAATCAACAACTGTCAGCATGGAACTAAGGGGTGGTCACATCTGACCAACTTGATTTGAATTTTTAAGAGGTGACCACGGGTGCAGTTAAGGGCAATGCATTTTGAGGTGGACTTTAGCAAAGCCTTTAAGAAGGTGCCACATGAGAATCTGATACCAAAGGTAAGAGCTCATGGAATCCAAGGAAGTTTGATTAATTGAATGTAAAATTGGCTGAGTGACAGGAAGCAGAAAGTAAGGTGGAGGGGCATTTTAGTGACTGAAAGCCTGTAACTGGTGGGATTCAGTGGGGCTTAGTGTTGGGGCCCTTGCTATTTTGTTTATATAATTGCTGCAGTAGGTAGATTAAAATGTTTTTGCTGCAGAAAAACTAATCGAAGGCTTACTGCTAGGGCTGAAAAATTGTCATCCAGGTCAGAAAGCAGAAACTCCAGCAGGTGTTGAGAACATGAGGCAGTGGCATAATAGATCAGTAATCCAGAAGTCTAGGCTAATGCTCTAGGGACTTGCGTTCAATTCCCACAAGCCAGTTAAATAAATTTTGAGGCTGGCTGCAATACAAGGTACGTGGAAATTGCAGATTCAAAATTGAACAGGGAGATTACAAATTCAAGAATTTTGTGACACTACTTACTCTGTATAATGCTCAAAGAAATGGGGAGATAAATGCCCAACTAGGTATGACAAATTCTACAAGCATTTAAACTAGCCTGTTTTATAAATCTGAGAACAGGGAAACATTTTGATATACTAACATTACAAAGATAAGTTCCTTGAAGTGGTCAGAGCTGTAGGAAGGTGAGCTTGAGTATTGTTTTAGAAAGGTTTGTTAAATATTATCCAAAATTCATTCCGTCCTAAATACTATAGTGTTAGCTGCATATGATTATTTAGCATCACTATGCAGACTTAACAAAAGCTTGTGGTTAGGTATAACACTTAGTGTCCCAAACAGCTGGTTAAACAACACAAATTGTCAAACCAATATAAAAAATAGAATTTATAATCTAGAAAGTACAACGGTGGGTTTATTATACCCTTACGATGAGTATTACCTGAGTGACTGGAGGATGGCATTCATAAAACAGGTGTTCCCAAGATTCCGCAGTCCTGTGGCACAAACGGCAGTGGTCCCTCCCTATCAGACAATTTAGAACCTATTAATTGACTAGTAAGCTCAATAGCAAAGTTCAACGTGAACCTAACTAGCTGGAATGAAGTGCAAATTTTGCTTGTTAACACTATCTCAACTCTCACTACTAGAATTGTCCAAAGTGAAGAGCCACAGAACCATAAGAAATAGGAACAAGAATAGGCTGTTCAGCCCCTCACGTCTGCTCCACTATTCAATAGGATCATTGCTGATCTGATATTCCTCACAGCCTCTTTCCTGTCCTTTCCTTAATCCCCTCTTTCCCTATTGATCAAGAAATCTCAGCTGCCCCTACAGATCTTCGTAGCAAGGCATTCCAAAAACTTGTAACACACAGAAAAAAATCCTCCTCTTACCTGTTTTAAATTGGCAGCCCTATTGAGTATGTTCTCTCTTCCTAGAGACTCCTTTGGAAGGGTAAACATCCTCTCAGCATTTACCTTCTCATACCCCATTAAGAATGCTACATGTTTCAAGGAGATCACTTCTTTTTTTTTCTTAATGTCAATAAACAGGTTGGGACTGTGCTCACTCATGACAATCCCCCCAATTAACTTTCCTTGAACTGCCTCCAATAAAATATTTTTACTTTAAAGGAGTCAAAAACTGCTCTTTTCAGATGTGGTCTCACCAGCACCTTGTACAGCTGTAGTAACACTTCCAAAGTTCTATAATCCAATGCCCTTGATCCAAGGGCTAACATTTAGCCTTCCTAACTACCTGTTGCACCTGTGCACTAGCTTTGTATTTCGTGCATGTAACCCCCCCCCCCCCCAAGTCCCTTTTTGAGCTGCAGTTTTCTTCTCCATTTTAAATAACATTGTTCTCCCTCAAAATTGAACTCGCGTTTTCCCTACGCCATACTCCATTTGCCAACCTTTAGCCCACTTATTTAACCTATCGATGCCCCTCTGTAAACTGTTTGTATCCCTTCACAACTTAGCTCTGCACCTATGTGTTTGCAAATTTAGCTACAGTACGTTCGCTTCCTTCCCAAGTCAGAAATATATTTTAAACAATACATAAAATATATTGTACTGATCCTTCTGTGACTCCACTGATTACAGGTCATTAACCCCATTCACTGTTTCCTGCCCATTAGCCAACTGCCAGACCTAATCTTTTTATGAGTTACTTTGTCAAATGTCTTCTGGAAGTCCAAACATTGAGTAAATATATGGAATCCAGAGGCTTCCTTGAAAAACTCTAATAAATTAGACATAATTTCTCTATGAAGCCATGCTGACTGTTTTTGTTTGTTTGATTAGATTATGATTTTCCAAATTGCTTCTATTGCTTCCTTTTAATAGCTGACATTTTTCCATCAATAGACAATCCACCTGTAACTACCCATTTTTCACCTCCCTTTTTGAATAGGAGGAAGGTTCCCTTTCAAAATAAACTATTGATCTTCAATCATTAATCTATATTTGTGCAAAGATAAAAATTTAAAATACAACTAGAATGGAAGTTATTCATATTGAACTATACAAACTAAGTGAAATTTGCTGGTTTTTAAATACCTAATCACAAGGCTAGTGCAACTTAGATGATATTTTAATTTTAAGAATTAATAATTCTCAATTTGGAGAAAAAAGGCATTGAAACCTAAAAGTAATTTCCAAGAAACTCCAAAAAGATTTACATAGAAAGATCTCACAGGATTGTTCACAGATCATTATTTCTGCTGCTGAGAAAGACGACAATCAGCTTCACAGTGCTGGGAAAATAGCTGAGTGCAGGTGGAAGTCAGTGTTGTCAGTTGGCCATGTTAGTCACCATTCCAGGATTGGTCTGCACATAGAAATGAAGGGGGGTACTTGGTAAAGTGACTGGGGAGGGTTTGAACTAGTGTGGCAGGGGGATGGGAAGCAGGAGTACAGCAGTGAATGCAGAAATTGAGAAAGGTAGAAACCAAGGCAAACATGACAGAACAAGAACAGGCAGGAAACACTGCTGAAAAAGAGCAGGGCTGGTGTTCTGAAATCCATGTATTTCAATGCGAGAAGTATAATAGGCAAGGTAGATAAATTCAGAGCTTTTGGTTAGTACTTGGAACTATGACATTACAGCAATTACAGGGACTGGGCTGAAAAAGGGACAGGACTGGCGGCTGAATATCCCAGGATTTATATGTTCCAGGTGTAAAAGGGGTGGGGGAGTTCCCTTTTTCATAAAGGAGTATCCCTCAGCTGTACTGAGGGACGATATATTAGAGGACTTGTGCAGCAAGGCAATATGGGTAGAACTCTGGGATTGGAAATGTGAACTCAATGCTGCGTGTGTACTACAGGCCACCCAACAGCCAGCAGGAGATAGAGGAGAGAATATGTACACAGATTTTGGAAAGTAAAAACAGCAGGGTGGGTGACTTTTTAACTTCCCCCTATATTGTCTGGGACTCACTTTGTGGTAGGGACTTGGATGGCGCATTGTTTACATTTAAGAGGCATTTGGATGGGTATATGAATAGGAAGGGTTTGGAGGGATATGAAGGGTCTGTTTCCATGCTGTACATCTCTGACCATTCAGGAGGGTTTCTTAATGCCATCCAACCAGGGAAAGGGTTATACCACACCTGGTTTTGGGAAATGAGCCACCCAGGTTAGTGAGGTTTCAGTCAGGGAACACTTTGTGAGTAGTGATAGGGATAACAACAGTCTTTGGGTGAAGGTGTTAAACTTTGGGGAAGGTGAATTACAACTATATTAGGCAGGAACTGGAGCATGTTGGTTGGAGACGGCTGTTTGAGGGTAAATCCACATTGGACTTGTGGGTGTATTTCAAACAGCAATTGATTGACATTCAGGACTCGCATGTCCCTATGAGAATCAAGGATAAGTATGGCATGTTAATGAACCTTGGACGACCAGGGACATTATGCTTCCTTTTTGACAAAGGTCATATGTAAGTCTAGGAGGATAGGAATGGACGAAGCCCTTGAAGTACATAGGAAAAACTTAATTAAGGAATTAAATGGGCTAAAATGGGTCATTAAAAGTCATTAGCAAACAGGATTAAGGAGAATTCCAATGTTTTTATTTATAAGCAAGAGTGTAGTCATGGAAAGGGTCAAACCCCTTGAGGGCAAAGGAGGGAACCTATGTGTGGAACCAGAAGAGGGAGGTAAGGTCCTAAACAAACTCTTTGTCAGTACTTACCAAAGAGAAGGAATTGGTGGAAGGCCTTCTCAGGGATGGGAGTGTTGAATTGCTAAGCCAAGTTGCTATTGAAAAGGAAGAGGTGTTGTGCGTCTTAAATATTAAGATAAGTCCCTGGGTCCTGATGGGATCTATCCCAAAATATTGAGGGAGGAAAGAGAACAAATGGCTGGAGTATTGACAGATCTCCTCATTGGCCACAGGTGAAGTCCTAGAGAACTGGAGAATAGCCCATGTTATCCCATTGTTTAAGAAGGGTAACAGGGATAAGGTTGGAAGTTACAGGCCTGTGATCCTCACGTTGGTGGTAAGGAAATTTATTGGAAAACATTCTTACAGAAAAGATTTAGATGAATTTAGAAGAAAATGGACTTATTAGCATGGTTTAGTGCGAGAGACTTCATGTCTTGCTGACTCTATCAAGTTTTTTGAGATGATTGAAGGGAAAAAGTGGTTGATGGACTTCAGTAAAGCCTTTGACCAGGTCCCTCATGGCAGACTGTACAAAGTGAAGTCACATGGTATCAGGGGTGAGTTGGCAAGATGGATACAGAACTGGCTTAGTCATAGGAGACCAAAGGTAGTAATGGAAGAATGCTTTTGGGAATGAAGCGTTGTGGAACACCACAAGTCACAGGGATCAGTGGTGGGACCTTGGCTGTTCATGGTCTACATAAATGATCTGGAGGAATACACAGCTGATCTAATTAGTAAGCTTGCAGATGATACAAAGATTGGTGAGAATTGCCTGAGGATACAATCGGACTTGGATCAGTTGGAGGCATGGGCAGAAAAATGGCTGGAGTTTACTGGCACTTTGGAAGGTCAAATGCAGGTGGAAATTATACAGTGAATGGCAGAACCCTTAAGAATATCTATGTGCAGATGGTCCTGTGTGTGCAAGTCCATAGATGGTGTCAGTGCAGATTGCCATAGATAAGGTACATAGAACATAGAACAATACAGCACAGAACAGGCCCTTCGGCCCACGATGTTGTGCCGAACTTCTAACCTAGATTAAGCACCCATCCATGTACCTATCCAAATGCCGCTTAAAGGTCGCCAATGATTCTGACTCTACCACTCCCACGGGCAGCGCATTCCATGCCCCCACCACTCTCTGGGTAAAGAACCCACCCCTGACATCTCCCCTATACCTTCCACCCTTCACTTTAAATTTATGTCCCCTTGTAACACTCTGTTGTACCCGGGGAAAAAGTTTCTGACTGTCTACTCTATCTATTCCTCTGATCATCTTATAAACCTCTATCAAGTCACCCCTCATCCTTCGCCGTTCCAATGAGAAAAGGCCGAGAACTCTCAACCTATCCTCGTACGACCTACTCTCCATTCCAGGCAACATCCTGGTAAATCTCCTCTGCACCCTCTCCAAAGCTTCCACATCTTTCCTAAAGTGAGGCGACCAGAACTGCACACAGTACTCCAACTGTGGCCTAACCAAAGTCCTGTACAGCTTGCAACATCACTTCACGACTCTTGAATTCAATCCCTCTGCTAATGAACGATAATACTCCATAGGCCTTCTTACAAACTCTATCCACCTGAGTGGCAACCTTCAAAGATCTATGTACATCGACCCCAAGATCCCTCTGTTCTCCACCTGACTAAGAGCCCTACCATTAACCCTGTATTCCGCATTCTTATTTGTTCTTCCAAAATGGACAACCTCACACTTGGCAGGGTTGAACTCCATCTGCCACTCCTCAGCCCAGCTCTGCATCATATCTAAGTCCCTCTGCAGCCGACAACAGCCCTCCTCACTGTCCACAACTCCACCTATCTTTGTATCATCTGCAAATTTACTGACCCACCCTTCGACTCCCTCCTCTAAGTCATTAATAAAAATTACAAACAGCAGAGGACCCAGAACTGATCCCTGCGGAACTCCACTTGTAACTGGGCTCCAGGCTGAATATTTACCATCTACCACCACCCTCTGCCTTCGACCGGTTAGCCAGTTTTCTATCCAATTGGCCAAATTTCCCTCTATCCCATGCCTCCTGACTTTCCGCATAAGCCTACCATGGGGAACCTTATCAAATGCCTTACTAAAATCCATGTACACTACATCCACTGCTCTACCCTCATCCACATGCTTGGTCACCTCTTCGAAGAATTCAATAAGACTTGTAAGGCAAGACCTACCCTTCACAATCCGTGCTGGCTGTCCCTAATCAAGCAGTGTCTTTCCAGATACTCGTAAATCCTATCCCTCAGTACCCTTTCCATTACTTTGCCTACCACAGAAGTAAGACTAACTGGCCTGTAATTCCCGGGGTTATCCCTATTCCCTTTTTTGAACAGGGGCACAACATTCGCTACTCTCCAGTCCCCTGGTACCACCCCCGTTGCCAGTGAAGACGAGAAGATCATTGCCAACGGTACTGCAATTTCCTCTCTTGCTTCCCACATAATCCTAGGATATATCCCATCAGGCCCGGGGGACTTGTCTATCCTCAAGTTGTTCAATATGTCCAACACATCTTCCTTCCTAACAGGTATCTCTTCTAGCTTAACAGTCGGTTTCACACTCTCCTCTTCAACAATACGGTCCCTCTCGTTCGTAAATACTGAAGAGAAGTACTTGTTCAAGACCTCTCCTATCTCTTCCGAATCAATACACAGTCTCCCACTACTGTCCTTGATCGGACCTACCCTCGTTCTCGTCATTCTCAGGTTTCTCACATACGCATAAAATGCCTTGGGGTTATCCTTGATCCTATCCGCCAAGGATTTTTCATGCCCTCTCTTAGCTCTCCTAATCCCTTTCTTCAGGTCCCTTCTGGCTATCCTGTATCCCTCCACTGCTCTGTCTGAACCCTGTTTCCTCAACCTTATGTAAACCTCCTTCTTCCTCTTTACTAGACATTCAACCTCCCTCGTCAACCAAGGCTCCCTCACATGACCATCTCTTTCCTGCCTGATAGGTACATACATATCATGGACACGTCGTATCTGCTCTTTGGAAAAGTTCAACATTTCCACCACATCCTTCCCTGACAGCCTATGCTCCCAACGTATGCTCCTCAAATCCTGTCTTACAGCATCGTAATTTCTCTTCCCCCCCAATTGTAAAATCTACCTTGTTGTGCGCACCTATCTCTCTCCATAACCAAGGTGAAAGTCACAGAATTGTGGTCACCATCACCAAAATGTTCACCCACTAACAAGCCCACCACTTGTCCCGGTTCATTACCAAGTACCAAATCCAATATGGCCTCCCCTCTGGTTGGACAATCTACATACTGCATTAGAAAAGCTTCCTGGACACACTGCACAAACTACGCCCCATCCAATCTACTTGATCTAAAGAGCTTCCAATCAATATTTGGGAAGTTGAAGTCACCCATGACTACGACCCTGTGGCTTCTGCACCTTTCCAAAATCTGTTTCCCAATCTGTTTCTCCACATCTCTGCTGCTATTGGGGGGCCTACAGTCAACATAGGTAGTTAAAAAAAAAATGGCTTTCTTGCCCCTTCATTGGAAGGGGCATGGAGTAGAAGGATGGAAAAGTTATGTTGCAGCTTTACAGAACTCTAGTTTGGACACACTTGGAATATTCAAAGAATATCATAGAATCCCTACAATATGAAAACAGGCCACTGGGCTCAACAAATCCACACCAACCCTTCAAAGAAGAACCCACCCAAACCCATTCCCCTACCCTATTTACCCCTGATTAATGAACCTAACCAATACATCCCTGAACATTATAGGCAATTTAGTATAGCCAATTCACCTAACCTGCACATCTTTGGATTGGAGGAGGAACCCGGAGGAAACACATGCAGACATGGGGAAAACGTGCAAACTCCGCAGTCGCCAGAGGCTGGAATCAAACCCAGATCTTTAGCACTGTGAAGCAGCAGTGCTAACAACGGAGCCATGTATAATTCTGGTCACCACACCACCAGAAGGATATGGATGCTTTGGAGAGGATACAGGTAAAGTAAACCAAGATGTTTCCTGGTATGAGGAATTTTTTCAATGAAGAAAGGTTGTCTAGACTAGGTTTGTTTTCACTGGAATGCAGGAAGTTGAGGTGTGGCTTGATAGGAATTTCTAAGATTGTGAATGGCATGTTAGGGTGTAGGGCTCAATTATCAGGGGACCAGGTTCATGGTGCAAAGGGGTTGGGGTTGCCGGGGGTGTGGAGGGTTTATAAGGTGTGCAAAGCAACTTTTTCCACACAATGGCAAGTGCTTAAAACGTGCTGACAGAGGTGGTGATGGAAGCAGACACAATAGCAGCATTCAAGATACACCTAGATGAATACATAAAGAGGAAGGGAATAGAGGAACACAGATCCTGTAAGTGAAGACCGTTTTAATATGGAAGGCCAAAATATGTCAGCACAGGCTTGGAAGGCCGAAGGACCTGTTCCTGTGCTGTATTGTTCTTTGTTCTAAATTTGGTGCACTATGCTTTTGCTGACATACACTCTGCTCATAGCTGATCATCCGTCTATCTCATCCTGTTCCAGCTTTCTCCCCATAGCCTTCAATCCCTTTTTTGGCCCCTGTAACTATTTAGGATCATCAAATCCCTACAGTGTAGAGGTAGCTCATTTGGTCCATCGAGTCCACGCTGATCCTCCAAAGAACATCCTATTCTGACCCAACTCCTACGCTGTAGCTCTGTACTTCCCATGGCTAATCCATTTCAGCTGCACATCCCTGGACACTACGGACAATTTAGCATGGCCAATCCATCTACTTGCACACCTTTTGGATTGTGGGAGGAAACTAGAACACCAGGAAGAAACCATGCAGATACTGGGAAAATGTGCAAACTCCACAAAGACATTCACCTAATGGTGGAATCAAACACCTGTCCCTGGCAATGTGAGGCAGCGGTGCTAACCACTGAGCCACTGACATCTGAACTTGCTTTTATTTTTGAAAATATTGAATGTTTAGGCCTCAACTAATGCCACAGAAGTCCACAGGGTCACCACTGTCTGGGTGAAGAAATTTCTCCCTAACTCAGAACTAACTGGCCTACCACCCCATATCCTTAGCCTGTGACCTCCAGTTCTGGAGTCATTGGGAAGTTGCTTCTTGTATTTATCTTGTCTGAATCTGTTGGAGTTTTTATAGCTTTCTGATATCCTCCCTCATTTCTTGTAATTTAGAACAATATATTCTTAACCAAACCAGTCTCTTTCTCTCCTTATGACCGTCTTGTCACCCCAAAAACTGCCAGTTTTTGCTACCGAAGTGTATAACTTGATATTCATCTTCAACTGCCATACATTTGCCCACTTATTCAACTTGTCTAGATCACAGTGAAGTATCTCTACATCCTCCTCACAGCTCACCCTCCCATCCAGTATTAGGACATCTACAAACTTGGAGATATTATGTTTAATTTCCTTACCTAAATAATTAAATAATATATAATATTAAAAGCTGGGGCCCAAGCACTGACCTTGTGGTACTCACTTGTCATTGCTTGTCACGCAGTAAAACATGCGTTCATTCCTACTCCTTTGTTTCCTGTTTTTTCTATGTCAGTACATAAACCGAATCCTACATGTTTTAATGGTAGATGTTAATCTCTTGCGTCAGACCTTATCAATGCCTTCTGAAGGTCCAGGTGAACCATATCAATGACTCCCTGTTATTAGCTCTACGAGCTATATTCTGAAAATATTCCAATAGATCTGTCAAGCATTATTTCCCTTTCATAAATCCATGCTGACTGTCCAATCCTGTCACTATTTATCAAACACTTTACTATTAAATGGACTTTCCCCACTACTAATGTCAAGCTAACTGGTCTATAAATCCCACTTCCTTTCTGCCTACATTTTAAAAATAGTGAGATGACATTACCTACCCTGTAATCGATAAGAATTATTCCAGAGTAGATACAAACTTGAAAGATGATTGCCGAATCACCCTTTCAGTGGGCACTTCCTTATGTAACATGTTGACAATTGGGTCCTGGGGATTTATCAGCCATTCATCTCATCAGTTTCTCCAACACTATATTTCCTTACGAATACTGATTTCCTCAATTCCTTCTGTTCACTAGACACTGTTTCAATATTTTTGGGAAACTGAGTCTTTTTTTTGAAGTCAGAACAAAATTATATATTTGGTCACAATATATGGAAAACAATTGGTGCAAGAGTAAGTACTGTTTGAATAATTTTTTCATGGACAAAGTGTCCAGTAATTATTACGATCTTACTTACATTTATCTTCAAATACTTGCTCACAGATGAACTTTCCATCAACTTTCTTTTGCGGTGTCTGTCTACTGAAATTGCTGAACTGTATGATGAGAAGGACATATTAGAGTGTGCATCATTTTTCACTGGATGCTGTGGAATGCAGCATGTTTGTCAGTCTTAAGTGGTATTTTCTATTCAATACTTCATTGCAGAGTTCAATTATCCAATTGTTTAAAATAATATTCAGTCACACTGCACAATTAAGACCAAATGCTACATTGACGTTGACAATTACATGACTGTATACCATTGATGCTGGCTAACCCTGTGCCTATGAAGCAGGAAAGCAAATAACTTGGGTTGAAAACTTAGAGCATAAAGACCATAAATAGAAACAAGAGATTGTTATTCAGCCCCCTCACGTCTGCTCTCCATTTAATAGGATCATGATTGATTCCTTATGTCCACTTTCTTTCCCTTACCTCGTAACCCTTGATTCCCCATTTCAACAGGCAGCGTTTGACCATGCATAGTCAGCATAGCTGACAGGTCATGCCCAACAAATCTAGTAAGTCTTTTGAGAAGGTGACTAATCGTTTGGATCAAGTTAGGGCAGTTAATGTACTTGATATGGATTTCAGCATGATCCCACATGGGAAGTTGATAAAGGTAAAAACTAATGGGATCCAAGTTAACTTAGACAATAGGTGCAGGAGTAGGCCATTCTGCCCTTTGAGCCTGCACCACCATTCAATATGATCATGGCTGATCATCCTTAATCCGTATCCTGTTCCTGCCTTATCTCCATAACCCTTGATTCCACTATCCTTGAGAGCTCTATCCAACTCTTTTTTTCTTCTTCTTAAATGAATCCAGAGACTGGGCCTCCACTGCCCTCTGGGGCAGAGTATTCCACACACCCACCATTCTCTGGGTGAAGAAGTCTCTTCTCATCTCTGTCCTCTATTATCAACCCCGTATTTTTAAGTTGTGTCCTCTGGTTCGGGACTCACCCATCAGCGGAAACATGTTTCCTGCCTCCAGAGGGTCCAATCCTTTAATAATCGTATACGTCTCAATCAGATCGCCCCTCAGTCTTCTAAACTCAAGGGTATACAAGCCCAGTCGCTCCAGTCTTTCAGGGCAAGGTCGTCCTGCCATTCCAGGAACTGACCTCATGAACCTGCGCTGCACTCCCTCAATAGCCAGAATGTCTTTCCTCAAATTTGGAGACCAGAACTGCACACAGTACTCCAGGTATGGTCTCACCAGGGCCCTGTACAGCTGCAGAAGAACCTCTTTGCTTCTATACTCAATCCCTCTTGTTATGAAGGCCAGCATGCTATTAGCCTTCTTCATGACCTGCTGTACCTGCATGCTTGCCTTCATTGGCTGGTGTACAAGAACACCCAGATCTCTTTGTACTGCCCCTTAACTAAATTAATTCCATTTGGTAGTAATCTGCCTTTCTGTTCTTGCCACTAAAGTGGATAACCATACATTTACCCACATTAAACTGCATCTGCCATGCGTCTGACCACTCGCCTAACCTGTCCAGGTCACCCTGTAATCTCCTAACATCCTCCTCACATTTCACCCTGCCACCCAGCTTAGTATCGTCAGCAAATTTGCTAACGTTATTACTAATACCACCTTCTATTTCATTAATATATATTGAAAAAAGCTGCAGTCCCAGCACTGATCTCTGCGGTATCCCACTGGTCACTGCTTGCCATTCCGAAATGGAGCCGTTTATCACTACTCTTTGTTTCCGATCAGCCAACCAACTTTCAATCCAAGTTAGTACTTGCCCCCAATACCATGCACCCTAATTTTGCTCACTAACCTCCTATGTGGGATTTTATCAAAAGCTTTGATAGTCCAGGTACACTACATCTACTGGATCTCCCTCGTTCATCTTCAGAGTTACATCCTCAAAAAAATTCCAGAAGATTAGTCAACCATGATTTCCTCTTCATAAATCCATGCTGACTCTAACCTATCTGTTCCTACTATCCAGATGTATCGTAATTTCATCCTTCATAATAGACTCCAGCATCTTTCCCACCACTGAGATCAGACTAATTAGTCTATAATTTCCTGCTTTCTCTCTCCCACCTTTCTCAAAAAGTGGTACAACCATTAGCCACCCTCCAATCCGCAGGAACTGATCCCGAATCTGTCGAACTCTGGAAAATAATCACCAAAGCATCCATGATTTCTCAAGCCACCTCCTTCAGGACCCTGGGATGTAGACCATCAGGCCCCGGGGACTGATCAACCTTCAGACCTAACAGTCTCTCCAACACCAATTCCTGGCAAATATAAATTCCCTTAAGTGCAGGTCCTTCAGCCACTGTTACTTGAAGGAGATTGTCTGTGTCTTCCCCAGTGAACATAGATCTGAAGTACCAATTCAATTCTTCTGCCATTTCTTTGTTCCCCATAATATATTCCCCGGTTTCTGTCTTCAAGGGCCCAATTTTAGTCTTAACCATTTTTTTTTGTCTTTTCACATACCTAAAGCTTTTACTATCCTTTTTTTATATTTCTGGCCAGTTTACCTTTTGTACCTCATTTTTTCTCTGCGTATTTCCTTCTTAGTAATCCTCCTGTTCTTTTAAAAGCTTCCCAGTCCTCCGTTTTCCCACTTATCTTTGCTATGTTATACTTCTTCTCTTTTAATATGTTTCTTAACTTCCCTTGTCAGCCATGGCCACCCATGCCTCTTCCTAGAATCTTTCTTCCTTGTTGGAATGAACTGATCCTGCATCTTCTGCATTATACACCGAAATATCTGCCATTGTTCCTCCACTGTCATCCCTGCTAAGGTATTGCACCATTGAACTTTGGCAATTTAGCAAGTTGGATCTAAAACTGGCTTAGTGGCAGGAATGTGTGTAGTGGTATAAAGCTGTTTGTGACTGGAGGTTGATATGCAGAGGCGTTACCAAAGGATTTTGTCAATAAGTATGTGTGCTTGTGCATGTGAGAGCTAAGATGCAGTAATGCAGATGGCACAAAGATTGGCCAGGTGGCTCACAATGAGGAGGAAGGTATTACATTATAGGACTATATACATGGATTGGCCAGGTGGACATATCAGTGGCAGATGGAACTTAATCCTGGTAAATGAGAGGTGGTGCATTTTTGAAGAAGGAATGGGACAAAGGAATACTTGATGAATGACAGACGGATCTTGAAGGGCTTATCCTCAGATCCCTGAATGTGGCAGGATGGGTTAATAAGGCAGCATTTGATGCTTACCTCCATCAGTCATGGAACAGATAAGAGCAGGGAGGTCCTATGGGAGTGATACAGAACTTTTGGTTAGGCCACAGCATGAGTAATGCCTGCAGTTATGGTCACCAGACTACAGGAACGATGGGATTGCACTGGAGGGGGTGCAAATGAGATTCACCAGGATATTGTCTGGGATGGAGCATTTCAGCTCAGGTTATTTTCTTTGGAATAGAGAAGGCTGTCAAAGAGTTGCTAGATAATGACTGGCACTGATAGGGTGAATAGAAAGCAGTTGTCCCCCTTAGTCAAAGCATCAATAACAAGGAAGTATAACTTAAAGACTATTTAAAGTTTTAAATAGTCTTTAAGATTTTCCTCAGGTCCCTTCTAAACTTTTGATGTCCAGTGCAT
This sequence comes from Chiloscyllium punctatum, assembly GCF_047496795.1. Lineage (NCBI taxonomy): Eukaryota > Metazoa > Chordata > Chondrichthyes > Orectolobiformes > Hemiscylliidae > Chiloscyllium > Chiloscyllium punctatum. The sequence goes on from NC_092771.1 coordinate 32,388,098, forward strand.
GATGGGAATCTGAAATGCCTTTGAGGATAGTTGAGGAGAGAAACTTCACAACCTTTAAAAGTTATTTGATAAGCACTTGAAGGGTCAGAAGAACTGATCAAGAATCTATTGTCTGAAATATAAACAGTGACTCTGCCCTACAGCTCTCTGTAGCAAGGAATTCCAAAGATTCTAAACCTTCAGAGAAGAAAATCCTCCTCATCTCAATCAACTCTCATTCTAAGTTCCAGTAGAGACCCAAACGGTTTGCTTTGCTCAGACTATCACTCCATAGCAGGGACCACCCAAGTAAACCTTCTCTGAACTGCCTCAAATGAAATTTAAGTTAGCAAACTTCAGTGAACTCGCAATGGTCAGCAACCTGAAACATTAACTACTACTTTGCACAAAGGCTGCCTGACTTGCTGAGTATTTCCATCATTTTATATTTTATTTCAATTGAGATTTTTAGCATCTGCAGAAATCTGATTTCATTTCCATATTTACAAGAATTGATTGATTTAGTCAAATCCCTGTCCCAATTGAATATGGTACCAATGCAGAAGGTTACAATTATAGCACAAGTTTACATTGGCAGTTTCCACAATGAGACTGTATGATTTTAAATAGGAAGTGAAAGTCTGATTGTACTATTAAGTCATTCCCTAGCATCAAGTTCTCCTTTTATGTAAGGACTGTACTTAGTTTTTCTGGAGTCCTTACCATACAAAATCAATTTCTGGATTAGTGGTGCTGGAAGAGCACCTGATGAAGGGCTTTTGCCCGAAACGTCGATTTTACTGCTCCTTGGATGCTGCCTGAACTGCTGTGCTCTTCCAGCACCACTAATCCAGAATCTGGTTTCCAGCATCTGCAGTTTTTGTTTTTACCCATACAAAATCAATATGGAGTTTGCATTTCCTATGCTCTAAACACTTACATCATATCACAATATTTCTACCCATCAGAGCTGGCACTGAAACTTTCCTTTTGAACAGGGAATATATGCTTGCCTTGCCAGTAACAAATACATCTTGAACAATTCAAGTGGAATTCCCAAGTTAGGTAATAAACTCTCTCAGCCCAATAATTCACACTTGTACCATCTTTAACACTTCTCAGGAATATAGGTAAATAAAAGTTAACACTGTGCATTGGAAGGAAACATTGGATGCAAAAAGCTTCACCAGAAAGATCGATTTAAAGGTGCAAAAGTTTAGCACTTCAGTCCCTTGACATTATTGGAACTACATTCACTGAAGCAAAGGTGGATCATTTGATCATTCTCATGCCATCTAGCTGGTGAAAACAGCTTTGGATCCAAAATTAACAAAGTTGTTTAATTCCAGTTCCGACCCAAAAAATTGACTAAAAGCCTGTTATTTGTGCAATTCTACAAGGCTTGTCCCTACAATTAATTAGACTTTTAGTTTCACTTTATACACTCTAGACTTTCAAGGAGATTTGCTAGATTGAATTCCATTCAAACAATAATAATTAATTTTACAGTCAATTTCAGGATACTGACAATCATTCATTGACCTCAAATCATTCTTGCCTTAGTAAAAATATTGAAATAGGTTCAAACCCTTCTCAAGCCTTTGAATATATAACACACGCTGGCACTTAAGAATTTTAGGGATGCTGCATTATAGAAGATGACATATTTCAGGATAGATGATAAACTAGTTGTTCAAGCAGATAATAAATGGTGCCAAGAAGAGCTTGGCATTTTCTTAGCTAAATGGAAAATATTGGCTGGAATGTCCGTCACATCATTCACCCAATTCGTGCTGATCAGACAGTTAATCATATAACACTGACTTATGGCTCTTGGATCCCAACCTTTAAGGCCAATTCAAGTCCTATCTGCTCTAGAGGTGAGTTATAACATCTCAGTATGTTGATTAAAACTATGTATAACAGTGACATCCCTTAAAAGGATAATATTGATGCAAAGTGCTTTGGGGTGTCTTGTGGATGTGATAAATCTTATTTAGAATAATTGCTTACGAGGCTTAATTTTCAGTGGCAGAAGAAGTAGTGACAAAATCAAAACTGCCTGCTAGTAAGCCAAACACTACAGTCAGTTTGCCATCAAGGGACATGAAGTGAGATGGAGAGATTAAGATACTCCAAGCATGTGATATTGACAGACGCCTAAGACAAATGGCACGGAAACTACTGCCTGGTAATATACTGGCTGCATTCACTGGATAGGAATGGAATTAAGAGCACTGTCAGAAAGCTGAATAATTGGTAATAATTACTTAAAGACAGTTCAGAGAATCTTCACACGATTCATTCCTGGGACGAAAGGGTCATCCTCTGAAGAAAGGTTGAATAGGTTAGAGCTATACCCATTGGAATTTTGGAGAATGAGATTTGATCTTATTGAAACATGCAAGATTATGCAGTGCAGAAGAATAACTTCTCTGCTTTTTACATCACCTAATTGAAGGAGCAGTGATTTCAAATAAACCTGGTGTTGTGTGACTTTTGACTTCTTTTTGAGATGGAGATGATGAGTATCCTTTTCTGTCAGAAGGTTGATAAGACTGTTAGATTTTTGATCAAAGGATTTGAGGGCTGAGGGTTGCAAACAGCATGTAGAAATGAAGCCACTACCAGATCAACCATAATGTTATTGAATGGTGGAGCAGGCCTTCTCATGTCCCTATTCTGATACGTTCTTAATAAGGCAGGGGAAAAAAAAAATTAGTCATGACAATCCTCTTTTCAATGAGAAAGCAGCCATATAGTCCGGTCAGACTATGGCAACTTCACCCAACAGGAAAACTGTGAAAAGGGATAATTCAATCACAAACACTTATGACTTAAGCCAAAGGAATGGCGGTCTTGAAGCGATAAACACAGTTTAGGTTGGGGTTGGGGTCAATGAGCAAGATGTTTTTTCAAAGATCCAGTGCATTTTTGGTGATGGAAAAAGACAATGCAATTTTGAATGGTAGGGTGACAGTCCCTCAGGAAAGGGAACTTTCATCATGCCAATTGCAATAGAGACCATAAGTGGTATTTAAGCAATAAGGTATTGCTTAAGGGGTTTTAGAAAATCCACCAGGGTTTTCAAAAGGTTGATAAAATGGCAAAATGAAACATGGTTAGTAGGGCTTGAGTTACTCTGTGGAGGTTGCACAATGCTACTGCCTCAACATCAGGACCCAGGTTTGATTCCAACCTTGGGTGTCTGTCTGTGTGAAGTTTGCACATTCTCTCAGAGTCTGCGAAGTTAGTCAGATGCTCCAGGTTCCCCCCTCTGTTCAATGTGGGTTTACAGGAATAGAGTGGGTGTCTGGATCTGGGTGTGATGCTCCTCAAGAGGGTAAATCTAGACTTGACAGGACCAAACAAACACAGTCTCTTTCCACACTGTAGGGAAGTCTAAGATTCTAGGTCTGGTAAAGGAGGAGTTGTAGCTGAATGGTCATCTCAAAGGCAAAGAAATTCACAAGCTTCTCCTGTCCAAGTGTGAAGCTAGGATTAAGGGGGTGGAGAAAAGATTGGAGCTATAAAGTCATTTTTGAGCTCTAGAATTATTCTGGAATAGTAAACCCTTTTTAGGAGAATGATGTAATCCTGAGTGCTTATGCTTATGGCTATGTTAATTTGCAGGATTTGGCTTTACATTTTTCTAGTGTAGGTAGTGAAGAGGCCATGGGCAAGAAGTTTGCATCGTTGGGAATAGGGAACTTAAGCAGCAGGGAACTGCTTGGTAGGTCAACAGTGCTCTGGTGACATTTGGTTTGGGTGTTAAAGAGGAAACAAGGAAAAAGCAGCAGCAGCTTCAACAATCCAATGGTAAGGGAAAGCAGAAAGCGGTCTGACCAGATAGACTTTAAGGTCATGATAAGACGAAGGTTTCAGTTAACAGAAAAGATGAGAATGAGCAGCTGTGAATATGGATCAGTTATAATTTCTAACGCAAGAGACTGAATTATTATCACGCGGCTTCTTTTAAAAATGGGCAACTACTTGCGCATTAGGCTTGAAAATACGTTATACAAATATTAGCAAACATCAGTGGCAGTAAGTAACTGGCTGAATGCCTGGTACATGGTGCTTTGTCTGGGTTGAATTTCTGACTAGGTCATACAATACCAAACTAAAGCGATAACTCATTGTATTTTTTTAATCATAATTTACTTTGCTTAGTCATGAAGCTTTAATTCTCTTCTTTCAAAAGTGATGTGTTCAGCTTGTTATAGGCATGAAATGCTTTAAACCAGGACAGTATTCAACTGACTGTGCACCACAATGAGATCTCAGAACATTCATCTTGCACTGCATAATGTACTGCTTTGCAAGTTCGAAAAAGGTTTGAACAATAGATGATGCACGTACTCTTTCAAGGATTGAAATAATAAATCCATTCTTTGCTTGACTGCACTTTATGATGAATTCAGTCATGGCTGTGGTTAAAGTTCATCCTGGGTAAAGTTCATCCAAATGTCACAAAACTGCATACCTCCTATGGCTAGCATGCTTCTGAAGAATTTCTCTCAAATAAGACATCAAAGAGCAACAGTAGTAAAGTAAGAAAGCCTTTTGAAGCCAGGAAATAGCATCTTAACAACAATAGGAAATATAGATATCAGCACTTACCTTTGACAATGCATAGGGAACGAGAGCAGACTTGATAGAATAAAGTGAGGAATCAGTTTTTTTTTGCTCACATTGTGTACTTAAAACCTTTTTAAAAAGGTGATGCTAATATGTCTTTTTTATTTATCTGAAATCCAATTCATTCTTTATTTCGAAAAACTGAAATTAAGATAAGGGAAGCTTTTAATACTGCGGCAAACTAAATTGAAAATTTGTTATGTATAATTTTAGGGAAAATGATGATGCATTTGTAGAAAGAAACAGAGTAAATATTTGAATTAACATATCTATTTGTTTTAGTTTTGCAGATGCTGCCTAAACTGGAGTGTTTCCAGCATCAGTGCTGAAGTTAAGGGGTGGACTCCCTGGTCTTCTCCAAAAAAAAATTAGGTGTGTTTTTATTTTACATCCACACAATAATGTTTTAATATATCATGCAAAAGTTTCATTCAAAAGTACGGGGGCAGGGGGGATAAAGCTCATTTAAATAACTCTTTTTATGCCACACAAAAACATAAATTGATATGTATAATAAAGTCAGATTCTTACTTTAATTTCCAAAAACTCTTATTTACAGCCTTTGTCCAAACATGGACAAAAGTGCTGAACTCCAGAGATGAGGCAAGGATGATCACTCTGGACGTGAATGTAGCATATGGCATCAAGGAGCACACTCAAAACTGGAACTCGAGGGAGGATTTTCAATTAGCTAGAGCCATACTTCGTGCAAAAAAAGATGGTTGTGGTTGTTAGAGATGAATCAACTTGATTCCAGAAGATCACTAAGAATTTCTCAGAGTAATATCCAAACCCAATCATTTTCAGCTACTTTATTGATAACTTTCCCACCATAACGTCAGAAGTGGGGATGTTCACTGATGGTCACACTGTTTGGCACCATTTGCTACTCTTTAAACACTGAAACCACTTATGTTCATATGTAACATCATCCAGTCATGAAGTTTTAATGCCAGTCTTTGGCTAAAGAAGCAAGTTTCAATCACACCACACAAATGCCGGGCATTGACCATCACAAACAAGAGCCAATGTCACCACTACCCATTAAGTGGCATTACCATTGCTAAAATCCCCTACTAACAACATGGAAAGTTTAGCATTGAGCAGAAGGTGAACTGCAATAACCAAATAAACATGATAGCTACCAATGCAGATCAGAAGTGAGTAATTCACTGCCTGATTTCCCAGTACTCGACTATTAGCTATAAGGCACAAATCAAGACTGTGATGGAACAGTCTGCACTTGCCTGGATGGCTGCAGCTCCGACAACACTAAAGAAATTTGACACCAAACAGGACAAAACAGCCTGTATGACTAGCACCCATCAAATTCACCATCTTTCATATTTAGTCCCTGAATCACAGATGCATACCATCAGCAGGCGTTGGGAGGTCATATTGTGGCTGTACAGGACATTGGCTAGGCCACTGTTGGAATAGTGTGTGCAATTCTGGTCTCCTTCCTATCAGAAGGATGTTGTGAAATTTGAAAGCGTTCAAAAAAGATTTACAAGGATGTTGCCAGGGTTGGAGGCTGGGGCTAAGGAGTGACCTTATCGGGGTTTATAAAATCATGAGGGGCATGGATAGGATAAATAGACAAAGTCTCTTCCCTGGGGTGGGGGAGTCCAGACTAGAAGGCATAGGTTTAGGGTGAGAGGGGAAAGATATGAAAGAGACCCAAGGGGCAACTTTTTCATGCAGAGGGTGATAAGTGTATGGAATGAGCTGCCAGAGGAAGTGGTGGAGACTAGAATGATTGCAACATTTAAAAGGCATCTGGATGGATATACGAATAGGAAAGGTTTGGAGAGATATGGGCCGCGTGCTGGCAGGTGGGACTAGATTGAGTTGGGATATCTGCTTGGCATGGACAAGTTGGACCGAAGGGTCTGTTTCCGTGCTCTACATCTCTATGATGCATTGCAATAACTCACCCAGGCTCTCCAAATGTATGTCTACAATCCATAGTGCCAAGTAAGTACCTCTCCAAGCCATCCTTCATTGTCATTCAAGTCCTGGAATCCTTCCTAAACAGCAATGTGGATGTACTTATACCCTGAAGACTGAAGTGATTAAGGAATGCTGCTCACTACCACCTTCTCAAGGGGAACTACAGATAAGCAATAAAAGCTGACTTAGCCAGTGATGCTCACAGCCCACAAATGATCTTCAAACTCAAGTAAATAGGTTACAAACACATAAGAATTAGAAACAGGAATAGGCCTTTTGGTCCTTTGAACCTGCTCTGTCATTTAATAAGATCATGGATATCTGATTTTTAACTACCTCCCATAAATTGACCATAGAACAATACAGCACAGGAACAGTGCTTCAGCTCATCATGGCTGTGTTGACCAGGATGCCATTCTAAACTAATCCCATCTACCTGCACATGGTCCATATTCCTCTATTTCTTGCCTGTTCACGCATCTGTCCAAATTATCTGCTTCTATCGCTCCCACTGGCAGTGCATGCCAAGCACCTACCACCCTCTGTGTAAGTAAACCTTCCTTGCACATCTTACTTAAACATTCCCCCTCTCACAGTAAACCAAGCCCCCTAGAATTTTACATTTCCACCCTGGGAAAAAGATTCTGATCACCTATTCTATCCATACCTCTCAATTTTATGTACTTCTTTCAGCCTCTGACACTATAGCAAGCTAATTTCCTCCAATCCAGGCAATATCCTGGTAAAGCTGTTTTGCATTCTCTCCAAGGCCTGCACATCCTTCTTCCAGTATGGCAACTACCTTATTCCCACGTATCTCCCCACGTGATAGCAATAACTCTTTCAAATCATTTCTATTTTCCTAAGGTAACTCAATAACTTATTCCAACTTTTGATGACTTCCTCATTATCCAATTTAATTTGAGAAATGTCCAATTCAGAATCCTCTGAACTTGGTTCTTCACCCAGTGTTGCAACCAGTAATACATTCTCCTTCTGCTTTTCTTCCCTATCTAAATATCTTTTGAGCATGTTCAAATGATCAGAGAGAAATCTGTGTGTGTGAGTCCTTCCCAAATAGTTCACCTCACTCAATATCCTTTCTATTAGATAAGGACCACTAAACCTTGCTTTTAAAGGTTCATTGATCACTGGAAGTAACACTAACACTTTATCTCAGTTAGCAAAATTTGCGAGTTTTTGATTTCTTGTCTACTTCCTGTTCCTGTTTTGTCTCAGCCGTTCAATCAAACGTGGTCTCTGATTATCCTGCTTCAACATTTTTTTTCCTATCCAGGAGACAAGGGTGGAGATGACGTGGAGACCAGGAGGGTGTCGGGAAGGTAAGGACTTAGTATATATTTAGGCAGTGACTAAACCTGAGATACGACACATGTAGTATCTCCCTCCCGCCCCCCCCCCCCCCTTCCTCTAACCAAAACAAAAAGGCTCTGTAAGGTGAGGCTTTTATTTTATCTTTTATCTTTTTCTTTCATACATTTAAGTGCATTGTTTGGTTTTAGTTATTTGATATAAAACTAAGGCTTACAATGGCAGTGGACCTTAGACCACTGGCATGTGCCTCTTGCTTGATGTGGGAGCTCAGGAACATAGGTAAAAACAAGGACTGCAGATGCTGGAAACATTTTGGGCAAAAGCCCTTCATCAGGAATAGAAGGGCTTATGCCAGAAACATAGATTTTTCCTGCTCCTCGGATGCTGTCTGACCTGCTGTGCTTTTCCAGCACCATTCTAATCCAGAGCTCAGGAACATGGCTGATGTTCCTGACTGTTACACTTGCAAGAAATGTGTCCAGCTGCAGCTGTTGTTTGACCGTATGACAGCTCTGGAACTGCGGATGGACTCACTGTGGAGCATCAGCGATGCGGAGGTGGTAGTGGATAGCATGTTCAGTGAACTGATCACACCACAGCTTAGAATTGCTGAGGGAGACAGTGAATGGGTGACCAAAAGGCAGAAAAAGAGTAGGGAGGCAGCGCAGTTGTCTCCTGCAGTCATCTCCCTCCAAAACAGGTATACCGTTTTGGATACTGTTAGGGGAGATGGCTCATCAGGGGATGGCAGCAGTTGTTAAGATCATGGCACTGTGGCAGGCACTGCTGTTCAGAAGGGCGGGAAAAAGACTTGTAGGGCCACAGTCATAGGGGATTCTACTGTAAGGGGAGTAGATAGGCGGTTCTGTGGCCAAAATATGACTCCTGGATGGTATGTTGCCTCTCAGATGCCTGGGTAAGGGATGTCACCCATCGGCTGCAGAACATTCTAAAAGGGGAGGGCGAACAGCCAGTTGTCTTGGTGCGTATAGGCACCAATGATATAAGTAAATGCGAGATGAGACCTTGAAAGAAGAATTCAGGAGCTAGGAGACAAGTTAAAAAGGAGGACCTCAAAAGGTAGTGATCTCGGGATTACTGCCAGTGCCACGTGCTAGCCAGCGTAGAAGTGAGAAAATAGTTGGGACGACCATGTGGCTTGAGGGATGGTGTAGGAGGGAGGGGTTCAGATTTGTTGGACATTGGGACCGATTCGGGGAAGGTGGGACTATTACATATTGGATGGTCGACATCTGAACCAGACTGGAACTAATGTCCTTGGGGGAAGTTTTTGCTACTGCTGTGGGGAGATTTTAAACTAATGTGGCAGAGGGCTGGGAACCAGAACAGAAGACAAGTAGACAGCAAGTTGGAAACTGAAGACTGAAAGAATCATGAAGATAACATTAATAAGGGGAAGAGTAGGCAGAGAACAGATGAACGCAAAAGAACTAGTGGCCTGAAGTGCATATACTTTAATGCAAGGAGTATAGATGAACCTGGGGACTGGATTGGTGCCTGGGAGTATGACGCTATTGCAATCACAGAGACTTAGTTGAAGGAAGATGATTGGCAACTAAATGTTCCAGGATATAGACACTTCAGACAGGACAGAGAAGAAAGTAAAAGGGTGGGAGGAATTGCATTGCTGGTCAGGGATGATATCACGACTGTGCTAAAAGAGGACAATAGACAATAGGTGCAATCTGCCCTTCGAGCCTGCACCACCATTCAATATGATCATGGCTGATCATCCTTAATCAGTATCCTGTTCCTACCTTATCTCCATAACCCTTGATTCCACTATCCTTGAGAGCTCTATCCAATTCTTTCTGAAATGAATCCAGAGACTGGGCCTCCACTGCCCTCTGGGGCAGAGCATTCCACGCACCCACCACTCTCTGGGTGAAGAAGTTTCTCATCTTTGTCCTAACTGGCCTACCTCGTATTTTTAAGTTGTGTCCTCTGGTTCGGGACTGACCCATCAGCGGAAACATGTTTCCTGCCTCCAGAGGGTCCAATCCTTTAATAATCTTATGTCTCAATCAGATCCCCTCTCAGTCTTCTAAACTCAAGGGTATACAAGCCCAGTCGCTCCAGTCTTTCAGTGTAAGGTAGTCCCGCCATTCCAGGAATTGACCTCATGAACCTACGCTGCACTCCCTCAATAGCCAGAATCTCTTTCCTCAAATTTGGAGACCAGAACTGCACACAGTACTCCAGATATGGTCTCACCAGGGCCCTGTAGAGCTGCAGAAGAACCTCTTTGCTTCTATACTCAATCCCTCTTGTTATGAAGGCCAGCATGCTATTAGCCACCTTCACTACCTGCTGTACCTGCATGCTTACCTTCATTGACAGGTGTACAAGAACACCCAGATCTCTTTGTACTGCCCCTTAACTAAATTAATTCCATTTCGGTAGTAATCTGCCTTTCTGTTCTTGCACTAAAGTGGATAACCATACATTTATCCACATTAAACTGCATCTGCCTTGCATCTGACCACTCACCTAACCTGTCCAGGTCACCGTGTAATCTCCTAACACTTCACCCTGCCACCCAGCTTAGTATCATCAGCAAATTTGCTAATGTTATTAATAATACCATCATTAATATATATTGTAAAAAGCTGCGGTCCCAGCACTGATCCCTGTGGTACCTCACTGGTCACTGCCTGCCATTCTGAAATGGAGCTGTTTATCACTACTCTTTGTTTCCTATCAGCCAACCAACTTTCAATCCAAGTTAGTACTTTGCCCCCAATACCATGCGCCCTAATTTTGCTCACTAACCTCCTATGTTAGACTTTATCAAAAGCTTTCTGAAAGTCCAGGTACACTACATCTACTGGATCTCCCTCGTCCATCTTCAGAGTTACATCCTCAAAAAATTCCAGAAGATTAGTCAACCATGATTTCCCCTTCATAAATACATGCTGACTCTGACCTATCCTGTTACTACTATCCAGATGTGTTGTAACTTCATCCTTTATAATAGACTCCAGCATCTTTCCCACCACTGAGGTCAGACTAACTGGTCTATAATTTCCTGCTTTCTCAAAAAGTGGTACAACCATTAGCCACCCTCCAATCCACAGGAACTGATCCCGAATCTGTCGAACTCTGGAAAAGAGTCTCCAACGCATCCACGATTTCTCAAGCCACCTCCTTCAGTACCCTGGGATGTAGACCATCAGGCCCCGGGGGACTGATCAACCTTCAGACCTAACAGCCTCTCCAACACCAATTCCTGGCAAATAAAATTCCCGTAAGTGCAGGTCCTTCAGCCACTGTTACTTCAGGAAGATTGCTTGTGTCTTCCTCAGTGAACTCAGATCTGAAGTAACAATTCAATTCTTCTGCCATTTCTTTGTTCCCCGTAATATATTCCCCTGTTTCTGAGTAATGAGGCATTATGGGTGGAGCCGAGAAATAAGGGTGCAGTTACAGTGTTGGGGCTGTACTACAGGCATCTCAACAGCAAGTGAGAGTAGATTAGATTAGATTCCCTACAGTATGTAAACAGGCCCTTCAGCCCAACAAGTCCATACCGAACCCTCCAAAGAGTCACCCACCCACACCCATTACCCTACCCTCTATTACCCCCTGACTAATGCACCTAACACTACGGGCAATTTAGCATGGCCAATTCACCTGACCGGCACATCTTTGGACTGTGGGAGGAAACCAACGCAGATACGGGGAGAATGTGCAAACTTCACACAGACAATTACCCAAGGATTGAACCTGGGTCCCTGGCGCTGTGAGGCAGCAGTGCTAACCACTGAGCCACCGTGCCACCTGTGAGGAAGAACAACAAATAGGTAAACAGATTATGGAAAAAATGTAGAGGTGACAGGGTAGTGGTGATGGGAGATTTTAATTTACCAACATTGACTGGGATACACTTAGTGACAGAGGTCTGAATGGGGCATAATTTGAAAGAAGTGTCCTGGAAAGTTTTCTACAGCAGTATGTCAATAGCCTGACGAGGAAAGGAGCCATATTGGACCTGGCATTGGGACATGAGCCAGGCCAGGTGGTAGAAGTTGCGGTGGGGGATTTCTTTGGGAACAATTCTGTACGTTTTAGAATATTCATAGACAAAAATAACAGTGATCCTAAGGGAAGTGTACTAAACTGGGTCAAGGCCAATTATATCAAAATTAGGCAGGAGCTGGGAAATGTGGATTGGACACAGCTATTTGAAGGCAAGTCCACATTTGAGATGTGGGAGGCTTTCAAAGATAGTGCAGGATAGGCATGTCCCATTGAAAGCAAAGGGTAGGAAAGGCATGATTTGTGAACTGTTGATGACAGGAGAAATCGTACGACTAGCCAAGAGGAAACGGGAAGCATACATAAGGTCCAGGCAGCTAAGAACAGAACGGGCCCTGGAGGAATATCGAAAGAGAAGGACCAGTCTTAAATGAGGAATCGAGTGGACTAAAAGGAGTCATGAAATAACTTTAGCAAGCAGAATTAAGGAGAATCCCAAAGCCTTTTATTCTTATATAAGCAGCAAGCCGGTAACTAGGGAAAGGATTGGTCTATTAAAAGATAATGAAGGAAGGCTGTGTGTTGAACCTGAGAGTATGGGTGAGATTCTGAATGATTACTTTGCATCAGTGTTCACTGACGAGAGGGACATAATGAATGCTAAGATTAGAGATAGAGGGTTGATCACTCTGGATCACGTTAACATAAGCAGGGAAGATGTGTTGTGTAGGCTAGAGGTTATTCAGGGGGACAAATCCCCAGGACCGGATGGAATCTAGCCCAGGTTGCTGAGGGAGGTGAGAGAGGAAATAGCTGGAGCACCGAAATATCTTTGTAGATCCTTAAACACAGGTGAGGTGCCGGAGGACTGAAGGGTTGCTCATGTTGTCCCCATGTACAAGAAGGGTAGTAGTGATATTTCAGTTAAATACAGACCAATGATCCTGACGTCAGTAGTGGGAAAATTGCTGGAGAAGGTACTGAGGGGTAAAATCTATTTATATTCAGAAAAGAATGGGCTTGTCAGTGATAGGCAACATGGTTTTGTGCAGGGGAGATCATGCCATTCCAACTTAACAGAGTTCTTTGAGGAAGTGACTAAGTTGATAGATGAAGGAAGGGCTATAGATGTCATATAAATGGACTTTAGTAAGGCATTTGATAAGGTTCCCCATGGTAAACTAATAGAGAAAGTGAAGTCACATGGTGTGCAGGGTGTTCTAGCGAGGTGGATGAAGAACTGGTTGGACAATAGGAGATAGAGTAATAGTTGAAGGGAGTTTCTTGAAATGGAAGAAGGTTCCACAGGGATCAGTGCTGGGGCCACTGTTGTTTGTGATATACATAAATGATCTGGAAGAGGGAACTGTTGGTATGATCAGCAAGTTTGCAGATGACACAAAGGAGTAGCAGAAAGCATAGGGGATTGTCAAAGAATACAGGAGAATATAGATTGACTAGAGAGTTGGGTAGAGAAGTAGCAGATGGAGTTCAATCCAGGCAAATGTGAGGTGATGCATTTAGGCAAGTGTCGTTCTAGACCAAATTTATATAATGAGCAGAAGAGTCTTGGGAAACGTTGATGAGCAGAGAGATCTGGGAGTTCAGGTCCGTTGTACACTGAAGGTTGCAGCACAGGTGGAGAGTGGTCAAGAAGGCTTCATTGACCACTCTGCCTTCATTGGATGAGGTATTGAGTATAAGAACTGGCAGGTCATGTTAAAATTGTACAAGACTTTGGTTCGGCCGCATTTAGAATACTGTGTACAGTTCTGGTCGCCACATTACCAAAAGGATGTGGACGCTTTGGAGCGGGTGCAGAGAAGGTTTACGAGGATACTGTCTGGTATAGAAGGTGCTAGAAGAGAGTTTGAGTAGGTTGGGTTTGTTTTAATTAGAAAAAAGGAAATTTGGGGGGGTGGGGGGGAAAACCAGATTGCAGTATACAAAATCATTAAGGGTATAGACAGGGTAGATAGAGATGAGCTTTTTCCCAGGATGAAGGATTCAATAACTAGGTCACACTCTCAAGGTGAGAGATGAAATGTTTAAGGGGGACACACGTGGCATGTCCTTTACACATGCCTGGAACATGTTGCCAGCAGAGGTGGTAAAGGTAAGCACTGTAGATTCATTTTAGGATGTATCTGGACAGATGCAGGAGAAGGTGGAAAGCAGAGGGATACAGATGCTTAGGAGTTTGGCAACAAATTTAGACAGAAGATTTGGATCGGCTCAGGTTTGGAGGGTTGAAGGGCCTGTTCTTGGGCTGTAAATTTTCTTGGTTCTTAACTCCTCCTGTCTCAACTGGTGACTTTGTAACCTCCTTACCAGAGTCAGGAAAAATCCCAGCACATACTTCCCGATTTTCCACTGGTTTTCCAACCACAGTTGGCAGCATTTCTACCTGTGACCCAGCTATATTGTTAGCAAGGACAAATTGTATTCCAGAGCAGAGAGCTCTTCCTGTACCCCTACCACCACTTCTCCACTTTTCACTGGACACTAACCTCACTCTACATAATTGAGCACTTGTTGCCTCACTATGAACTCCACATACTAGCACTACTACTGGCAATAGTCCTTCTGAATTACATATCTCATCTTTCATCAAAGATTAACATGATCCCGTATCTCTTAATACTGTAACCTATTTACCTGCTGCTCCTGGCCTCTGCAAGTCAGCCTTACTTTCGCAAGTAAATGGTTTAAGACGACCTGACACTTTTCCCTTAATCAACCTCCGACCAGGTTGTACATTCCGGTGCAGCATTTTAGCCTCCTCTGTGCTTTCCTTTACCACTTAAACAAAATTCACTGATTTATCCTGTTTTCCTACATTCATCTTCTCAGTGCTTTTTCTAAGCGACCACTGTGACTTCAATGTGGACTACTTTATTGTAATGAAAACACTGGAGCTTTTTCACTTCTCTTTCCTCTTCACAGGTATCCTTTTTATTCTGTGGTAAGTTATCTTTGAGTTTTTCTGAGGTCTACATTCCCCCTATCATGTGAGGATTTCTCTTTTCCCAAATTTATATCCTTGATGGATTGAAATTTATGTTGGAAGCCAAACTTTGAGTTAAAAAACAACTTCTAATCATCAGCCATTTCAGCTGCCAACCTTGCAGTTTAACTCTCGGCTCTTCCACAGGAGTTCTCACTACTTCAGGAAGTGAACTTTTGAACTCCTCCAAAATAATAGTCTTTCTAAGAGCATCATATGTTTGATCTACCTAACAAAATAACTTTGGTCCTTTCAAACTCAATGTATGTTTGACTAGGGTCTCTCCTTAGATTCCTGAAATGTTGCCTGATATGCACTTAAGATGGGTTTCTTCACCTCCTGAAACTCCTCTCCACCACACCCCCCACCCCCCGCCCCCCGCCCCCACCAAAACTTCTCTGCGAGGGCAATTTGTTCTTTTTCTCTTTTCTCTGCTTTTAGTCATAATTCAAACGTGTTCATTTCATTTCTTTTTCTCTTGCCTCTAACTCAAGCTGCTTCATTGTCAATTGAATGTACCCATTTCCACAGAGTCTGGTGGTGTTTCCAGCAAATTTAAATGCTGAGTTATTGCTGTGATTATCTCTCCTTTTCTCATGGATGGAGGCAACTCCAACAGCTTTGCTTTGCTCACCTTTTATAAAGCCCGCCTCAGGTGACTGTGTGGAGTTTGCACATTCTCCCCGTGTCTGCATGGGTTTCCTCCCACAGTCCAAAAATGTGCAGGTTAGGTGAATTGGCCATGCTAAATTGCCCATAGTGTTAGGTGAAGGGGTAAATGTCGGGGTGGGTTGCGCTTCAGCAGGTCGGTGTGGATTTGTTGGGCCGAAGGGCCTGTTTCCACACTGTAAGTAATCCAATCTAAACCTAAACCTCTTCACCCCCAGAAAACTCTTAGTGACTGAAAAAGTCATTACTATCCCAAGCAGTGTTTAAACCAACCGAATTCAACACCCAGAACAAGACATTAACATCATACACTCACCATCTTTCATTCCAACAACCCTAATCCCAAATTGGAACAATCGAATCAATCCTGACAAGAGCCTCCAATTTGTTATGGACCAGGCCCTCAAAATATTTTAAGGAGGTACCCTGGACCTTAAATGGATATTCCAGGTGGTCAAACCACTCGGCTTTAAGCAAAACAGAATTTATTTAAATACTACAGTTGAAACACAAACAAAAGAAAACAGAATTTAGAATAACTTAACTAGTTGAAAACTCAACACAAAGGAGCATTTCCAATTCCCATAACATCCTATAAGTGCACCCCTTGTCAAAAGGCAAACACAAACACAGGTTCTTTCAGGCAGGAGAGATTTCAGAGGAAGAAGTCAGTCAATCATCTGCTGAAGCTTGGAACCTTTTTTTTGGGATTGCAGCAGCTTCTCACTGCTACAACAGAAGAAACCCGAATTGGGAAACCTGGCCACTCCCCCACCATTGTTAAACTAGGTTCTTTCCCAAACATTTCAGCACCTTTAGATTAAAAAGTGACTTTGGGGGCTTTACAAAAGGTGAACAAAACAAAACTGCTGGAATTGGAGTTGCCTTCATCCATGTGAAAAGGAGAGATAATTGTAGCAATAACTCGACATTTGAGACTCTCTCAAAGAAAAACAAGGACAAAATTGCTAAAAAAGGCAGCATCACAACACGGTGGCTCAGTGGTTAGCACTGCTGCCTCACAGCACTAGGGTCCCAGATTCAATTCCAGCCTCAGGAAATTGTCTGGGTGGAGCTTGCACATTCTCCCTGTGTCTGTGTGGGTTTCCTCTGGGTGCTCCGGTTTCCTCCCACAGTCCAAAGATGTGCAGGTTAGGTGAACTGGCTATGCTGGATTGCCCATAGTGTTAGGTGCATTAGTCAGAGGGTCTGGGTGGGTTACTCTTTGGAGGGTCAGTGTGGACTAGTTGGGCCAAAGGGCCTGTTTCCACACTATAGGGAATCTTATCTCTGAATGGCTTTTAATACAATTTTCTCCTTTCTTTAACAAGGAGACACAAATGCCGCACAACTGTAACAAAATATCTCTCCTGTTCTTTTCACTTACTGAGCAATAAATGTCAACATTCCATTTTCAGTATCTGCACACTAATTTTGTGAGATTCACGTACCATGGTCCCCTGTTCTCCCTGCCAAGTGGACAAGTTCACAGTTTCACACAATCATATTCCATTTGTTGAGTGTTTGCCCACTCACAGCCTATTTAAATCTCTGTGCAATAAAATAAAACTAAGATTGTGGATGCTGGTGATCTGAAACAAGATTACTGGCAAAACTCAGCAAGTCTGACAGCATCTGTACGGGTGGGCACGTCTCAGATTGGATAAGTGTTGAAAGTTGTGTTCCACAGGGATCAGTGTTGGGAACCTTGCTTTTTTCTTTGGTTTATATAACTGATTTGGAGAAGGATATTGAAGGCAAGATCTCTAAATTCGCAGATGATGCTAAGCTAGGTGAGGATGGTGTGAAGTGATTTCAGAAGGTGGCCAAATGGGCAGGACACCAGGCAGATTAACTTCCATGTAGAGAAACGTGAGCCATTGCATTTTGGTTGAACAAACATGAAGCAGCAATACAGGCTCAATGATACTATTTCAAACAGGAGCAGAGGGACCTTGGGGTTCACATGCATGATTCTCTGAAGGCAGCCAGGCAAGTTGAAACAATTAAGAAAGCTTATAGCATCCTCTGGATTATAAATATAAGCATAGAAAATAAGAAAGGAAGTGGTGTTACACTTCTACAAATCAGACCACGTTTGTAGTCACCGAAAAGTATGGCACTGGAAAAGCACAGCAGGTCAGCCAGCATCCGAGAAGGAGAATCGGTGTTTCGGGCATAAGCCCTTCATCAAGTTTGGAGGCTGTTGGGCATAAGCGGAACCATGATCTGTGAACTAGTAAAGATCAAAAATCAGAGTTGTGCAGCACAGAAACAGACCCTTCGGTATTACTCATCCATGCTAACCAGATATCCTTAATTAAATTAAAGCAGCATATTGGCTCAGGGGTTAGCACTGCTGCCTCACAGTGCCAGAGTCTCAGGTTCAATTCCACCTTCTGGCAACTGCGTGGGTTTCCTCCAGGAGCTCTGGTTTCCTCAGAGTCTGAAGATGGACAGGTTAGGTTAGACACTAAATGGCTCTGGTCAGACCACATTTTGAATATTTTTGTGCAGTTGTACTGGCCTTGGAGCATGTTCAGAGGAGGTTCACAAGAACGGTCCCAGGAACGAAAAGCTTAACATTTAAGGAATGTTTGAGGACTCTGTACTCGATGGAGTTTAGAAGATCGAGGGAGGATCGAATTGAAACATACAGAATACTGAATGGCCTGGACAATGATGATGTGGGGAAGATGTTTCCATTGGTAGGAGAGATTAGGACCCCAGGGTTACAGTACAGGGAAACCTTTTAGAACAGAGATAAGGAGAATCTTCTTCAGTTCAACAGTAGTGAATCTATGGAATTCATTGGCACAGCAGGCTGTGGAGGCCAGGTCACTGAGTATAGTTAAGACAGAGATAATTAGATTCTTCAGTATCAAAGAGATCAAGGGTTACAGCGCATTCTTGAAGTCCAGTAACACCCATTGGCTCTCCTTGGTCTAACCTGCTTGTCACCTCCTCAAAGAATTCTAACAGATTTAACAGGCATGACCTCCCCTTGATGAAACCATGGTAACTTTGCCCAACTGTATCATGCACTACCAAGTATTTAGAAATCTCATTCTTCACAATGGACTTCAAAATCTTACAAAGACGGTGGCATATTGGCACAGTGGTTAGCACTGCTGCCCTCACAGCGCCAGAGACCCGGGTTCAATTCCCACCTCAGGCGACTGACTGTGTGGAGTTTGCACATTCTACCCGTGTCTGCGTGGGTTTCCTCCGGGTGCTCCGGTTTCCTCCCATAATCCCAAAAAAAATGTGCAGATTAGGTGCATTGGCTATGCTAAATTGCCCGTAGTGTTAGGTAAAGGAGTAAATGTAGGGGGAATGGATCTGGGTGGGTTGCTTTTCGGCGGGTCGGTGTGGACTTGTTGGGTCGAAGGGCCTGTTTCCACACTAAGTAATTTAATCTAAAGACTGAGGTCAGGCTAATTGGATGATAATTTCCCATCTTTTGCCTTACATTAGCGATTTTCTAGTCCTCTGAGAACCTGCCCAACCCCAGTGATGCCTGAAAAATCACTACTAAAGCCTCTACTATCTCTTCAGCTATCTCCATTAGAATTCTAGTGTGTACACACATGGTCCACTTCCAACCCTTTCAGTTTTTCTAACACCTTCTCCTTGGTGATGGCCACCATACTCCTCTCTGCCCCCTAACTCTTTGAATTTTTGGGATATCATTTGTGTCTTCCACCATGAAGACAGATGCAAAGTACTTATTCAGTTCCTTAGCCATTTCTTTGCTCCCCATTACTACTTCTCCAGCATCATTTTCCAATGGCCCAATGTACACTTTTGTGTCTCATTTGCCATTTATATATTTCTCTCTTTCCATCACTAAAGTAAACATAACCAAATTGTGGTCACTAAAATGCTTATGTACCTCCAAATCTAACACCTGGCCTGGTTCATTACCTAGTACTAAATCCAATATGGCCTCGCCCCTTGTTGGCCTGTCTACATACTGTGTCAGGAGACCCTCCTGCACACATTGGACAAAGACTAACCTATCTATAGTACTTCCAGTCAACATTTGGAAAGTTAAAGCCCCCATAACAGCTACCCTGTTACTCTCCCTCCTATCCAGAATCAGCCTTGCTATCCTTTCCCTACATCTCTGGAACTATTCTGATGCCTACAGAAAACTCCCAACAGGGTGACCTCCTTTTTCTGTTTCTAACCTCAGTAGATGAGTCATCAAAATATTCTGCCACTGTAATACTGTCCTTAAATAACAATGCCATGCCTCTCCTCTTTTTCCTGTTCTTACTGAAATATCTAAACCCTGGAACCTGCAACAACCATTCCTGTCCCTGCTCTATCCATGTCTCTGAAATGGCCACAACATCGAAGTCCCAGGTACCAACCCATATTGCAAGCTTACTGACCTCGCTAGCAGGAGGCACAGGCAACAAACCAGAGATAATAACTCTTTGTTCTAGCTCTAAGCTTCCACCCTAGCTCGTGAACTTCTGCTTTAAATCCCCATCCCTTTTCCTACCTATATCTTTGGTGCCTATGCACATTTCGCAAATTCCTTTTCTTGTGATCTACTACCAACCTGATGCTCCCAGTTCACCTGCATATTGAAATCTGCTATGATCACTGTAGCCTTACCTTTCTGTCTCGGTGTATCTTATGCCCAAAATTCTGACGACTGTTTGGAGGACTGTACATAACACCCATTGTGGATTTTTTTTTTTAAAACTTTGCAATTCCTCAACTCTACCCACACAGATTCCACATCATCTGACCCTACTTAGTTTACTGCTATTGATTTAATTTCAAGTTTGTTTTTTTAACAGAGCAACCCTACCTCCTCTGCTCACCTGTCTGTCTTTTCAATAGAATACATATCCTTGGATATTTATTCTCCATGATGCCCATTATATCACATCTGCCAATTTCGATTGGCACCACAAGCTCACTTACATTATTTTGTATATGTGCATTCAGATATAACACCTTCGGTCTTTAATTGACTGTGTGTCTTCTCACTGTCATTTTTTATCCTATGTGTTTGAAGTTTGATTCTTAATGCTTTTCAAACGCACTCTTATTTTGTGTGCTGGAGAGTTTAATAATTTTTCCTGACTTTTTTTTCATATTTTTCCATGCAGTTGAATCTAATCTGCAGCTTTGCTTCCCATTGGTCATTATACTTCTTGCAGTTTTACCCTTCCTTTCTCCCCCTTTGTTTCCTTGTTTAAAGAGTGCTCTTAACCCTTTGCACTAGAACACTGCTCCCAGCTCGCTTCAGATGTAGACCATCCCAACTGTACAGATTCCTCCTGTTCCAATACAGATGTTAGTGCTCCATGGAAAGGAACCCCTCTTTCCTGCACCACTCCTTTAGCCACGTGTTTATTTCCCTTACTCTCACATCTGTATGCCAATTTGCATGTGGCTCAGACAGTAATTTGGAGATTATGACCCTTGAGGACTTGTTCTATCATTTGATTCCTAGTTCTTAATAATCCCTAAACAGGTCATCTTTCCTCATCTTGCCTCCATTGCTTGTCATTACGTGAACCACAACTGAATCCTCCCCTTCCTTCTCCAACATCCATTCAAGCCAGTCAAAGATGTCCTGCACCCTGACACCGGGCAGGCAACGCACTAGGCGGGACTCTTGATCCTGCTTATAAAGGATATTATCTATTCCCCTAATTATAGAATCCCCTACAACTACCACTTAACTTTTTGCTCCCCCTCTTGAATGCCTCCAGTACCTTGGTCAGCTGGCTCATCCTCCCTACAGCTATGTTCCTCATCCATACAGGGAGCAAGTACCTCAGATCTGTTGGACAAAGTTAAAAGCTGAGATTCCTCTACTTGGCTCATTTGTGGTCACACCCTGCTTCTTTCCTTGACCACTGACTGAATTTGTGATAGCTAATCTACCAGGTATGACTGCCTCCTGAAACAAAGCTTCCAGGTAACTCTCCCCTTCCTCTTAAAAACCTCTATAAGGTCACCCCTCAACCTCCAATATTCAAGGGGAAAAAAAACCCCAGCCTTTCCCTATAGCTCAAACTCTCCAACCCAGCAACATCCTGGTAAATCTTTTCTGTACCCTTTCATGTTTAACAACATCTTTCCTGCAGCTGCAAGTCCAGAATTGAATGCAGTACTCCAAAAGTGGCCTAACCAATGTCTTGTACAGTTGCAACATGATATCCCAACTCCTATAATCAATGCACTGACCACTAAATGCAAATGGACCAAAGACTTTCTTCACTACCTATCTACCTGTGACTCCACTAGCAATGCAAAGTCACTACTTTTGGCAACATTCCCCAGGACCCTACCATTAAGGTGTATAAGTCCAACCCTGATTTGTCTTATCAAAATGAAAACCTTCACATTTATCTAAATTAAACTCCATCTGCCATGCCTTGGCCCATTTGGCCAAGGTCCCTTTTATACTGAGATAACAGTCTTCACTGTCTACTACAGCACCAATTCTGGTGTCACCTACAAACTTACTAACAATTCCTCTTAATAATTTACATATATGCAAAAGAGTAGTGGACACAGCATTGATTCTTGCTGCACACCACTGGTCAAAGGCCTCTAGTCCAAACAATACCCCTCTACTACCACTCTCTGTCTCCTACCTTCAAGCCAATTTTGTATTCAAATGGCTAGGTCTCCCTGGATCCCATGTGATCTAATCTTGCTAACCAGACTACCATGCGGAACATTGTCAAACAGCTTGAAGTCCATCTAGACAACATCCACCGCTCTGCCTTCATCAATCTTTTTTGTCACGTCTTCAAAATACTCAATCAATCAAGTTAGTGAGAGACACTTTCCCATGCACAAAGCCATGTTGACTATCCCTAATTAGTCCCTGCCTTTCCAAATACATGTAAATTCTGTCCCTCAGAATCCCCTCCAGAAACATATGCACCACTGACATCAGGCTCTCTGGTCTAAAGTTTCCTGGCTTTTTCTTACCACCTTTCTTAATTAATAGCATATTAGTCACCTTCCAGTCTTCTGTGTCTATCTACAATACAAATATCTCACAATCACTTCCGTAACTTCTTAAAGTTCTAGGGTACAACTGATCAGCTCCTGGGGATTTATCCACCTTTATGTGTTTTAAGACCTCCAGCACCACCTCCTCTGTAATATGAACACTTTTCAAGATTAGATTTGATGAGATTCTCTACAGTGTGGAAACAGGCCCTTCGGGCCAACAGGTCCACACTGCCCCTCTGAAGAGAAACCCACCTTAACCTATTCCCCTACCTTCTATTTACCCCTGACTAATGCATCTAAGACTATGGGCAATTTAGCATGGCCAATTCACCTGACTTGCACATCTTTGGATTGTGACAGGACAGCAGAGCACCCGGATGAAACCCACGCAGACACAGGGAGAATGGGCAAACTCCACACAGACAGGCTGGAATTGAACCCAGGACCCTGGTGCGGTGAGGCAGCAGTGCTAACCACTGAGCCACCATGCCACTCTTATTATTTATTTCCCCAAGTTCTCTAGCTTCCATATCCTCCTCCACAGTAAATACTAATGTGAAATATTTGTTTACTATCTCATCCATCTCCTGCGATTCCACACAGACAGCCTTGTTGATCTTTAAGGGGCCCTATTCTCCCCCAGTTACTCTTTTGCGCTTAATGTATTTATAGAATCTCTTTGGATTCTCCTTAACTCTACTTGCCAAAGCCATCTTACATTCCTTTTTTGCCCTTCTGATTTCCCTCTAGTATAATGCAACTGGCTTTTACTCCTAGAGTATAACATTTGACAAGTTTCAAAAAAGTGCAATAAATTTATTTTAAACTTTTAATGCTAGAATGTGGATCAAGTCCCAGAACTTGACTGTTCTTTTGTTAATGGTCAGCCAGAATTGAAAAGGCAAAAGTATGCGAAAGGTATGAACAATGCTTGAGAATGAAGCCCTCTCCCACAGATGTTTTGGAAAAGACTCCTCCACCATTTAACTGGAAATCATATTTAAAGTTTATATTAAATACATATAATGGAGAACACTATAAAACAGATGATTTATTTTAAACAGCTGGAAAACCACAGCTTAACTTGTTTTCTCAGCTCAATTCTTGGGATTCTTGCTATATAGAGCGAGCATTTTTAGCTGTGCAATGCCAAGTTATTGATCACTTAATCATCAGAAAGATAAAAGTAGCCAACTTCGGAAAGAATGACAATGTAAAATGTCTTTGCAGGGAATAGGGAAAGCTGAACCATTTTTATTTGCCCTTTTCCTTCTAAATGGCACTGTGCAGAATAGTTCCATTGACTCAAACAGGTAACGCAATTACAACATGTCCATGTGTTAGGATGTCATCACGACAGGAAGGAGTGACAAACAACTATTTTCAACACAGAATTAATTTAATGAGGGACATGGATAGGAAAATAGACAGATGTCTTTCCCCTGGAATGGGTGAGTCCAGAACTAGGAGGCATAGGTTTAGGGTGGTGGGGAGGGGGGTGGGGAGTAATTTAAAGAGATCCAAGGGGCAACTTTTTCATGCAAAGGGTGGTGCATGTATGGAATGAGCTGGCAGAGGAAGTGGTGGAGGCTGCAACATATAAAAAGGCATCTGGATGGGTATATGGATAGAAAGGCTTTAGAGGTAATGGGCTAAGGGCTGGCAAATGGGACTAGATTAATTTAGGTTATCTGATCAACGAGTTGGACTGAAGAGTCTGTTTCCATACTATGTATCTCTAGGACTCTAGGTTTAACAGAAATGTGTGTTAATTATTAGAACAGGAAGACAGATGAAACCTGAACTCCAGAACCACATTTTTATTGTATTCAAATTCCACCATGTGCCATGACAAGATTTGAATCCAAGTCCTCGGACATTACCTGGTTCTCTGGCTTAAGAGCCTAGAGATACCACTATGCCATTGCCTGGATATTAATCTTACAGACCAATGGTCAATAACGATAGTGAATAAAATATCTTAAACAGCACAATTTCCGACCATATCAAGGCTTGAATGCAAATCTGATTGGCACTGTTCATTGCCAGATTTTTGTGAGCATAACACATCTTGTCCCTTTCCAATTATGAGGTAGAGAAAGAATTTGTATTTTTATTGTATCTTTCAAACACAAGTATTCAAAAGCATGAAATTTCCAACTAATTATTTTTAAACATGGGAATACTGCTGTGATGTAGGCATGTTGCACATAGCATAGTCCCACAAAAAGCAATTTGGTTGAGGGATAAATGTTGACCATACACAGTAAATACCTTGTTGTAACAAGGGATACTTTATGTCCACCTATGAGCAGACAGGACCACTGCTTAACACCTGAAAGACAGCACTTCCAACAACGTCGTATACCTTCTGCAGAGTGTTGGCAATGACCCATAATTTATATTCTACGGACGATGCTCGTCAATTCTGTAAAGGTGTCATTGAGTTGCAATAGATTTGGCTAAGATCCTCATTAGGATCCATGCAACTAGTGATTAAATACAGTTGTTCGGTGACAGTACAGATTCAACCAGTGAGAGAAAAGGCAGGTGTGTAAAGCAAGTACATAAATGACAACAAGAAAGGTATCACTAGCCTGATAACTGCTGCAACAAAGTCAACTGTTGAATGCTAATGTTGGTTGCGCATCCTCTTCAGTGATAGAGGAAGTCATTTAGTCAAGATGAACAAAGAGGATTGATGAGGGCAGAGTAGTAGATGTGATCTATATGGACTTCAGTAAGGCGTTCGACAAGGCTAAATCCCACGGAATACAGAGCCATTTGGAGACAGAACTGGCTCAAAGGGAGAAGACAGAGGGTGGTGGTGGAGGGTTTTTTTTAGACTGGCGGCCTGTGACCAGTGGAGTGCGCCATAAGGATCGGTGCTGGGTCCTCTATTTTTTTTTAAATTATATAAATGATTTGGATGTGAGCATAAGAGGTACAGTTAGTAAGTTTGCAGGTGACACCAAAATTGGAGGTGTCGTGGACAGCAAAGGAGGTACCTCAGATTACAACAGGATCTTGATCAGATGGGCCAATGCGCTGAGAAGTGGCAAATGGAGTTTAATTCAGATAAATGCGAGGTGCTGCATTTTGGGAAAGCAAATCTTAGCAAAACTTATACACTTAATGGCAAGGTCCTAGGGAGTGTTGCTGAACAAAGAGACCTTGGAGTGCAGGTTCATAGTTCCTTGAACGTGTAGTCAAAGGTAGATAGGTTAGTGAAGGCAGCATTTGGTATGCTTTCCTATATTGGTCAGAGTATTGAGTACAGGAGTTGGGAGGTCATGTTGCAGCTGTAGAGGACATTGGTTAGGCCACTGTTGGAATATTGCGTGCAATTCTGATCTCCTTCCTATTGGAAAGATGTTGTGAAACTTGAAAGGGTTCAGAAAAGAATTACAAAGGATGTTGCCAGGGTTGGAGGATTTGAGTTATGCAGAGAGGCTGAACAGGCTGGGGCTGTTTTCCCAGGAGCGTCACAGGCTGAGGGGTGACCTCAGAGGTTTACAAAATTATGAGGGGCATGGATAGGATAAATAGGCAATGTCTTTTCTGTGGGGTCAGGGAGTCGGGGCATAGGTTTAGGGTGAGAGGGGAAAGAAATAAAGGAGACCTAAGGGGCAACTTTTTCACATGGAGGGTGGTACGTGTATGGAATGAGCTGCCAGACTAAGTGGTGGAGGCTGGTGCAATTGCAACATTTAAAAGGCATTTGGATGAGTATATGAATAGGAAGCGTTTGGAGGGATATGGGCTGGGTACTGGCAAGTGGAACTAGATTAGATTGGGATATCTCGTCAGCATGGATGGGTTGAACCGAAGGGTCTGTTTCCATGTTGTACATCTCTATGACTATGTGCATGAGCAGAGCAGAAACACTCCATATGGGGATGTGAACTCAACAATTCTCTCCTGTTTTTACACAAAGTAAAATACTAACATTTTAGTGAAGAGTTAGTTCTGGTGCATGAAGCATAGAGGGTCTTGTGGGACAGTGGTAACACCCCGACCTCTGAGCCAGGAGGCCTAGGTTCAAATCCCACCAGCTCCAGAGATGAGCAATAAACATCTTGAAACAAGCTGATTTGAAAATATCTAGATAAAAAGAATAGGAAGGATGTAAAAACAATTCACAAGAGTATTACCAAGACTGGAAGGTTTGAGTTATAAGAAGAGGCTGGATCGGCTGGGACTTTTTACCCCTGGAGATTAGGAGTCTGAAGGGTCACCTTATAGGAGATTTATAAAGTCATAAGGGGCATAGATAAGGTGAAAAGTAAGTTTTTTTTTCCCCAGGGTAAGGGAGAACAAAACTAGAGGAAATGGGTTTAAGGGGAGAGGGAAAAGTTTTAAAAATGGGACTGGAGGGGCAACTTTTTTTTTAAAAAAAGTGTATAAGGTACGAGCTGCCAGAGGAACTAGTAGAGATAATGCTATTCCAACTTTTAAAAAGATGTTTGGACAGGTGCATGGATAGGAAACGTTTTGAGGGAATATGGTCCCACTTTAAAAGAAGGGCAGTTGAGTTAGACCAGGCATAGCAGAGGGATTAGTGTTGGCCCCTTATAGTTTGAGATATTCATGAATGGTGTGGATCAGAATGTGAGGTGGATGATGTTTGAACAGATTGGAAAGAAAGCAGCAGCGGAAGAGTTATAATCTTTATTAAAGAGAACATTGGAGTGTAGGAGCAAGAAGTGATCCAATGGAGTCAAAGAGAAAAAAAAAGAGGGCAGAAACAAATAGATACAATTAGTGTAGCCTCAGTGTCGTCTGTAGACTACCTGTTAATGGGAGAGACATTGAGAAGCACATTTGCAAGTTGCTAGAATTATACACAGTCGTTCTAGCACATGGATTTAACCATCAGAATACAGACTCAAAAAGCACAATGTATGTTAAGCATCATTTTCCACATTAGTAATTTTCCACTTCAAAAGAAAAGGAAGCATTGCTGGATCTTGTTCTTGTGAATGAGGTGGGCCAAATAGATCTAGTGTCAGTTGGACATCATTTCAGTACGTTAGTCACTATCCATAAAGCTTAAGGTGGCTATGGAAATTGACAAAGAACAATCCAAAGTAAGCATGATTTGAATTATAGAATCCCTGCAGTGCAGAGGGGGACCAGTTGGTCCATCGCGTCTGCACCAACCATCCAAACAGCATCCCATTCAATCTCTCTCCCTAACCCCGTAACCCTTCATTTATTAGAGCTAATTCACCTAGCCTACACATCCCTGGACACTACAAACAATTTAGCATTGCGTACCCACCTAACCTGCACATATCTGTAGAGGAAACCAGAGCACCGGGTGGAAACTCAAGAGACAGAGGGAGAACATGCAAACTCCTCACAGACAGTTGGCAGAGGCTGAAATTGAACACTGGCATTGAGGTAGATGTAAACCACCATATTGACCCCACGCTGGATTAACTGAAGGAGAGACAACTTAGAATAAGAACTGATTTGGCTCAGGCAAAATTGAAGCAATGAGTACACCACCAGTGTGATAGACTTAATCAGCAAGTGTATGGAGGACTGTATACAGAGGAAGTCAATCTGGGTGTTCTCCAGCAGGAAACCCTGGATGAATCTGCTAAAATCCAAGAGTGAATGGAAAGGACTGAATGACATCACAGATTCTAAAATGAGACTGTGCAAGATAGCAGACAATGACCCATCCCTCCCAGATTGTCTCAACGCCTTCCACGCTCACTTTGAGCAGAATTTCAGCAGAGAGGTAACACCTATTCTGACAAATGGGCATAAAAGAGAGACGGATTCGATGTACGTATAGTCTCTCCTTGAAAAGGGAAATTGATCACAGCAATTAAAAGCAATAAGTTACCTCAATGAAAAAGTGAGGTTTGTTAAACTTCTAGATGAGTAGTATTTAGTTAGGACTCTAGAGACTATTAAAAACCAAGGATGTTTAAGCTCTGGGTCGTACCAGTGGACAAGAACAAAGACCTCCGTTCACAGGACCAGAGCGGAGAAGAAGCAGTGAAGTCAAACATACAAATTTGATAGGAAAGTAATTTCTCCAGATTTTGATTAATTGTGAAGTTTTGTCGAGTGCTTTTAAATCTTTTAAAATGGTGTCATATTTAGATAGCTTGGTTTGTTCTTTTTCTTTCCTTTGTGTCTTGTTAACGTCAAATTTACAGCCTTTTGTGCTTATGTTTCAGGCCATGCTCATTTTGTTTAAAAATCAAAACTTGATCTCCGGCCAGATCTCTTTCTAGAATCTAACCTGTGTAATACTAACATCACTTGGAATCATAACAGTAGAAAGACAATATAATATAAAGGTTATAATTGTAAACAGATGGAAAGAGAAGAAAGAACTTGGGTGTGTACATACTGAAGGTGTACATACTGAAGCAGTCAATAAAGCACAGAGTAATCTGGGCTTTACCTAGAAAGGTATAAAGCTTAAAAACAAGGAAATTAGTGTACTTATATAAACACCGGTTCTACTTCAGTTGGCCAACTGTGTCCAGTCTGGACACCAAGCTTTAGGATAGATAGATAAAGGAATTAGAGAAAGTGCAAAGTTTCTTGACAGAAGCTGCAGTTGTATAGATAGAGTGAGATGGTGGACTATTCTTCTTAAAGGAAAAGGTTTAGAGGAAGGTTGATAGAAGTATTCAAAATCACCAGCTGGAGAGATTAGAGAGAGAAAATCTACTCACATTTGTGGAAGGAACAAGAACCAGATAGAAGTGTTATGATCCTAGCTGATAGTAATACATGGATCCCAGAGTGAAATGTTGCTTGATATTGAGTTTTACTATTTGTTTACAGTGGTAGTCAGTAACTGAACAAATTCACACGATGCTGCTAACTGTTCTTTTAACAAAAGAACAAAGTTTATTACATAGAGAGAGAAAACAGAAATGATTTTATGCTGGATGCAAATGTGCCCACTGAACTGGAAGGTTCATATTCAGATGTCTCATCACCATATTAGGTAACATCATCAGTGAGCCTCCGGTAAAACACTGGCGTTAGTGACCCACTTTCTATTTGTGTGTTTAGGTTTCCTTGGGTTGATGATGTCAGTTCCTGTTCTTTTTCTCAGAGGGTGATAAATGGAGTCCAAGTCGATATGTTTGTTGATAGAATTCCGGTTGGAATTCCATGCTTCTAGGAATTCCCATGCATGTCTCTGTTTGGCTTGTCTTAGGATGGATGTGTTGTCCTAGTCGAAGTGGTGTCCTTCCTCATCTGTATGTGAGGATACTACTGAGAGTGGGTCATATCTTGTTGTGGCTAGTTGATGTTCATGTATCTTGGTGGCTAGTTTTCAACTCTATCAACAAACATATTTACTTGGACCCCATTTACCATCCTCAGGGGGAAAAAAAACAGGAAATGACATCACCTACCCAAGGAAACCTATACACAGAGAGAAAGTGAGGACTGCAGATGCTAGAGATCAGAGCTGGAAAATGTGTTGCTGGAAAAGCACACCAGGTCAGGCAGCATCCAAAGAGCAGGAGAATCGACGTTTCGGGCATAAGCCCTTCTTCAGAAATGAGGACGGTGTGCCAAGCAGGCTAAGATAAAAGGTAGGGAGGAGGGACTTGGGGGAGGGGCATTGGGAATGCAATAAGTAGAAGGAGGTTAAGGTGAGGGTGATAGGCTGGGGGCGGAGAGGTCGGAAAGAAGATTGCAGGTCAAGAAGATGGTTTTGAGTCAGAGGGTTGGGACTGAGATAAGGTGGGGGGGGGGGGGGGGGGAAAATGAGGAAGCTGGAGAAATCTGCATTCATCCCTTGTGGTTGGAGGGTTCCTAGGCGGAAAATGAGGCACTCTTTCTTCCTCCAGGCGTCATGTTGCCATGGTCTGACGATGGAGGCGGCCAAGGACCTGCATGTCCTTGGCAGAGTGGGAGGGGGAGTTAAAGTGTTCAGCCACGGGGCAGTTGGGTTGGTTGGTGCGGGTGTCCCAGAGGTGTTCTCTGCGACTACCTTGTCAGGTCCACACCCCCCACCAACCCCACCTCCACTCCCGGCACCTTCCCCTGCAACTGCAAGAAATGCAAAACTTGCGCCCACACCTCCCCCCTCATTTCCCTCCAAGGCCCCAAGGGATCCTTCCATATTAGTCACAAATTCACCTGCACCTCCACACACATTTACTGCATCTGCTGCACCCAATGTTGCCTCCTCTACATTAGGGAGACAGGCCACCTACTTGCGGAATGTTTCAGAGGTCCACCAAGGACCTCCTCCATCTCCAGACCATGGCACACGACACCTGGAGAAAGAGCACCTCATCTTCCGCCTAGGAACCCTCCAACCACAAGGGATGAATGCAGATTTCTCCAGCTTCCTCATTTCCCCTCCCCCTATCTTATCTCAGTCCCAACCCTCAGACTCAGCACCACCTTCTTGACCTGCAATCTTCTTCCCAACCTCTCCCTCCCCACCCCCTCTCAGGCCTATCACCCTCACCTTAATCTCCTTCCACCTATCGCATTCCCAACGTCCCTCCCCCAAGTCCCTCCTCCCTACCTTTTATCTTAGCCTGCTTGAAACCTATACACACACATAGAAAGCTGGTCATTAACACCAGTGCTTCACTGATAAGGTTACCTGGTATGGTGACAAAACGTCTGAAAATGAACCTTCTAGCTCAGCGAGCAAACATGCATCCAAAACCTCAACTTGACCTACAAATCTTCTCATAACTCATTGTTATGCTACACAAGAACTCTTAAATTTTCTTATTACCACTATGAAAAGAAACGCTCAGTTATTTTACCATAAACAAATCTTAAACACTCTCTCAAACCTCAGCTGAAAGGTCTTCCTTGTCCATACTTTAAATTCTCAACAACCGGCATTGTTGTAATCAGTTTCTTTTTAGCAAGATTGATGCTATTTTCTTTAGTGTCTTTTCTCGAAACCTTTAAACTGCTAATACAGAACATAGAACATAGAACATAGAACAATACAGCACAGAACAGGCCCTTCAGCCCACGATGTTGTGCCGAACTTCTATCCTAGATTAAGCACCCATCCATGTACCTATCCAAATGCCGCTTAAAGGTCGCCAATGAATCTGACTCTACCACTCCCACGGGCAGCGCATTCCATGCCCCCACCACTCTCTGGGTAAAGAACCCACCCCTGACATCTCCCCTATACCTTCCACCCTTCACCTTAAATTTATGTCCCCTTGTAACACTCTGTTGTACCCGGGGAAAAAGTTTCTGACTGTCTACTCTATCTATTCCTCTGATCATCTTATAAACCTCTATCAAGTCACCCCTCATCCTTCGCCGTTCCAACGAGAAAAGGCCGAGAACTCTCAACCTATCCTCGTACGACCTACTCTCCATTCCAGGCAACATCCTGGTAAATCTTCTCTGCACCCTCTCCAAAGCTTCCACATCTTTCCTAAAGTGAGGCGACCAGAACTGCACACAGTACTCCAACTGTGGCCTCACCAAAGTCCTGTACAGCTGCAACATCACTTCACGACTCTTGAATTCAATCCCTCTGCTAATGAACGATAATACTCCATAGGCCTTCTTACAAACTCTATCCACCTGAGTGGCAACTTTCAAAGATCTATGAATATAGACCCCAAGATCCCTCTGTTCCTCCACCTGACCAAGAACCCTACCATTAACCCTGTATTCCGCATTCTTATTTGTTCTTCCAAAATGGACAACCTCACACTTGGCAGGGTTGAACTCCATCTGCCACTCCTCAGCCCAGCTCTGCATCATATCTAAGTCCCTCTGCAGCCGACAACAGCCCTCCTCACTGTCCACAACTCCACCTATCTTTGTATCATCTGCAAATTTACTGACCCACCCTTCGACTCCCTCATCTAAGTCATTAATAAAAATTACAAACAGCAGAGGACCCAGAACTGATCCCTGCGGAACTCCACTTGTAACTGGACTCCATGCTGAATATTTACCATCTACCACCACTCTCTGACTTCGACCGGTTAGCCAGTTTTCTATCCAATTGGCCAAATTTCCCTCTATCCCATGCCTCCTGACTTTCCACATAAGCCTACAATGGGGAACCTTATCAAATGCCTTACTAAAATCCATGTACACTACATCCACTGCTCTACCCTCATCCACATGCTTGGTCACCTCCTCGAAGAATTCAATAAGACTTGTAAGGCAAGACCTACCCTTCACAAATCTGTGCTGGCTGTCCCTAATCAAGCAGTGTCTTTCCAGATACTCGTAAATCCTATCCCTCAGTACCCTTTCCATTACTTTGCCTACCACAGAAGTAAGACTAACTGACCTGTAATTCCCGGGGTTATCCCTATTCCCTTTTTTGAACAGGGGCACAACATTCGCTACTCTCCAGTCCCCTGGTACCACCCCAGTTGCCAGTGAAGACGAGAAGATCATTGCCAACGGTACTGCAATTTCCTCTCTTGCTTCCTACATAATCCTAGGATATATCCAGTCAGGCCCGGGGGACTTGTCTATCCTCAAGTTGTTCAAAATGTCCAACACATCTTCCTTCCTAACAGGTATCTCTTCTAGCTTAACAGTCCGTTTCACACTCTCCTCTTCAACAATACGGTCCCTCTCGTTCGTAAATACTGAAGACAAGTACTTGTTCAAGACCTCTCCTATCTCTTCCGACTCAATACACAGTCTCCCACCACTGTCCTTGATCGGACCTACCCTCGTTCTCGTCATTCTCAGGTTTCTCACATACGCATAGAATGCCTTGGGGTTATCCTTGATCCTATCCGCCAGGGATTTTTCATGCCCTCTCTTAGCTCTCCTAATCCCTTTCTTCAGGTCCCTTCTGGCTATCCTGTATCCCTCCACTGCTCTGTCTGAACCCTGTTTCCTCAACCTTATGTAAGCCTCCTTCTTCCTCTTTACTAGACATTCAACCTCCCTCGTCAACCAAGGCTCCCTCACACGACCATTTCTTTCCTGCCTGATCGGTACATACATATCAAGGGCACGTCGTATCTGCTCCTTGAAAAAGTTCCACATTTCCACCACATCCTTCCCTGACAGCCTATGCTCCCAACATATGCTCCTCAAATCCTGTCTTACAGCATCGTAATTTCCCTTCCCCCAATTGTAAAAACTTCTTTGTTGTGCGCACCTATCTCTCTCCATAACCAAGGTGAAAGTCACAGAATTGTGGTCACCATCACCAAAATGTTCACCCACTAACAAGCCCACCACTTGTCCCGGTTCATTACCGAGTACCAAATCCAATATGGCCTCCCCTCTGGTTGGACAATCTACATACTGCGTTAGAAAAGCTTCCTGGACACACTGCACAAACACCGCCCCATCCAATCTACTTGATCTAAAGAGCTTCCAATCAATATTTGGGAAGTAGAAGTCGCCCATGACTACGACCCTGTGGCTTCTGCACCTTTCCAAAATCTGTTTCCCAATCTGTTTCTCCACATCTCTGCTGCTATTGGGGGGCCTATAATAAACACCCAACAAGGTGACTGCACCTTTCCTATTTCTGACTTCAGCCCATACTACCTCCAGAGGCAGATCCCCCTCAAACTTCCTTTCTGCAGCCGTTATACCATTTCTAATTAGCAATGCCACCCCCCCTCCTTTTTTACCACCCTCCCTAATCTTACTGAAACATCTGTAACCAGGACCTCCAACAGCCATTCCTGTCCCTCATCCATCCATGTTTCCGTGATGGCCACAACATCGTAGTCCCAGGTACCGATCCACGCCTTAAGTTCACCCACCTTATTTCTGATACTCCTTGCATTGAAGTATATGCACTTGAGCCCATCTCTGTGTCCGCAAGTAGTCCCTGTCAGTGCTACCTTCTCCACAGCCTCCCTACAGTCTTGGACATCCTGACACACAGCTAGCTTACTTGCTGGACTACAAGTCCGGATCCCATCCCCCTGCCAAATTAGTTTAAACCCCCCGGAAGAGTGCTAGCAAACCTACCCCCCAGGATATTGGTGCCCTTCTGGTTCAGCTCACTTAATATTTAATATGGGTTTGGTAACCTCAGGTCTTTGGGTTTCTGGCTCTTTTTAACCGCTCAGAAGTTTTTTCTTTCTGTCTGGACTATTTTGGATGTTGCTAAACTAACAGTACTTCTGTTGCTACAGACATTTCTCTCTAAGTGAACCTGGCACACTGCCTGTCTGTTCTGGGTTGTTCTGACTGTGTTACTGGACTCTGGTCTCTCAACAACAGCAGATTTTTTTCTTTTCTAACTTTTTTTTAAAATGCAGTTTGCATTTTTAAATGCAAATCTTCAAGGATTTTAAAGACTTTGCTTAAATGCATGCAAGGGTTTAGATTGGATGAAGGGCTTTTGCCCAAAACGTTGATTTTCCTGCTCCTCTGATGCTGCCTGACCTGCTGTGCTTTTCCAGCACCACTCTAATCTAAACTGTTTCCAGCATCTGCAGTCCTCACTTTTGCCCCACTTAAATGCACGTAAACCAAACAACCCTCTCAAACTAAAAAAAAACCCTCCATTAACACACAAAATAAAATCAAACTTAAAAGAAAGTTCCTCAACTTAAGAACCTAAGCTCTCCAGCAATTATATTATGAATAGGTTTAATGAAATTCAACAAGAGGAAAATCTTCTGTACATTCTGGAATGCACTGCCTGAGAGTATGATGGAGACATCAAGGTGCCCAAAAGGGAATCATATTATCTGAAAAACAAATGCAGGGCCAAAGGGAAAAGGTGTGGGGAGTGGCTGTAAGCAAAACGTGTTTGCAGAGAATCAGCACAAACAGAGTTTGGCCTCCTTCTGTGCAGTAACTATTCTATGATTCTACGAAAGGCTATGGATCTATTGTGACAGGCATCCAGCTTCCACAGTTCTGTCACAATCTCCTCAAAAACAAAGTATAATTAATTTATTTCCTTTTGTTAAATTCAAAGAAACAAAAAAAAGACTATGTCCAGAGTAAGTGTAAATGACTGAATAGCAGCAGTCCAAATACTGCTTGGAAAGAATTAAGAAAATCTTGCAGAACCAATGTGTCAATTCTATTTCTCTCTTCACAAATGTTGCCTGAACTGAATATTTCCCATTATTTCATTTCCAGTAGCTACAATACTTTGCTCTTGAACTAGCACATGGCCTTTATTGCAAAGGGTTATAAGGAGTAAGGATGTCTTGCAGCATTTATTTTGGGCTTTGCCAAGACCACAGTCTTGTATGTACATAACTCTGGTATGCACGGATAAGTATACTTGCATTAGAAGGTGTACAAAAGATCCACTAACCTGATTTCTGAAATGAGAGGCTGGTCTTATGAAGACAGATGGGAGTAGAATAGACCTATATTCCTGACATTTAGAAGAATAAGTAATCTCACTGAAATGTATAAAATTTTTAAAGATGGTTTAATAGGATCAATGCTGAGCTAACTTAGAATTTCAACTATAGTCTTTATTGACAATGGAGGGTTTAGGGATCATATGGTCTACTCCTGCTCTTATTTCTTGTTCTTATTCCAGACTTACAGAAGCTAACGTGCAGGATGCTTTAAATGCGAGGTTTTTTAAAAACATACTATAACAAAACCTTTCATACAACATTTGCACTGAAATAACAAATACACAATGAAAAGAGGGCCAATGTGCAAAATGTGGCTGATAGATGTCGAAACAAAATTTTAAATAAAAAGTATTAATTTCAACAGAAACCAAATTAACACAAAGTAAAAGAACATGTATCTAAGACTTCAAATGAAAGTATTCAATTATCACAGCAAATGACGCACTTAGCCATAAAATATTTTATTTGCTTGCCAATACACACATCCATTCCAAGACCAGCAAAACCCAAGTGAGAACGTTTACTCAGCAAGATGTCCACCTGACTAGAAAATGAATTAACCTGCAGCTCCTTAGGTCATAATCAGAGAGACCTACAGCACAGGAAAAGGAACACCCCATGCTGGTCAAAAATGAGCACCTAGCTTTCCAGCACTTGGCCTATAGCCTTATATGCCTTAGCATCACAAGTGCACATCTAAATGCAATGGATATAACAGTTGAGACAGATGAACATAAGAGCCTGAATTAGTACATGGAACTATGATACTGTACCCATTCCAGAAACTTGGTTGACAGACGGTCAGAACTGGTAGCTGGGAATTTTAGGGTTTTGATATTTCAGGC
The DNA here is from genome assembly GCF_047496795.1 of Chiloscyllium punctatum. Lineage (NCBI taxonomy): Eukaryota > Metazoa > Chordata > Chondrichthyes > Orectolobiformes > Hemiscylliidae > Chiloscyllium > Chiloscyllium punctatum. The sequence continues at coordinate 32,424,850 of NC_092771.1, forward strand.
ATGATAGAGGGGGATGTAAAAAGGGCAAAGGAACTGAATTACTGATTAAGGGGAATGTCACAGTTGTACTTGGAGGGATCATCCAGCAAGACCATATGGGTAGAACTCAATGATTACACCTTTCTTACTCTTATAATAGGGAATACTACAGGGCTCCCAATTGCCAACATGTGATAGAGGAACACATTTAGAGTTAGAGCACGGAAAGATGTAAAAATACAGCTGTTGTAAAGGGTGATTTTAACTTCCTCAATATTGACTGGGACTCCCTTAGTGCCAAGGGCTTAGAGGAGGTAGAATTTGTTAGATTCATCCAGGAGGGGCTCCTGAAACAATATGTAGATGCCCCACTTGAAAAGGCATTGTACTAGATCTTGCATTGTGGAATGAGCCCAGCCAAGTAATTGACGTTTCAACGAGGAGGATTTTGGGAACAGTGATCATAATTCAGAAAGTAGTTATGGTTAAAAATTAAACTGGTGCTCACATGAAGGCACTAAATTGGGGGAAGGTTAATTGCAATAGTATTTGGTAGGAACTGGAAAAATGAGATTGGAGGCAGCCGTTAGAGGATAAATCCACAACTGACATGAGCGTTTTTTTTAAAAAAAGGCCAGATGATCAAAGTTCAGGACCAGCAGATTCCTGTGAGGATCAAAGATAATGGTGGCAAGATTCAGGAATGCTGGATGACAAGAGATTTTGAAACTTTACTCAGATTTTACTTTAAAGGAAGCATACATAAGATTGGGCAGCTGAAATCAGACAAGACTCCTGAATATAAAGGAAGCAGGAAAGTACTTAAAATAGGGAATTAGGAGGGTAAAATGGGAAGCATCCTTAGCAAGTAGGATTACGGAGAATCCGAAGGCATTTTACACATATATTAGGAGCAAGAGGGTAAGCTAAGGAAAGGGGGGGGTCCACTCAAGTACAAAAGGAGAGAACTTATGCATAGCGCACGAGAAAGTGGGTGAGAAGCTTAATGAGTGCTTTCCATCGGTATTCACCGAAAAGGATGTGAATAATGGTAAGACTAGGGAGGGATATATATGTAATCTAGAGCATGGTCAATATCAAGGAAGTGGTGGTATTAGATGCCATGAAAACATTAGGAGGGCTAAGATCCCAGTACCTGATGGGATGTATCGCATAATACAGAGGGAGATAAGTGAGGAGTTGCTGGGGCCTTGACTGAGATCTTTGTATCCTCTTTAACCACTGGAGAGATGTGAGGATACACCAAGGGACAGAACAATGGCTGTGGTTAGCACTGCCTCACACTGCCAGACACTTGGGTTCGGTTCTACACTTGGCCAACTGTCTGTGTTGAGTTTACACATTGTCCTAGTGTCTGCATGGATTTCCTCTAGGTGCTACGGTTTCTCCCACAGTCCAAAGACATGCAAGACAGGCCATGTTAAATTGCCCTGTAGTGTCCAGAGATGTGGGCGGCAGTGGTTAGCACTGCTGCCTCACAGTGCCAGAGACCGGGTTCAATTCCCGCCTCAGGCGACTGACTGTGTGGAGTTTGCACGTTCTCCCAGTGTTGCGTGGGTTTCCTCCGGGTGCTCTGGTTTCCTCCCACAGTCCAAAGATGTGCCGGTCAGGTGAACTGGCCACGCTAAATTGCCCGTAGTGTTAGGTGCAGGGGTAAATGTAGGGATATGGGTGGGTTGCACTTTGGTGGGTCGGCATGGACTTGTTGGGCCGAAGGGCCTGTTTCCACACTGTAATGTAATCTAATGTGTAGGTTAGGTGTGTTAACTATGGAAAATGCTGGGTTACAGGGATAGGCTAGGGGGAATGGACATGGGTAGGAAGCTCTTCGGAGGGTCAACGTGGACTCATTGAGTCGATTGGCCTGTTTTGCCACTGCTAGGGGATCCGGTTCGATAAAGGATAGACAATATTGCTCCTTTGTTTAATGATGGCTGCAGGGAGAATTCAGGAAATTATAGGCCTTGAGCCTTACAGTAGTGATAGGGAAATTATTGGGCAAGATTCTGAGACAGAATTCACTCGCGTTTGGAAAAGAATGGACTTATTAGATGTTGTCAGCATGGCTTTCTGTGGTGGAGGACTTGTCTTACAAATATGATTAAAGTTTTTGAGGAAATGAAGAAGCTGATTGATGAGGGTAGAGCAGTAGATGTTGTCTGCATGGGCTTTAAGCATTTGACAAGGTAGACCTGTCCAGAAGATTAAACATATTGGATCCACAGTAAGCAGGCACGTTGAATATAAAATTGGCTTGGTCATAGGAAACAGAGGGTAGTTGCAAAGGGGTGCTTTTCTAACTAAAGGTCTATCATCAGTGGTGTTCCATAAGGTTCCATAAGCTGGGACTTCTGTTGTGTGTAATATATCAATGATTTTGATGAAAATGTCTGATTAGTAAGTTTGCAGACAACACAAAAATTGGTGGAGGTATGGACAGGGATGAGGAAGATTGCCAATTGATAGAGCACGATATAGATTGGTTGGAAACTTGGGTGGAGAAATAGCAGATAGAGTATAATCTGGTAAAAAAAAAGTGTTTGGTGATGAATTTTGAAATATACAATAAATGACAGGATCCTTAACCCAGGAGCACTGACACACAGGGAATTTGGGGTGAAAGTCCATAGCTCCCTGAAAGTGGGAACACTAGTGGATAAAAGTTGGTAATGAAGAAATGCAGCACGCTTACCTACATCGCTTGGGGCATTAAGTATAAAAGTTGGCAAGTCATTTGCAGCTATATCAAACTTTAGTTTGGCCACAATTGGAGCATTATGTGCAGCTCAGGTCACCACACAATAGGAAGGATGTGGAGGTTTTGGAGACGGTGCAAAAGAAGTTTACCAGGATGGTGCCTGGATTGCTATAAGGGGAGGCTGAACAAAGTGGGAATGTTTTTGCTAGAGCGCTGGAGGCTGAGGGGTCAACCTGATGGAGAAGCAACAATAAAATTATGGATAGGGTGGACAGTCAAGAGTCTCGTTCCCAGGGTAGAAATGTCAAATATAACAATTCATACATTTACAGTAAGACAGGGTACGTTTAAAAATGATAAAGTCATAGATACGTACAGTACAGAAACAGACCCTTCGATCCAACTCGTCCATGCTGACTAGATAGCCCAACCTAATTTAGTCCCTTTTTCCAGCATTTGGCCCATATCGCTCTAAACCCTTCCTATTCATATATCCATCCAGATGCCTTTTAAATGTTGCAATTGAACCAGCCTCCACCACTTCCTCTGGCAGCTTGATTCCATACACACTCCACTCTCTGCATGAAAAAGTTGCCCCTTAGGTCTCTTTTATATCTTTCTCCTACTACCCTAAACCTATGCCCTGTAGTTCTGGACTCCCTCACCCCAGGGAAAAGACTATTTATTCTACCCATGTCCCTCATGATTTTATAAACATCTACAAGGTCACTACTCAGCCTCCAGGGAAAACAACCCCAGCCTGTTCAGCCTCTCCCGATTGCTCAAATCCTCCAACCCTAGCAACATCCTTTCAAATCTTTTCTGAACCCTTTCAAGTTTCACAACATCCTTCTGATAGGAAGGAGACTAGAATTGCACGCAATATTCCAAAAGTGGCCGAAACAATGTGCAAAACGATCTTTTTCCCTGATTTGGAAGTGCCATTGTTGGACTAGGGTTGAAAAAGTTAAAAATCACATCAGATTACAGTCCAACTGGTTTATTTGGAAGCACTCTTTTCCAAAAATCCTTTTGGAAGCATTTTTTTCTCCACAGAAGTGATAGGTGCCTGGAACACACTGCTGTGGGAATTGGGAGAAACAGATATGCTAACAATGTTTAAGTAGCATTCAGACAGATACATGAATAGGCAAGGAATAGACCACATGCAGGCAGATGGTATCATTATCAACAGAGAAATGGTGGGACAAGGGCCTGATCCCGGTGCTGTTTTGTTCCTTGTTCTTAAACGTTATGACCTCACTGCCTATTGGGGTGCTAAAGTTTTCACCCTAACTTTCCAACTTGGTGTCAGCGGCATTTCTCAGACCCTGAAAGCATTTGTTTGGGAGCCACTATTGCGAACAGAACATCAATATGGAACAGCCATCATCTGCAAATTTAATCCTTTTACTATGAGCTGATAAGCAATTGAGTAAAGAAAATAATTACAATGTGAATTGCCATTATGCCTGTTACAAAACATTAAACATGCCAGTTTAGAAACCTAAAGATGCCCTAAAATATTACAAAGTTAATACTTTTAACTGCTATTTGTCAAATCTCTACCTTGATGAAAGTAGAACAGTGGATGTGGCTGTATGTGGATTTTAGGAGAAAGTGAGAACTGCAGATGCTGGAGATCAGAGTTGAGAGTGTGGTGCTGGGAAAGCACAGCAGGTCACGCAGCATCTGAGGAGCAGAATCGACGTTTTGGGCATAAGCCCTTCACCAGGAATGAGGCTTGTGGACTGGGGGAGAGATAAATGGGAGGGGGGTGGGGGGGGCGGGGTGAGAAAAGAGACTGGGAAAATGTGGGGGATGGGGAAATGAGGAAACTCTTGAAATCCCCATTGTGTGGTTGCAGGGTCCCAAGGCGGAATATAAAGCATTCCTTCCTCGAAGCATCAGGTGGTAACGGTTTGGCGGTGGAGGCGGCCCAGGACCTACATGTCCTTAACAGAGTGGGAGGGGGAGTTGAAGTATTCAGCCACGGGGCGGCGGAGTTGATTGGTGCAGGTGTCCCAGAGATGTTCTCTGAAATGATCCACAAGTAGGCGTCCTGTCTCCCCGATGTAGAGGAGACCACATTAGGTGCAACAGATACAGTAGATGACATTGGCAGAGATACAGGTAAATTTCTGTCGGCTGTGGAAGGATCTTTAAGGCCTTGGATGGAAGTGAGCGAAGTAGTGTTAGTGCAAGCTTTGCACTTCCTGCGGTGGCAGGGAAAGGTACCAGGAGTGGGTGTGGGCTGGTGGGGCAGCATGGACCTGACAAAGGAGTCGCAGAGGGAATGGTCTCTCCGGAACGCTGATAGGGATGGGGAGGGAAATATATCTCTGGTAGTGGGGTCCATTTGTAGGTGGCGGAAGCGACAGAGGATGATGTGGAGGATGATGCGGAGGTTGGTGGGGTGGCAGGTGAGGACCGGAGGGTTCTGTCATTGTTGCATTGGGATGGTTGGAGTTCAAGGGTGGGGCGTTGGAAGTAAAGGAGATGCACTGGAGGGCATTGTTAACCACATCGGAAGGGAAATTGAGATCTTGGAATAAGGAGGCCACCTCGGATTTTCTAAGGTAGAATTGGTCATCCTGGGAACAGAGGCAGAGGAAGTGGGAATAAGAGATGTTGCTTTTACACGAGGTAGGGTGGGAGAAGGTGTAGTCTAGGTAACTGTGGGAGCCTATGGGCTTAGTAGATGTCCGTGATTAGTTGGTTGCTGGAAATGGAGATGAAGAGGTCCAGGAAGGGGAGGGAGATGTCTGAGATGGTCCAGGTGAACCAAATGGACCTCACCACCAGAGATATATTTCCCTCCCCACCCTTATCAGTGTCCTGGAGAGACTATTCCTTCCGCAATTCCCTTGTCAGGTCCACGCCCCCACCAGCCCACACCCCACTCCTGGCACATTTCCCTGCCACTGCAGGAAGTGCAAACCTGAGCCCATACCCACTCCTTTAACCTCCATCCAAAGCCCCAAGAGATCCTTCCACATCCAACAGAAATTTACCTGTACCTCTGCCAATGTAAACCGCTGTATTCGTTGTACCCAACGTGGTCTTCACTACATTGGGGAGACAGGACTTGCGGATCATTTCAGAGAACATCTCTGGGACACCTGCACCAAACACTTCAACTCCCCCTCCCACTGTCAATGATATGCAGATCCCAGGCCGCCTCCACCGCCAAACTATTACCATCCAACGCCTGGAGGAAGAACGCCTCATATTTTGTCTTGGGACCTTGCAACAACACGAGATAAATGTGGATTCCAACAGTTTCTTCATTCCCCCTCCCCCACATTATCCCAGTCTCAAGCCTCCAATTCGGCAGCGCCCTCCTGAACTGTCTATTACCTTTCCCATCTATTCTCCAATCCATCACCTCCTCCTTCTCCTTCATCTACCTATCACACTCTCAGCTACCTTCACCACACCCCCCCACCCCCACCACCCCCCCAATCCCATCCCCTCTCCTCCCATTTATCTCTCAGGCCCCCAGTCCACAAGCCCTCTTCCTGAAGGGCTCATGCCCGAAACAGATTCTCCTGCTCCTCAGATGCTGCCTGACCTGCTGTGTTTTTCCAGCTCCACACTCTCAACTCCGTATATAAAGTTTAGCAAGGCGTTTGATAAGGTTCCTTGTGGTAGCTCATTCAGAAAGTGAGGAGGTATGGGATACTGAGAAATTTGGCTGTCAGGATACAGAATTGGCTGGCCAATAGAACACAGAGGCTGGTATTGATGGAAATTATTTAGCCTGCAGTGATATTCTGCAGAGGTCCGTTCTGGGACTTCAGCTCTTTAGGATTTTTAGAAATGACTTGCATGAGGAAGTGGAAGGGTGGGTTAGTAAGTTTGCCAATGATACAAAGGTTGGTGGAGATGTGGATAATGTGGGGGGCTGTTGTAAGTTGCAATAGAACATTGACAAGATGTAGAGCTGGGCTGAGAAGTTACAGATGGAATTCAATTTGGAAAAATGTGAAGTGATTTATTTTGGAAAGTCGAATTTGATTGCAGATTACAGGGTTAAAGGTAGGATTATTAACAGTGTGGAGGAATAGAGGGATCTTAGGGTCCACGTCCAGAGATCCCTCAAAGTTGCCATTCAAGGTTGATAGGGTTGTTAAGAAGGCATATAGTGTGTTGACTTTCATTAGCAGGGGGATTGAGTTTAAGAGCTTTGAGGTTATACTGCAGTTCTACAAAGCCCTAGTTAGAGCACACTTAGAATATTGTGTTCAGTCTGGTCACCTCATTCTAGGAAGAATGTGGAAGCTTTAGAGAAAGTACAGAAGAGATTTACCAGCATGCTGCCTGAACTGGAGGACATGTCTTATGAAGAAAAATTGAGGGAGCAAAGACTTTTCTCATTGCAGTGAAGGAGGGCGAGAGGTGGCTTGATTGAGGTGTACAAGATAACGAGAGGCATAGATAGAATGGATAGTCAGAGACACTTTCCCAGGGCAGAAATGTCTATCATTAGGGGGCATAATTTTAAGGTGATTGGAGGTAGGTTTAGGGAAGATGTCAAAGGTAGGTTCTTTACGCAGAGAACGGTGGGTGTGTGGCATGCACTGAGAGCATTGATAGTAGAGTCAGATACATTAGGGGCATTTAGGTGACTCTTTAATAGGCACACGGACGGTAGTAAAATGTAAGGTATGTAGGTTAGTTTGATCTTAGAATAGGATAAAGGGTCAGCACAACATCAAAAGCCGATGGGCCTGTACTATGTTCTAAATCCGTATATCAGAGCAAAAAAAGTAACATTATAACTCATTAACCACATTTCTACTCCCAAAGTACATATTGAACTAATTAACACTATTTTCTAAACGAGATAGAACAGTTGTTGTTAATGCTGGAAAATCAATTTTCCTGTAGGAAAGGTTCATTCACAGCTCACTAAGATATCACAAGCAGAAGTTCAATTCCTCAGAACTGAGAAAGGGTCACTGGAGCTGAAACATTAACTCTGGTTTTCTCTCCACAGATACTGCCAGCCTACTGAGTTTATCCAACAATGTCTGTTTTTGTTTCTGATTTTCAGCATCAGGAGTTCTTTCAATTTTTATTTAGACTCACCTCATCTTTTTGCTCTCTTGCACCTATATTGTCTTACAAGCTTATTCCAGGGTTCCATACAAACATGGTTTGAAATTTTTTTTGATTTCTAAAAACTGCATCCAAAAGATAAACTAGTCTAGAAAATAAACCTGAAAACAGTCAAGATTATAGTACCATTAACTTATTCACACATACTTCTCCAAGTTCTGTAGATGCTCTCTGACCCTCTGAACCAGGCCCATCTTGGTATCATTCACCACAAAATCATCACATCTGTAACTAAAGCAAAAACAGATTACACATTAAACAAAAAGTACTTTTCTGATTTATTTTCAATGTTACTGAACCCTAATTATTTGATCGTACATCACTTGATTAACTAGTTCATCTCCTGTGGCAATGAGCACAGCAGTTGAGACCAAGAACCATCTTTGGGTGAAGGAGGAACAAATCACAGGGGTAACTGAATCAGGATATTCACATGAAATTCAGTCAATGTCTTCTAGCTTTACTTTATTGCAACTTGTCAATACTACTGTGTCCATTGGCAGGAGAGCATAATTCCAATACAATAAGGTGACCGAAGGCCATCTCAATTGAAAGTGTAAACAGAGGAAAATAATTATGAAAAAGGAGGACAAAAAGCTCTAGACTTTCTTAGAAACTTTCAACATAACTAAAAGTGGAATTTAACTCTTTCATTCTTGAGGAAGTTCCTGCATAACTGATCATGATAGGTTTAATGTCAAATGTGTGAACATTTCCTCAATCATTTGCACTATTCCCAAAAATGAATCTTCCTAAAACTTCAGCCACTTTTTTAAAAAATTACACGTGAATGAGACCTGCACTACTTCAAGAATTATGCTGTCATACTCCATACTCTCAAATTTTCTTTTTTTTTGGAACCTGACAAAAACATACAATGTTTTCAGTGGGACCAAGCAAGAATGCTTTCTGATATTGACACTCCCCAGCATAATAAAGGACTAAAACATCAAGAAGAGACAAGAGGTTCAAGACTGAAGTGCCAACAGTATCAAGGACACCTGATATAGGTTTCTGCATTGTTTAAAAAAAAACAAACAGTTAAATCAGCACAATGTGCACCATAAATGTAATCCAGGAAATTCAGGACTAAAGCGATCACAGATGCAAGATCATAGAAAGAAATAGATCATTATATATAAAACCAGCATAATAAAATGAATGGAGTAATTTTAATGAAAATTCTAAGTATTTAGCAGTAACTATATGTAGCAGAAAAGACAATACTGCAAATAACATAACTTGTCAAACTAAATCCATAAAGTAGGATCTTGTAGCACTTAAATTGAATTTAAAGGATCACCTGAAATTGGAAAGAAAAAAAATGCATTTATATTTGGCTGAGGATTCCTAAAATACAATTCAATTATGAACTGCATATTTTAGTGTAAAATGATGAGCCTTTCTAGAAATTTTCCCAAGAGAAATCTGAAATCTCCAAATTCATGCTAAAGGAAAATGTTGCTTTCTCATTTAAAATGATTGTTTTACAAGCGAATTACATTTCTATGAAGCAATGTTTAACTTAACATTAACCATGTAGTCAGGTTTAATCTGTGCTCAGTTTACTCTGACTAAATGATACGTGGCAGCATAGACCAATTGGAATATTCATAAGGTGCACATCTAATCTGGAATCTTGCCTAATGGCAGAGTTAACCACTCATACCTCCAGCGATTCATACAGCCCTTCAGCCCATCAAGTCTGCTACGACATAACTACCACTAAAAGTGCGTAATCCCAATTGTATTTGTCCCATGAACAGTTACATATGCCAATACATTTTATTTTTCCACATTTCATGTCTCAACTATGGTGACACATCAAAGGACATTTCCTATTTTGAAATAAGTGATCAAAAGTCCAACATTAGGACTTCATTCACACTTTCTGGTGTCATTTTGTGGAATGGTAAATTGCAGAAATAAAGACTACTGATACTGTACTCTTTTCTTTGTTTCATCAGTCCAGTTGGGGAACCAAAATATCCAAAAAAAAACCAAAAGGAGAATGAGAGGAAGCACAAGATGTCACTGTCCCTTAGAACAACAATGGCAGCATTGATTTGAGATTTTTTTTGTAAAAGTTCGTTATAAACAAGGATACACAACTACATGAAATCCAGTTCTGGAAAAGGAAGAACTATTGAAACCCTTTGGGATTTTCACATGCAATGCAAGTCAGAGGTAATTTAACAAGCATATGCAGCACCAAAGAAAAACTGCATAATGGTAGCTTCACTGCACATACTAAGTCAAGCAATTCAGCTAGCAGGAACAGAAGCTTACTCCAGTGCTGTAATTGTGTGGTCATCTTGTTTGCCCTAGCCAGTCAAGAATACTTCATTCACAGCTTTGTTAATGGGACAGATGCAAACACAATAATTCAGACAGGATGAGAATATTAAATAGACAAACCTCCCCCACCTAGGGCTGTACTGTACTCAGTTGAAAAAAAAAGCCTCTCACAGCGGAAACACATTCAAAAGCCCTGAGAAAATCACCTGAGTACGGATCAGAGGTGCAGTCTACAATGGAGCTGAATGATTTGAAGAAACTAAAATTGACATCAAAATTTAGCAGAAGCTCTGGAATAATCAATCACAGACAAAGTGTGCTTTGCTGCAGATTACTACTGAGGTGCATGTGGCAGTATCTATGGACATGAGCTAATGCTCGATGAACCATAAGTTTCATGGATCTAAATTGGACATTTAACTTGCTTGTCACTATCGTTAATGACAAGGCAACCAGTGCTATTAGTTGTGCTTCCAGAAGTTTTTAGCAGAAACAACAGCTTTTCCAAATAAAGTTATTGCCACATAGTATTGTGCAATTATAACACAATTTCAAATTTTCATTTTCAATTCTTTTCCTGTGATAGCTTAGTGGTATTATTGCTGGATTGTTAATCCAGAGATTCGGGTAATATTCTGAGTATCTGTGTTCACATCTGTAATAGCAGATAACAAAGTCTAATGGTCACCATGAAGCTATTGCAGATTGTTGGAAAAAACCCATCCGGTTTGCTAATGGAAACTGCTGTCCTTACCTGGTCTGGCCCACATGTGACTCCTGACTCACAGCAATATGGTTGACTCTTAACCATCTTTGGGGCAATTATGGCTGGGTAATAAATGCTGGCCTAACCAGCGATGCCTACATCTGTGCATGATTTTAAAAAGGTTAAATAGTTGTAGGGAAACTCAGCAGCTGAAGCTAAGAATTTATTTTATTTAAAATAAAAACTGTACACTTCAGTTATCACTTTGTTACTCATAACTTACACTTACTTGTCACTTTTAACAGAAAAGCATTCCAAACCAAAGTTGTCAAAAAGTAGATGAAAAGCCAAAGGGGTTAAATGACTGATAAAAAGCATGGACAAAGAAGAGGGATTTAGAGATGTTAAAATGAGGAAAACTTCGGAGTATAGCACTAGACAACAAAGGTACAATCAAAAATAAGTGAAGAGGGTGCATGCACGAGTATCAAAGAGTGATGAAATGGGAGAACTGCAAGGCTATAAAAGTTTAAGATAACCAAAGATAAAGACAGCATTAGGGAAGGCTGTTTTGCTTAGATGAGCTGTTAACCCAAGAATCAGCAAGCAATCCTCCTCTCATCCTAGCCAAACATCATTCCCAATCAAAAACATTATCCAGTCAGGTATTCATTAAACTGCTTGAGGGACCTTGCTGTATATACAAATTGTTTGTGCCGAAATCCATTGTGCTAAAAGTCCTCTACTTCAAGGCGAAGATTGAGATTTCCCACCGTCTATTGGTCAACATTTCTCCTTTAACCAACATTGCCAGAAAAACAAAATCTCATCATTTGTTGGCTGTAAAGTGTTTCAGGACATGGATGGGGCACTATAAAATCACCATGCTTTTTTTCAATATAGGTTTTTAAAAAAAGGGATAAAAATCAGGGTTTCGCTGTTTTGATCTTTCTTTAAGCTGTTAAATACCAACAAGTTAAAACCCACACATACACCAAAACTACTTGGATTTCTCAAGGCAAATATTATTCAACATTGAAGATCAGAATGGAGCAGGTACTTAAATTAAAGAGCATACATTAAAGTGCACAGCAAGTTCTTTGGTTCAAATAATATTATAAACCCTGCATTAACAGATTTAATATTTTACTTCACATACCAGAAGGTGCTATAACTGCTGCAATCCATACACACTGCATGCTGCAATTTCTCTTTTTCATGCTTCTCTGACTTTTTAATGTTGTTTGAATTAATCTGGGCATCTTCATAGTGTTTCTTGGCATGTCCATTCACATATCTGCAAACAAAAACAGGAAAACATGAGAAGGATTCAGCTCTCAGTTTCCAAACATTCACTACCTATTGGGGTCTAAGTTTTTTAATTTCACCTGCCTGTTCTCAAGAGTCATATCACACAAAACATGGTTGCTGCCTTAAAAGTTGGAAGTTTCTTGAGCATTCTCCATGTTTGTGGCAGTACAGCTAACTCTGCAATATCAGAGATGTATTTTCCTGAACAGACACTAAACAAACATCTCACTTAACCTCTCAGATAAGTGTTCTTGTGTCATGGCCAAGATTTTTTCCTCAACCATTACTACCAAAAACAGACCATCACCAATGAAGTAGGTCTGTGAAAATTAACCACTGCATATTTTCCATCAAAATAGTGGTTGCACTTCAAGAGTAAAACTTCATACTATTCATGTAGACTCAACTCAAATATTCAAAGGTCTGTTTGTCACCACTCAGTGCCAGCACATGCACCTACAGAATGCACACAGTCCTGAGCTAATACATTTTCAATTTTCATCCCCCATTTATACATTCTGATTCTTACAGGAGTTTTTCATCCCCTCTACGTTTGGGAGTCTGCTTTCGACCCAAGAGGAATTGAGAAAGTAAAAAATATTCATGTAGACCTGACAAATATTCAAAAAAAAAATCAATCTGGGCAAGCAAATGTTGGACAAGAACATGGATGAACTTAGCACCTTCAATATGGAGGGTTCAGATGAAGACTTGTTACTTTTGGAAGATGCTGGTTTTGTGAAGGGCAGGTCGTGCCTCACAAACCTTATTGAATTCTTTGAGAAGGTGACTAAGGAGGTAGATGAGGGGAAAGCGGTAGATGTGGTACATATGGATTTTAGTAAGGCGTTTGATAAGGTCCCCCATGGTAGGCTACTGCAGAAAATACAGAGATATGGCATTGAGGGTGAGTTGGAGGTTTGGATTAGGAATTGGCTCTCTGGAAGAAGACAGAGGGTAGTAGTTGATGGCAAAGGTTCATCTTGGAGTGCCGTCACTAGCGGTGTTCCGCAAGGATCTGTTTTGGGACCATTGCTGTTTGTCATTTTTATAAATGACCTGGAGGAAGGGTTAGAAGGTTGGGTGAGCAAGTTTGCGGATGATACGAAAGTCGGAGGAGTTGTAGACAGTGAGGAAGGATATGGCAGGTTACAGCGGGATATAGAGAAGCTGCAGAGCTGGGCAGAAAGGTGGCAAATGGAGTTCAATGTAGCTAAGTGTGAAGTGATTCACTTTGGTAAGAGTAATAAAAAGATGGATTACTGGGCTAATGGTAGACTACTTGGTAGTGTGGAAGAGCAGAGGGATCTTGGTGTCCATGTACACAGATCTCTGAAAGTTGCCACCCAGGTAAATAGTGCAGTGAAGGAGGCATATGGCGTACTGGCTTTTATTGGTAGAGGAATTGAGTTCCGGAGTCCTGAGGTCATGCTGCAGTTGTATAAGACTCTGGTGCGGCCGCATCTGGAATATTGTGTGCAGTTTTGGTCGCCACACTATAGGAAGGATGTGGAGGCACTGGAACGGGTGCAGAGGAAGTTTACCAGGATGTTGCCTGGTATGGTAGGAAGATCCTATGAGGAAAGGCTGAGGCACTTGGGGTTGTTTTCATTGGAGAAAAGAAGGTTTAGGGGTGATTTGATAGAGGTGTACAAGATGATTAGGAGGTTAGATAGGGTTGACAGTGAGAACCTTTTTCCACGTATGGAGTCAGCTATTACAAGGGGGCATAGCTTTAAATTAAGGGGGGTAGATATAGGACTGATGTTAGGGATAGGTTCTTCACTCAGCGAGTCGTAAGTTCATGGAATGCCCTGCCAGTAGCAGTAGTGGACTCTCCCTCTTTATGGGTATTTAAGCGGGCATTGGATAGGTTTATGGAGGATAGTGGGTTAGTGTAGGTTAGGTGGGCTTTGATCGGCGCAACATCGAGGGCCGAAGGGCCTGTACTGCGCTGTATTCTTCTATGTTCTATGTTCTATGTTCTAAGTTCCACCTCAGGGATGGAAGCAAACATAAGAAGCACACTTTGAAACCTGTCCCCATAGTCTCTACTGGAAAAAGAAAATCAAACAATAAACACATCAGTGGATTTACAGCTGATATTTCCAGAACAATGTGGTGAATACTCAATTCTTACCCAAATATATCAATTCAACTGGGGAGGCATTGAAAAGCATCATCAGTGACTCTTTCTGGACATTATTCCTCCATGGGTACGAGAGAGGAGTAACTTGCCAACATGTGGATCATCATGTGGGAAACAATATATGGTTCACTAACAGACTTAGAATTTCTATTTCTTCCTGTTATGGTCTGTTTTACATTTCCATATAAAGTCAGAGTCAGAGTCATGCAGCACGGAAAAAGACTCTTGGGTCCTCTGTGCAGACCAGACAGTCCCAATCTGATCTAGTTCCATTTGCCAGCATTTGGCCTGTACTTCTCTAAACCCTTCCTATTCATATATCCATCCAGATGCCTTGTAATATATCTGTCTCCATCCCTTCCTCTGGCAGCTCATTCCATACATGCACCACCCTCTGCATGAAAAACCTGTCCCTGGTCCTGTCAAATATTTCCCCTCGTCTTAAACTTATGCCCTCTAGTTTTGGACTTAGTCTAGGAAAGAGACCTTGGCTATCTATCCTATGCATGCCCCTCATGATTTTATAAACCTCTGTAAAGGTCACTCAACCTCCGAAGCTCCAGGGAAAAACATCCCAGTCTGTTCAGCCTCTCCTTATAACTCAAACCCGCCAGTCTCAGCAATATCCTTGTAAATCATTTTTGCACATTCTCAAGTTTAACAACATCCTTCCTACAGAAGGGCAACCAAAGATGTACACAGCACTTTAGAGGTGTCCCCGATGATCCTGTAGAGCCATAACATGACCTTCCAACTCTTATAGTTAATGCACTGACAAATGAAAGCAAATATGCTAAGCACCTTCTTCACTATTTTATCTACCTGTGACTTCGCTTCCAAGGATCTGGCCACAGGAGACTGTGAACAGTCCCTTGTGAGTAAGTCTACAGCAGAGCAACAGGGGCATTCAAAAAGGAGCTGGGGAGAGTTCATATGCAACATGTACCCTTTAGAGGGGAATATGGGAGCAACAAGTTCAGAGAACCCTGGCTGTCTAGGACAATTCTGGATTGGATAAAGATGATGATTAGGCCTTTTAGCAAGTCCAAAGGGAATAATTCAGTTACGGCCCTAGTGGAATATGGAAAGTCCAAGAGGGAACTTAAGAAAACAATTAGAAGAGCTAAAAGAGAATCTGAGAAAGAACTTGTAAACAGGATTAGGGAGAATCCAAAAATATTTTACAAACGCATTAAAGGGAAGAGACTAACCAGGGAAAGAGTAAGGCCCAATAGGTAACAAGGGGCAACCAATGTCTGATGCCACAGGATATTGGATGGGAGCTGAGTGAATGCTTCTCTTCAGTCTTCACTGTGGAAAAGGAGAACTTTGGTATGTAATTCAGGAAAAGGGACTGTGAGGAACTAACACAATTTGACACAGGAAACGGGGAGGTATTGGCGCACTGCCAAGCTTACATAGAGACAATCCTCTGGCCCAGATGAATTGCATCCTAGGCTGCTGTGGGAGGGGAGGCAGGAAATTGCAGGAGTTGTGACACAAATTTTTAATTCATCTCTGGTCACGGGGGAAGTACCAGGGGACTGGAGGATGGCTAACGTGGTTCCACTTTTTTAGAGGGGTGGTAGAGAATGAACCAGAAAATTACAGACTGATGAGTCTCAAGTCAGTGGTAGAGTCACACAGCCCTTCAGTCCAAGCTGATCATAATCACAAACAAACTAATCCCACCTGCCTGCTTCTAGCCCACATCTCTCTAAACATTTCTTATTCATAGACTGATCTGAATGTCTTTTTTAAAAAGTTGTAACTGTATCCACATTCACTACTTCCTCTGGAAGTTTATTTCATGCAAAAATCACTCAAAAAAAAATCCATCATCTTTTAAAATCTTTCTCCTCTAATTTCAAAATAAGCTCTCTCCTTTTGAAATTCCCCACATTAGGGAAAAGACACTTGCCATACACTTTATCAATACCCCTCAATTTTACAACCCCTTGTGCGCCAGTGAAAAAGGTCCCAGCCTATCCAATCTCTCCTTAGAACTCAAACCTTCCATTCCCAACAACATAGAATATAGAACAATATAGCGCAGAACAGGCCCTTCAGCCCTCGATGTTGTGCCGACCCGTGAACTATTCTCAGCTCGTACCCCTACACTATCCCAAAATCATCCATGTGCTTATCTAAGGATTGTTTAGATCTCCCTAATGTGGCTGAGTTGACTACGTTCGCAGGTAGGGCATTCCATGCCCTTACCACTCTCTGCATAAAGAATCTGCTTCTGACATCTGTCTTACATCTATCATCCCTCAATTTGAGGTTGTGCCCCCTCATACAAGCGGACGTCATCATCCTAGTCTTTCACTGTCTACCCTATCTAATCCGATCATCTTGTATGTCTCTATCAAATCCCCCCTTAGCCTTCTTCTTTCCAATGAGAACAGACCCAAGTCTCTCAGCCTTTCCTCATAAGACCTTCCCTCCAGACAAAGCAACATCCTGATAAATCTCCTCTGCACCTTTTCCAATGCTTTCACATCCTTTCTGTAATAGGGTGACCAGAATTGTACACAATATTCCAAGTGTGGCTGCACCAGCATTTTGTAAATCATGGTAAATCTCTTCGGAACTCTCTCCAGTTTACTAATATCCTCCTAAAACAGGGTGACTAAAACTGGACAAAGAAGAGGCTTCACTAATGACCTGAACAGCCTTAATTCCTATACTCAAAAGGTCTACGCAAAGAAGGCAAGCGTGTTAAACACCTTATTAACCACCCTGTCTACATGTGGCGTATACTTCAAGGATTATGTACCTGAACCCAGATGTGTCTCTGTTCTACAACATTATCCAAGGCCCTACTTTTAATTGTATATGTCCTGCTCCTGCCCTTGTTTGTTCCATCAAAATGCAATATCTCACATTTATGCAAATTTAACTCCATCTGTCATTCCTCAGCCCATTGACCTAATCAAAATCTCTTTGTAATCTTAAATTGGTGTACTACCAATTTTGGTACAAATTGCAAACTTACGAACCATGCCTTCTATATTCTCATCTAAATTATTTACATAAAATGAAAAACAAAATTGTACTCAGCACCAATCCCTATGGAACACTGTTGGTAACAGGCCTCCAGTGCAGGAAAAATACCCTGCACTACCACACGATCTCCTGCCATTATGCCAATTTTGTATCCAATTGGCTAGCTACTCTGAATCCCATGTGATCTAATGTTACTAATTAACCTACCATGCGGAACCTTGCAAAGGCTTTACTAAAGTCAAAATAAATGGCATCTACCACTCTGTCCTTATTAATCCTCAAAAAATCTCAGTTTGAGAGACACTATTTCCCCTACACAAAACCATGCTGACTATCTCTAATCATTCCATGCCTCTCCAAATCCTATTTTTCAGAATCACCTCCAAAAACTTACCCACCAAAGTCAGACTCACAGGTCTATAGTTTCCAGGCTTCGCCTTACATCTCTTCTTAAACAAAAGGTACAATATTAGCCACTCTCCCATAGTTACAGGTGATAGAACAACTTCTGCAAGGGGTCCCGCAATTTCGTCCCTAACTTCCCACAATGTCTTGGTCAGGAACCAGATTTATCCGCCTTTATATTTTCTAAGGCCTCCAGCACTTCCTCTTCAGTAATATGAACTGTTTTGAAAACATCAACACTTATTTCCTGGAGTTCTCTAGCCTCTGTTTCTTTCTCCACAGTAAAAGCTGATGCAAAATATTCATTTACTATCCCTCCCATCTCCTAGATTCAACATAAAGATGACATCTTTGATCTTTAAAAGGAGCCCTACTGTCTCTCTAGTTGCTCTTTTGCTCTTGAAGTACTTGTGGAATCTTTTTGGATTATCCTGAACCTTATCTGCCAAAGCTTTCTCATATCTCCTCTCTGCTTTCCTGATCACCCTCACAAGAATGCCCCTATACTCTTTATACTGTTCAAGAGGTTCAGTTGAACCCAGTTGTCTATATCTATGATTCTTTTTTATTCTTGACCAGAACCTCACTGTTCCCTAGTCCTACCAGCCTTACCTTTCACATAATGACTCTGAACTCTCACCATCATTCTTTTGAAAACCTCCCGTTTATGAGACATTCCTTTACCTGAGAATAGTGAATGCTAATCAACTTTTGAAAGTTTTGTCTCACACCATTTAAATTTACCATACTCCAATAAAAGCTTTAATTTTTATAGATGGCTTATCTTTTTCCACAGCTATTTTAAAACTAATGGAATTTTACTCTCGATCCAAAGCATTCCCCTACTCTCATTTCAGTCACTTGGCCCTGTCTTATTACCCAAAGGAAGGAACATTTACATAAAGAACATTTTCTTGAACACAAATTCTTCACCATCCAGACTTAACATTGGTAGTCTCAGTCATTGCAGATCACCTTTTAATAAAATTCATTCTGGACTCCAGCGCTCAAATTTGCCCAAGACTTCAGCCAGGGCCAAGAGCTATACTGGGAGGGGAGCTTTTGAAGATTAAGAGTACAGCCTCTGTTCTGGTCTCTAATGAAAGGTAGCTGGCTCAGTTACCAGTGATTGTAGAAGGAGGCTCGGATCCAAGCTTGTTGGCATGAAATTGAGAGATATTCACCTAGATTGGCTCAACATTTTTCGATTAGAAAATGGCTGCCTCACTGAAGTTCTAACTAATTCCTGGAAGTTCCTAGACCTTCCTAATAACCTATCAGAAAAGTGAAAGCAACTTCTGCAATTCTGCAAGGCCTGTCCAGTGCCATTTGCCTTATGGGCAAAAGCAAAAGCACAACTCAGAAAAGTGAAAACAAAATCATTAAACCAATCCAATTCACTGAATGGACAGCACCAGTCGTACCAATTTTGAAGTCCAAGAGGTTAATTTGACTTTGTAGGGATTTTAAATAGTAAACCATTTTTTGCAGTTGGATAAATACTCAATCTCTAGATAGAGGAGTTTTCTTTCACGAAGCTTGACATGAGCCATGCTTATTTGCAATTGTGTTTAGAACAAGATTCTCAGAAGTGTGCTACAATTAATACCCATAAAGACTTATATCAATATATAAGACTGTCATTTAGTGTATTGTCACCTGATTCAATTTTTCAGTAGTTGGAGAACATTTTGCAAGGCCTACCTAAGATCCCCACTTACCTAGAGGACATCATTATAACAGGGAAAACAAATAAGGATGAGTTAGGGAAAATGAGTACAGTTTTTAGAAGTTTTTCTGAGGCAGGTAAATGTCGATGATGGGAAAAAATGCATGTTCCAGGGCCCTAAGTGACCTATGTGGGCTACAAGTTCGATAAGACCAAGTTATATATGTAAAGTTAGGGTGATCAGAGGTATCCCATCTGCCATATCTGTCCAAGTGATTAGGTCATTTCTGGTTTTGGTAAATTATTATGGAAAGTTCATACACAACCTGGTATCCATCTACCCACATAAAAAAGGGTCAACCTTGGAAATGATCTCATCGATCCTAACTTTAAAAAAAAATCATCCTCTTCTAAGGAGTTGGCATACAATGATTCCAGGAGATATCTTATGACTTCATCTTTTGGTATCTTCTTGAACACCTTCAGGAAGTAAAATATAACATATCAACCGATTCCCCTCTAACCTCTCTGGTTGAGACTTCCTCAAAAACTGGTCAGATACAATTTCTCTTTCATGAAGCCATGAATCTGCTTAACAGATACGACTTTCAAAATATGGAATATTTCCTTAATAATTGATACCAATATTTTTACAACAGTAGATGTTAGCATAAGTGGACTATTGTTGTCTGCTTTTACTTGTCCTCCCTCTTAAAATGGGGTGTCATGTTGGCAGTTTTCTAATTCTCTGATATCTCTCTAGAATCCAAAAGATTTTTAGAACATTACAACCAATGCAAACATCCACTCTCTCTGTTGCTGCTTCTTTTAGGATCCTAGGATGCAAGCCATCAAAGCCAACGGACATAACTGCTTTTCATCCCATTAACTTTTTTAAAAGCATTTTCTCTAGTCATAGAGTCATAGTGATATACAGCATGAAAACAGACCCTTTGGTCCAACTCTTCCATGGCGACCTGATATCCTAAATGAGTCCCATCTCCCAGCAATTCATTCATATACCTCGAAAGCCTTCCTATTCATATACTCATCCAGCTGCCTTTTAAATGTTTCAAATTTACCAGCCTCCACCACTTCCTCTGGCAGCTCATTCTATATACACAGACACAGACACAGACACACACACACACACACACACACACACACACCACTTTCATGAAACATTTGCGCCTTAAGTCCCTTTTCAAATCTTTCCCCTCAACTTAACCCTATTCCCTCTAGTTTTAGCCTCTCCTATCCTGGGGAAGCGACCTTGGCTATTCACCCTATCCATGCCCCTCATGATTTTATAAACCTCTATAAAGGTCACCCCTCAGCCTCCAACTTTCCAGGGAAAATAGCCCCACCCTATTCAACTTCTCCCTATAGCTCAAACCCTCCAATTCTGGCAACATCTTTGTAAATCTTTTCTTAACCCTTTCAAGTTTTGCAACATCCTTCCTACAGGAGGGAGACTATAATTGAACAATATTCCAAAAATGGTCTAACCAATGTCCTGCTCAGATGCAACATGACATTCCAGCTCCTATACTCAATGCACTAACCAATAAATGCAAGTATACCAAGTGCTGTCTGTTTATCTGCGATTCCACTTTCAAAGAACTATGAACATGCACTCAAAGGTCCCTTTGTTCTTCAACACTTTCCAGGACCTTACCTTAAGCGTACAAGTTCTGCCCTGATTTGTCTTTCCAAAATATAGCACCTCACGTTTACCTAAATTAAACTTCATCTGCCATTCCTTGACCCATCTAATCAAGGTCCCGTTGTACTCAAATGGTAACCTTTTTCATTGCACATCACACTAAAATTAAAGGTGTAGTGCACAAACTTACTAACCATTCCTCCTATATTCACATCCAATCATTTATATATAATGACAAAAAGCAGTGGACCTAGCACCGATCCTTGCAGCACACCGCTGGTCACAGGTCTCCAGTCTGAAAAGCAATTCTCCACCACCACCTTCTGTCTCCTACATTCAAGCCAGCTCTGCATCCAAGTGGCTAGTTCTCCCTGTATTCCACGTGATCTCACCTTGTTAACCAGTCTACAATTCAGAACCTTGTTGAACATCTTACTGAATTGGATGTAGGTTTGCTCGCTGAGCTGCAAGGTTCATTTCCAGACATTTCGTTTACCCACTAGGTAACACCTTCAGTGGGCCTCAGGCAAAGCAATGCTGAAAAGTCCTGCTTTCTATTTATATGTTTGGGTTTCTTTGGATTGGTGATGTCATTTTCTGTGATGAAGTCACTTCCTGTTCCTTTTCTCAGGAGGTGGTAGAGGGGTCTAACTCTGTTTGTCGAGTGTGTTTCAGGTGGAATGCCATGCTTCTATGAATTCTTGTGCGTGTCTTTGTTTGGCTTGTCCTAGGATGGATGTATTGTCCCAGTTGAAGTGGTGTCCTTCCTCAGCTGTATGTGAGGATACTACTGAGAGCGGATCATGTCTTTTTGTGGTTAGTTGGTGTTCATGTATTCTGCTGGCTAGTTTTCTGCCTGTTTGTCCAATGTAGTGTTCATTACAGTCCTTGTGCGGTATTTTGTAAATGACATTAGTTTTGCTTGTAGTCTGTACAGGGTCTTTCAAATTCATTAGCTGCTGTTTCAGTGTGTTGGTGGGTTTGTGGACTATCATGATGCCAAGGAGTCCGAGTAGTCTGGCAGTCATTTCAGAGATGTCTTTAGAACATAGAACATAGAACAATACAGCACAGAACAGGCCCTTCGGCCCACGATGTTGTGCCGCACTTCTATCCTAGATTAAGCACCCATCCATGTACCTATCCAAATGCCACTTAAAGGTCGCCAATGAATCTGACTCTACCACTCCCTCGGGCAGCGCATTCCATGCCCCCACCACTCTCTGGGTAAAGAACCCACCCCTGACATCTCCCCTATACCTTCCACCCTTCACCTTAAATTTATGTCCCCTTGTAACACTCTGTTGTACCCGGGGAAAAAGTTTCTGACTGTCTACTCTATCTATTCCTCTGATCATCTTATAAACCTCTATCAAGTCACCCCTCATCCTTCGCCGTTCCAACGAGAAAAGGCCGAGAACTCTCAACCTATCCTCGTACGACCTACTCTCCATTCCAGGCAACATCCTGGTAAATCTTCTCTGCACCCTCTCCAAAGCTTCCACATCTTTCCTAAAGTGAGGCGACCAGAACTGCACACAGTACTCCAAATGTGGCCTAACCAAAGTCCTGTACAGCTGCAACATCACCTCACGACTCTTGAATTCAATCCCTCTGCTAATGAACGATAATACTCCATAGGCCTTCTTACAAACTCTATCCACCTGAGTGGCAACCTTCAAAGATCTATGTACATAGACCCCAAGATCCCTCTGTTCCTCCACCTGACCAAGAACCCTACCATTAACCCTGTATTCCGCATTCTTATTTGTTCTTCCAAAATGGACAACCTCACACTTGGCAGGGTTGAACTCCATCTGCCACTCCTCAGCCCAGCTCTGCATCATATCTAAGTCCCTCTGCAGCCGACAACAGCCCTCCTCACTGTCCACAACTCCACCTATCTTTGTATCATCTGCAAATTTACTGACCCACCCTTCGACTCCCTCCTCTAAGTCATTAATAAAAATTACAAACAGCAGAGGACCCAGAACTGATCCCTGCGGAACTCCACTTGTAACTGGACTCCATGCTGAATATTTACCATCTACCACCACTCTCTGACTTCGACCGGTTAGCCAGTTTTCTATCCAATTGGCCAAATTTCCCTCTATCCCATGCCTCCTGACTTTCCGCATAAGCCTACCATGGGGAACCTTATCAAATGCCTTACTAAAATCCATGTACACTACATCCACTGCTCTACCCTCATCCACATGTTTGGTCACCTCCTCGAAGAATTCAATAAGACTTGTAAGGCAAGACCTACCCCTCACAAATCCGTGCTGGCTGTCCCTAATCAAGCAGTGTCTTTCCAGATACTCGTAAATCCTATCCCTCAGTACCCTTTCCATTACTTTGCCTACCACAGAAGTAAGACTAACTGGCCTGTAATTCCCGGGGTTATCCCTATTCCCTTTTTTGAACAGGGGCACAACATTCGCTACTCTCCAGTCCCCTGGTACCACCCCAGTTGCCAGTGAAGACGAGAAGATCATTGCCAACGGTACTGCAATTTCCTCTCTTGCTTCCCACATAATCCTAGGATATATCCCGTCAGGCCCGGGGAACTTGTCTATCCTCAAGTTGTTCAAAATGTCCAACACATCTTCCTTCCTAACAGGTATCTCTTCTAGCTTATCAGTCCGTTTCACACTCTCCTCTTCAACAATACGGTCCCTCTCGTTCGTAAATACTGAAGAGAAGTACTTGTTCAAGACCTCTCCTATCTCTTCCGACTCAATACACAGTCTCCCACCACTGTCCTTGATCGGACCTACCCTCGTTCTCGTCATTCTCAGGTTTCTCACATACGCATAAAATGCCTTGGGGTTATCCTTGATCCTATCCGCCAAGGATTTTTCATGCCCTCTCTTAGCTCTCCTAATCCCTTTCTTCAGGTCCCTTCTGGCTATCCTGTATCCCTCCACTGCTCTGTCTGAACCTTGTTTCCTCAACCTTATGTAAGCCTCCTTCTTCCTCTTTACTAGACATTCAACCTCCCTCGTCAACCAAGGCTCCCTCACACGACCATTTCTTTCCTGCCTGATCGGTACATACATATCAAGGGCACGTCGTATCTGCTCCTTGAAAAAGTCCCACATTTCCACCACATCCTTCCCTGACAGCCTATGCTCCCAACGTATGCTCCTCAAATCCTGTCTTACAGCATCGTAATTTCCCTTCCCCCAATTGTAAAAACTTCCTTGTTGTGCGCACCTATCTCTCTCCATAACCAAGGTGAAAGTCACAGAATTGTGGTCGCCACCACCAAAATGTTCACCCACTAACAAGCCCACCACTTGTCCCGGTTCGTTACCGAGTAACGTAGAAGAGAGTGGCTAGGGTTTCCTGGATGTGTTTTGTCTGCTCATTTGGGTTTGTTGCTGAGAAATTGGCAGACTGTGTTCATTGGGTACCCATTCTTTTTGGATACACTGTATAGGTGATTTTTCTCTGCTCTGCGTAGTTCCTCTGTGCTGCAGTGTTGGTTTCCTGCTGGTTTGAAGTTCTGCATTGGCTGTTCGCTTTACTGTGACATCTAGGAATAGCAGTTTGTTGTTATTTTCCTCCTCTTTAAATGAATTTTATGCCAGTAAGGGTATTATTGATGGTCTTGAGAGTTTCCACTAATTTGTTTCGTTTTGTGATGACAAAGGTGTCATCCACGTAGTGGACCAAAGTTTGGGTTGGATGGTTGGCAGAACTGTTTGTTCAAGTCTCTGCACTACTGCCTCTGCTAAGAACCCTGAAATCAGAGATCCCACTAAAAGACAACCAACTCAGAAGAAATCCAACAAACCATCAGACATTAAGCAACATTGGTGCGACTACCTGTCTGATGGTTTGCTGGGTTTCTTCTGTGAGTTAGTTGTCTTTTAGTGTTGTTTCTAATGCTAAGACATCTTTCTTGTCCGCATCTTGGCAGTTGTAATTTAATCCTCTTACTAAGAGGAAAAAGGGAAGGAAACACTTTCAATACACGAGAAAGAAAAGGTACTAGAAAGACTAGAAAAAATTGTTATCCTACCTGCAGACAAAGGACGCTTGACAGTCATTCTAAATTGAAGATATTACATTGAAAAAGCGAACGCTGTACTTACAGATACCAACACTTACGAACAGGTGTCAATAGACCCAACCCCACAACTAGAGAACCGAATCAAAGTCCTACTCAAAAAACTTCAGAAATCTGGAGAAATAAATAAGACCGACTTCCAAAAAATGAAACCAGACGGATCCAACACACCACGCTTCTAAAGATTACCCAAAATTCACAAACCAGGAGCCCCCCCTCTCAGACCTATAGTCTTGCTACCTGGAACACCAACTTACAGATTAGCCAAGGAGCTACACCAAAGACTAAAATGCTCAGATTCACGCCACTCCATCTAATCCACCCAAGAATTCCTGAAGACTATCAAAAACACTAAGATAGAAGAGGATGAAATAATGGTCTCCTTTTGATGTAAACAGGGCTGTTACATCAACCAACATTAACCTGGCAAAGGAAACACTGACCTCATTATTAGAAGACCCAAAGACACATACACCAAACATCACTAACTTAAATGAACAAGGACAGTATCATCAAGCTATGCCTTACCACACACTTCACCCTCAACAACAAAACCCTCAGACAAACCAACGGAGCACCCATGGGATCTCCAATATCAGGGTTCTTAGCAGAGGCAGTAATGCAGAGACTCAAACAAACAGCTCTGCCAACCATCCAACCTAAACTTTGGATCTGCTTTGTGGAGGACACCTTTGTCATCACAAAATGAAATAAGTTAGAAGAAACCTTCAATGCCATCAATAATACCCTGACTGGCATAAAATTCATTAAAGAGGAGGGAAACAACAACAATACACAATTCCGAGATGTCACAGTAGAGCTAACAGCCAATGCAGAACTTCAAACCAGCATCTACAGGAAAACAACACATATGGACCAAATATTGAATCACAAAGCAATCATCCCAACACCCATAAACGAAGCTGTATCAGAACATTTTTTCAACGAGCCAACACATACTGCAGCACAGAGGAACTATGCAGAGCAGAGAAAAGAAAAATCACCTATACCATGTATTCAAAAAGAATGGGTACCCAATGAACACAGTCCACCAATTTCTCAGCAACAAACCCAAATGAGTAGATTTTAAGATGACCTTTTCTATAATATGCACACTTTAAGGTATTACTATTTATTCCCCCTTATTCTTCTTATATCTTTCACCACAGTAAATACTGATGCAAAATACTCATTTAGTATCTCTCCATCCCCTGCAATTCCATACAGTTGGCGTGGCTGATCTTTAAGGGCTCTGTTCTATCCCTGGTTACTCTTTTGCTATTAATACATTTGTAGAATCCATCTGGATTCTCCCAAACTCTTTTTTGCCAAAGGTATCTCATGTCCCTTTTTGCCCACCTGATTTCCCTCTTAAGCATACTTCTATTGCCCTTATACTGTTCTAGGAATTCACTTGATCCCTGCTGTCTCTACCTGAGATATGCTTCCTTTTTTCCCCCTTGTTAAGAACCTCAATTTTTCCAGTCATCCAGCATTCCCTATACCAATCAGCCTTAATCTTCACCCGAACAGGAATATACTGTCTCTGGACTCCCGTTATCTTTTTTCAGAAGGCTTCCCATTTTCCAGTCATCCCTTTACCAGCTAATATCCGCCCCAATCAATTTTTGAAAGTTCTTGCCTAATACCATCAAAATTGACCTTCCTCCAAATTTTAAACTTGAACTTTTGGATCAAGTCTATCCTTTCCATCACTATTTTAAAACTAATATAACTATGACCACTGGCCCCAGAGTGCTCTCCCACTTACACTTCAGTCACTTGCCCTGCCTTATTTTCCAAGAGAAGGTCAGGTTTTGCTCAGTCTTTAGTAGGTACATCCACATACGGAATCAGAAAATTTTCTTGTACACACTTAATAAATTCCTCTCCATCCAAGCCCATAACACTACGGCAGTCCCAGTCTATGTCTGGAAAGTTAAAATCCCATATCATTATCACCCTATTATTCTTACATAGTACTTCCCTGCATTCTTTATGAATGAGGTGTTTAATGTATCTTACACCATAAAGACTGCTACAAAATATCTAACTCCTCTGCCCTTTCCTTGTTCCCCATAACTATTTCCCCATACTTACTTTCTAAGGGGCCTACATTTGCTTTGACCTTCTCCTGATTTTTATACGTTTAAAGAAACTCTTAAGAGTCATAGAGATGTACAGCATGGAAACAGACCGTTCAGTCCAACCCGTCCATGCCGACCAGATATCCCAACCCAATCCAGTCCCACCTGTCAGCACCTGGCCCATATCCCTCCAAACCCTTCCTATTCATATACCCCTCCAAATGCCTCTTAAATGTTGCAATTGTACCAGCCTCCACCATATCCTCTGGCAGCTCATTCCATACACGTACCACCTTCTGTGTGAAAAAGCTGCCTCTTATATAACTTTGTCCCTCTCACCCTAAACCTATGTCCTCTAGTTCTGGACTCCCCGACCTCAGGGAAGAGACTTTACCTATTTACCCTATCCATGCCCCTCAATTTTGTAAACCTCTGTAAGGTCACCCAAAGCTCCAGGGAAAACAGCTCCAGCCTGTTCAGCCTCTCCCTATAGCTTAAATCCTCCAACCCTGGCAACATCCTTGCAAATCTTTTCTGAACCCTTTCAAGTTTCACAACATCTTTCCGATAGGAAGGAGACCAGAATTGTACGCAATATTCTAACAGCGGCCTAACCAATGTCCTGTACAGCCGCTACATGACCTCCCAACTCCTGTACTCAATACTCTGACCAATAAAAGGAAAGCATACCAAACACCTTCCTCACTATCTTATCTACCTGCAACTTCACTTTCAAGAAGCTATGATAACCTGCACTCCAAGGTCTTTGTTCAGCAACACTCCCTAGGACCTTACCATTAAGTCCTGCTAAGATTTGCTTTCCCAAAATGCAGCACCTCACATTTATCTGAATTAAACTCCATCTGCCATTTCTCAGCCCATCTGATCAAGATCCTGTTGTAATCTGAGGTACGCCTCTTCACTGTCCACTACACCTCAAATTTTGGTGTCATCTGCAAACTTACTAACTATACCTCTTATGCTCGCATTCAAATCATTTATGTAAATGACAAAGTAGTGGACCCAGCACCAATCATTGTAGCACTTCACTGGTCACAGGCCTCCAGTCCGAAAAACAACCTCCCACCATCACCCTCTTCTACCTTTGAGCCAGTTCTGTATCCAAATGGCTAGTTCTCCATGTATTCCGTGAGATCTAACCTTGCTAATCAGTCTCCCATAGGGAACCTTGTCGAACTGTTGTCAGTTTTTATATTCCTCATTAGTTTGCCCTCAATTTATTTTCTCTCTTTTATTATCTTTGTAGTTCTCCTTTGTTTGATTCTGATTTTAATCAACCCCACCGCCCCTGTGGCCCAACATTTCAACTCCCCCTCCCACCTTGGCGGGGGGAGAGGTGGGGGGGGGGGGTGGCAGGGGAAGTCTAGAACTACAGGGCATAGGTTTATGGTGAGAGGGGAAAGATATAAAAAGGACCTATGGGGCAACTTCTTCACGCAGAGGGTGGTACATGTATGAACTGACCTGCCAGAGGGGCATCTGGATGGGTATGTGAATAGGAAAGATTTGGAGAGATATGGGCCGAGTGCTGGTGGTGGGACTAGATTGGGTTGGGATATCTGGTCGGCATGGACGGGTTGGATCAAAGGGTCTGTTTCCGTGCTGTACGTCTCAATGACTCAGCCGAGAACATGCAGGTCCTGGGCCTCCTCCACCACCACTCCCTCAACCACCCGATGCCTGGGGGAAGAACACCTCATCTTCCGCCTCGGAACACTTCAACCCCATGGCATCAATGTGGATTTCACCAGTTTCCTAATTTCACCTTCCCCCACCTCCAGCCTTCCAGCTCAGCACCACCCTCATGACCTGTCCTACCTGCCTATCTTCCTTTCCACCTATCCACTCCACTCTCCTCTCTGACCTATCACCTCCCCACCCCCATTCACCTATTGTACTCTTGGCTACTTTCTCCCCACCCCCACCCCCCTCTCATTTATCTCTCCACTCTGCAAGCACCCTGCCTCTATTCCTGAATGAAGGGTTTTTGCCCGAAACATCGATTTTCCTGCTCCTCGGATGCTGCCTGACCTGCTGTGCTTTACCAACACCACTCTAATCTAGACTCTGGTTTCCAGCATCTGCAGTCCTTGTTTTTACCTACCTGATTCTGATTTTATGCCAGTCTTTGTGGCTATGACTGACTTTTACCTCATCTGCTTTTTCGTTCAACTTTATACTCTCCTTAGCTTCCTTGGTTAGCCATGGTTGATTCATTCCTCTCTTAGGATCTTTCCTGTTATGATTACTACTTCCTAGGGGATCTTCTAATCACAGTTAATTTGTTAAATCTGCCTCATTAGCCATTACCAGATCCAAGATAGTCAACCAGGGAGCAGGCTACCTGACATATGCTCTCAGAAACTATCCCTAATGAACTCTATGAATCTATTTTCATAGCTACTGTTTCTAACTTTAATCTTCACATTGGTCATGCCAATAAAGACACCCATAATTATTACGCTCTTCTTTTTGCATGATGCTACTATTTGTTAACAGACAGCCTTTTCTACTGTGTGGCTACTGTTTGGGGGTTTATATATGACTCCTGCCAGTGTTTTGTTTCCCTTGTTTCTATTTACCTTCCACTTCTTCACCCCCCCCCCCCCAAATAGATTCAAACCTCATCTGAGCCTATGTCATTCCTTATAATTGTCTAACTATCTATGCACATCATAAGTTTTAAAAAAATTACGACATCACGTTATAGTCCAAAAGGTTTATTTAGAAGTACTAGCTTTCAGAGTGCTGGTCTTTCTGAAAGCTAATACTTCCAAATAAAGCTGTTGGATTATAACCTGGTGTTGTGTGACTTTTAACTTTGTACACCACAGTCCAACACCAGCACCTCCATATCATGGTCATCATAACTTTATACATCTCAAATCACATTCCTCTCTCAGTCTCTCCTGTCTAAGGAAAACAATTTCTTTGCATCCTCTCCCATACATCACATCCTTCTTATGATGTCGATTCCTCACATTATATCTATAAACCTGGATATGTTAC
This sequence comes from Chiloscyllium punctatum, assembly GCF_047496795.1. Taxonomy (NCBI): domain Eukaryota; kingdom Metazoa; phylum Chordata; class Chondrichthyes; order Orectolobiformes; family Hemiscylliidae; genus Chiloscyllium; species Chiloscyllium punctatum. Next base: position 32,455,080 of record NC_092771.1, read on the forward strand.
ACTCAGCTTTTCATCTAGATATTTCCTATAATCAACCTGTTCAGAGTTGTCATTACTAATTTCTGGACCAGGTGAGACTTGAGCCGTGCTTCCGAGGTAGTGAGTAGTGCCACAGGAGTCTTCAGCTGCTTTATCTAAGTCATTAAAATATGTTGAAAGTATCCAATGCCCCAGCTTTGATCCTTAACCACCTGCCAATTTTCACATCTCATTTACCACTAATTTATATCCTATCAGTGAACCACTCTTATAAGCATTACCCCAAACTCTAAAATTTTTGTGTGGGCACCTCATTGAATCGGTTTTTGGAAATCCATGCCAACTACAGCCACTGGTTCCCCTTTATCTATCCTACTAGGTACTTACTCAGAAGATTTGTTACCAGATATTTTAAAAATAAAATGCTAAAATTACCTGACCATACAATAAGTTTCTGAATGCATTGAAATTTCCTTAATAATAGATTGCAGAAATTTCCCAATGACTTTATCTACAGTCCCTTGTTTGCTCTAACCTTCATTTTCTGAATAACAGTGTTACATTCACTAACTTGCAAATCACTGCAATAATTCTAAAATCCAAGGAATTTTGGATAGTCCCCAATATTCACATATGGTTTAGAACTCAGGTTCTGGATTTAAAAAAAAAACATTTACTATATTTACAAAGAGTGTCAATCACTCAATGGAGAGTACTCCATTACAGTTAGTTAAAAATCACACAGAAGGCAGAGAGTTGGGATAAAAGGTTCTTTTTCAGAATGGCAGCCGGTGACGAGCGGTGTCCCGCAGGGTTCGGTGCTGGGGCCACAGCTGTTCGCATTATATATTAATGATTTGGATGAGGGAACCGGGGGCATTCTAGCGAAGTTTGCCGATGATACGAAGTTAGGTGGACAGGCAGGTAGTACTGAGGAAGTGGGGAGGCTACAGAAGGATCTAGACAGGTTGGGAGAGTGGTCCAGGAAATGGCTGATGGAATTTAACGTGAGCAAGTGCGAGGTCTTGCACTTTGGCAAAAAGAATAAAAGCATGGACTACTTTCTAAATGGTGAGAAACTTAATAAAGCCAAAGCACAAAGGGATCTGGGAGTGCTAGTCGAGGATTCTCTAAAGGTAAACATGCAGGTTGAGTCTGTGATTAAGAAAGCGAATGCAATGTTGTCTCTTATCTCAAGAGGGTTGGAATATAAAAGCAGAGATGTACTACTAAGACTTTATAAAGCTCTGGTTAGGCCCCATTTGGAGTACTGTGTCCAGTTTTGGTCCCCACACCTCAGGAAGGACATACTGGCACTGGAACGTGTCCAGCGGAGATTCATAGAACATAGAACATAGAAGAATACAGCGCAGTACAGGCCCTTCGGCCCTCGATGTTGCGCCGATCAAAGCCCACCTAACCTACACTAACCCACTATCCTCCATATACCTATCCAATGCCCGCTTAAATACCCATAAAGAGGGAGAGTCCACCACTGCTACTGGCAGGGCATTCCATGAACTTACAACTCGCTGAGTGAAGAACCTACCCCTAACATCAGTCCTATATCTACCCCCCCTTAATTTAAAGCTATGCCCCCTTGTAATAGCTGACTCCATACGTGGAAAAAGGTTCTCACTGTCAACCCTATCTAACCCCCTAATCATCTTGTACACCTCTATCAAATCACCCCTAAACCTTCTTTTCTCCAATGAAAACAACCCCAAGTGCCTCAGCCTTTCCTCATAGGATCTTCCTACCATACCAGGCAACATCCTGGTAAACTTCCTCTGCACCCGTTCCAGTGCCTCCACATCCTTCCTATAGTATGGCGACCAAAACTGCACACAATATTCCAGATGCGGCTGCACCAGAGTCTTATACAACTGCAGCATGACCTCAGGACTCCGGAACTCAATTCCTCTACCAATAAAAGCCAGTACGCCATATGCCTTCTTCACTGCACTATTTACCTGGGTGGCAACTTTCAGAGATCTGTGTACATGGACACCAAGATCCCTCTGCTCTTCCACACTACCAAGTAGTCTACCATTAACCCAGTAATCCATCTTTTTATTACTCTTACCAAAGTGAATCACTTCACACTTAGCTACATTGAACTCCATTTGCCACCTTTCTGCCCAGCTCTGCAGCTTCTCTATATCCCGCTGTAACCTGCCATATCCTTCCTCACTGTCTACAACTCCTCCGACTTTCGTATCATCCGCAAACTTGCTCACCCAACCTTCTAACCCTTCCTCCAGGTCATTTATAAAAATGACAAACAGCAATGGTCCCAAAACAGATCCTTGCGGAACACCGCTAGTGACGGCACTCCAAGATGAACCTTTGCCATCAACTACTACCCTCTGTCTTCTTCCAGAGAGCCAATTCCTAATCCAAACCTCCAACTCACCCTCAATGCCATATCTCTGTATTTTCTGCAGTAGCCTACCATGGGGGACCTTATCAAACGCCTTACTAAAATCCATGTATACCACGTCTACCGCTTTCCCCTCATCTACCTCCTTAGTCACCTTCTCAAAGAATTCAATAAGGTTTGTGAGGCACGACCTGCCCTTCACAAAACCATGCTGACTATCCTTGATCACATTATTCCTATCCAAATGTTCATAAATCCTATCCCTTACAATTCTCTCTAAGACTTTGCCCACAACAGAAGTGAGACTCACTGGCCTATAGTTACTAGGATTATCCCTACTCCCCTTCTTGAACAAGGGAACCACGTTTGCTAGCCTCCAGTCCTCTGGCACTACTCCTGTCGACAAAGAGGACACAAAAATCAAGGCCAATGGCTCTGCAATCTCCTCCCTTGCTTCCCAGAGAATCCTAGGATAAATGCCATCAGGCCCAGGGGACTTATCTATTTTCACCCTTGCCAGAATTTCCAACACCTCTTCTCTACATATCTCAAAGCCATCCATTCTACTTATTCGTGCCTCAGTATTCATATCGACAACAATGTCCTGTTCCTGAGTGAATACTGACGAAAAGTATTCATTCAGCGCCTCCCCAATCTCTTCAGCCTCCACACGCAACTTCCCATTACTATCCTTGATTGGACCTATTCCTTCCCTAGTCATTCTTTTATTCCTAACATACCTATAGAAAGCCTTAGGGTTTTCCCTAATCCTACCCACTAAGGACCTTTCATGTCCCCTCCTTGCTGCTCTTAGCTCTCTCTTCAGGTCCTTCCGGGCTACCTTATAACTCTCAATCGCCCCTATTGAACCTTCACGCCTCATCTTTACAAAGGCCACCCTCTTCCATTTAACAAGGGATTCCAACTCCTTATTAAACCATGGCTCCCTCACACGACCCTTTCCTCCCTGCCTGATAGGTACGTACTTATCAAGGACACTCAATAGTTGCTCCTTGAACAAGTTCCACATATCAATAACGCTCTTGCCTTGGAATCTACTTTTCCAATCCACACATCCTAAATCATGCCTCAACGCATCATAATTTCCCTGCCCCCAGCTATAACTCTTGCCCTGTAGTACACACTTATCCCTCTCCATCCCTAGAGTAAAAATCACCGAATTGTGGTCACTGTCCCCAAAGTGCTCACCCACCTCTAGTTCTAATACCTGGCCTGGTTCGTTACCCAGAACCAAATCCAGTATGGCCTCACCTCTTGTTGGCTTATCTACATATTGTGTCAGGAAACTCTCCTGCACACATTGCACAAACACTGACCCATCTAACGAACTTGAGCTATAGCTTTCCCAATCAATATCAGGAAAGTTAAAGTCTCCCATAACAATCACCCTATTATTGTCACTCTTCTCCTGAATCATCTTCACACGGATGATCCCTGGAATGACAGGTCTAGCATATGAGGAACGGCTGAGGATACTGGGATTGTATTTGTTAGAATTTAGAAGATTAAGGGGAGATCTAATAGAGACGTCCAAAATACATGGCTTTGAAAAGGTGGATGCTAGAAAATTGTTTCTGTTAGGCGAGGAGACTAGGACCCGTGGACACAGCCTTAGAATTAGAGGGGGTCATTTCAGAACGGAAATGCGGAGACATTTCTTCAGCCAGAGAGTGGTGGGCCTGTGGAATTCATTGCCACGGAGTGCAGTGGAAGCCGGGACGCTAAATGTCTTCAAGGCCGAGATTGATAGGTTCTTGTTGTCTAGAGGAATTAAGGGCTACGGGGAGAACGCTGGCAAGTGGAGCTGAAATGCGCATCAGCCATGATTGAATGGCGGAGTGGACTCGATGGGCCGAATGGCCTTACTTCCACTCCTATGTCTTATGGTCTTACACAACACCAGGTTTAGTCCAACAGGTCTAATTGGAAGCGCACTAGCTTTCGGAGTGATGCTCCTTCATCATGTGATAGTGGCTATCGTTCCGAAAGTTAGCGTGCTTCCAATTAAACCTGTTGGACTATAACCTGGTGTTGGGATTTTTAGCTTCGTACACCCCAGTCCAACACCGGCATCTCCAAATCACCATTACAGATAGTTTTCCTACAATGCGCATTTATTAAACATGATTTGGCTATAATACAATTTGTGGACTTTTTTTAATATAAAGTGAACTTCCATTTGCTATTACACAATTCTATCCCTGGCACTACCAGAACAGTAAAACCCAGCTTCAGGATCTTCTATCTGCAAAATGCAAATTCAGTGTGTACAGCTAAAACAGGAATGCATCAACTCTGTAAGCCTTGAAACTTAACTTGAAATTGGGAATTGTAGTCTACATTTAGGAGGAACTTTATTTCAAACTGGGGGAGAATCTTGAGAATGCCATGTTGGCATTCATGTGGTGAAGAGCTTCATGAAAGAGACAGTACTGTAGTCTGTGAGTTAAAGTTAAAGTGTTGAATTTATTGTATTATTTCATTAAAATATGATTTAAAGATATTTTGGACTAACTACTACTGCTTCGAGTTCTCCTGATATTTTTGGCAGTTTGCCATAAGACCCATTTATTTATATCGTGAGATTTTCTATAACACTTGTGTTGCATGGAAACGGAACTACCGCATTACAGCAGAACTACCTGTAGTGTTTCTGCATCATATCGTATACTTCCAAACAAGGTTGTGCTACTTATCAATATTTTAAAACTAATTACAGGAATTTTAATAACTGCGAGTTAACAATCCACTATCGAGTGCAACACACTTCAGTTGAAGAGGTGAACAACATTACCTACCAATCTTTATATAACACCAAAGTAAAGTGCAACAATCACAGTCTGCTTATCGTTATGACAGCCTAAGACTCATGATAATATTACCGTACCTTCCACAATGAACACTTGAACACATTAGACAGACCCATGGACTTTTGTTGGAGCGACAAACTGCAAAATAAAAAGAACATAATTGTTTTATTTTCAGAAATAAATATTTTCAATGGTTTTACTTCTTCTGGCAAAAGAAAAAAGTCCTGGTCTATTGCATGGCAATAGCAGGGCTGTCATATTATAAAAATTCAAAGTTTCCTTTTCCTTACAACTGCTGTAAGTATGTGTTGTTCAAGCAGTGGTAAAGAAATTTGGAAATTGTAGCAGTTCATGTTGTATAGAGTCTGAAAATCACTTTTAAGGAAACATTTTGCCAAGACATCAAATTACTGAACTTCACAAAGTTATGGATCAAACCAAACCCCCTCAAAATGTATTCAGAAGATATCCTAGACCAGAATGTTTTCTTATTTTTAGGATTAGTAAGGTGCTGCGTTCCAGATGCAATTCGATTGGTCAGACTATTCGACTTTAAGCAAAACACACTTTATTTTAACACCAATGCAAAAGTACAGAGAAAATAAAAATAAGAACTGACACAACTATCAAAATGTTCAAAGTAATAGATATACTAACTGCTAATTAATTGTTCCAATATAGTAACGTTCCATAAACGCATCCTTGGCAAAGATAAATTCAATGAAATAGATTGTCTCACACGTGATTCTGGCAGCTTTTAGCTGTAACCGAGATGAGAATAAAAGCTTTCACATCCAGCTTCAAGACCTCTGCAACTGCAGAAAGCTAAAACTAAACATCCTGAATTTAAAAACTGAGACACCTGCAGGCATTGTAAATCAAAAACAAAAACACAAATTGCTGCAAAAGCTCAACAAATCTAGCAGCATCTGTGGAGAGAAAGCACAGTTAACATTTCAGATCAGGTGACTCTTCTTCAGAATGCTGATGCTGAGCTTTCCCAGCAATTTATGTTTTTATTTGTGATTTACAGCATCCACAGTTCTTTTGATTCTTATTTAGTATTTAACTCACTGCCACTTTTCTTCTAGGTATGTTCACATTGAAGAAGTTCTGCTTCTGTCTCCGATGGGGTTTCCATTCTAATCTTTTTTCTCATTCACTATCATTAATTTCAGTCACTCTGGGTGTTCAACAAGGTATTAGCTAAAACTCATTTGTATAGCCACATCACATTCCTTAATGACTGCCTCCAGCTCAAATTCACCTCACATGGATTCCAACTCAAATTTTATCCTTCCTGCTTTGAATTCACCCGGGATCGTAGGTATCTTTGCGATGTTCAATGTTCCACAGATAGCTTCTTTTGCTCCATCTCAAGATCCACACTCAGTGCCATACATCATAAACATGCTAAAAATCCTGGCTGTGGAAGCTTGACCCCATTCATTCAGGTTGCTTCAATTGTTTTAATTTTAAAAAAACCCAAGGCCTCACAAGCTGTTTAATCTATTGACTTTAAGCAGACCCCACTTCACCTGTCTCAATATTTCTTCACACAAAGAAAACCAGGACAAAATACCTATCTTGAAGCCATAGCATGGTCACAACTCCCCCACGAAAAAAAGTCAATATACAAAGATGGTTTCATTTTCTTAAAACCCTTACATTATAATTACAGTACAATACATATATACTACATTGACTCTAAGCATGCAATTATTCACTACTACAGTCAATTTCAGTCCATTTTCTTCCAGCCACAGAATGCCGCCGTCTTCCTTCAAAGACAACACCACGTTGGCAATTCCGTTCTCTTGTCCTGCCGCATGCATAATTTTCAAACTGAATGGCTGAAATAATAAGCTCAATCTAAACGCAGTCTGGTATTTTATCCTTAAAAGTTATTGGAAAACTTTTAAGGGGTTATGATCACATATATAATTGCCTGAGGTGTTACTGGTAATATAAATATTAAAATGTTGCAACACCAACAACAAACTCAAGATCTCCTTCTCAATTGTGAAATACTACTGTTGATGATTCTTCAAGTTTCTGGAAAAGTACACAATAGATCTATCTTCTCGTCATCTTTTTGCAAAAGTACAGCAACAACACCGACATCACTCACGTTGTTAAACATGTTGAATGGCTTTGTGTAATTAGTTGTGGCTAACACTGGGGGAGTGACTCACATAGCTTTCAGGCTATCAAATGCCTTCAGACATTCCTCCATCCACTGAAATTCCCTGCACTTCTTCAACAGGACAATCATAAAGGCAATCACACTGCTAAAATTCAGAATGAATTTCCGATAAAAGCCACTCAATCCCAGGAATCAGGAGTACTTCCCTCTTCCGTAACGGTATAAGGAACTCCCCAATAACCTTTGTTTTCAAATCCTGTTGGTCCATTTGTAGATTTCAATGACATGGACCAGGAACATGACTTGGGCTTTTGCGAAAGATGTACAGGTTTTTGTCGAAGTTCATCCTGAGCAGCTCCATTAGCAGGACTCTGTGCTCTATGGTCTGTTCCCTGCAACACACACCGAGACAAACATAACTGCACCTGGAGGACCATTAACTTTTAGTCTGACCAAAACTTATTGGTCTTCCAGAACTTGACCTAGTGTTGCAGACTGGTACATTCCAAGGTCCAGGACTACAAGCTGAGAAATGCACAGACACAGCGGGGAAAGACCACAGTCTGCAGTCTTCCTGAAGTTAATTCGGGGCCCATTCAGTTATTGAACCCTCCCAGTACCTCAAATGTATGAAAATATAGTCTTTATGTGTAAGAGATGCCTTTGGTTTGTTGGGATAGAGTCAAACTTTAATGTTTATTTGTTCATTTGATACATGCAGAACAGAACAGACAAAGGGTCAGTTAGTTAGACTCGAAACGTCAGCTCTTTTCTCTCCTTACAGATGCTGCCAGACTTGCTGAGATTTTCCAGCATTTTCTCTTTTGGTAGCCTCAAAAGGTACTTGGTCCATTTGTAAAGATTGGTTATTTAAATTACAATGCAATCAATAGAAATTACCAACAAAATAGCTTGAGAGAGGTTGCAGTGTGGTGTAAGTGCAGCTGGTTAGAGGAAGTGTAGGTTTAGAAAGGTGCAGAAGGTAAAGACAAGGTAAGCTTCTTTCATCTTTCTTACTGTAAAGGGACAGAGGTGGCAGTTAGGTCAATGGTGTACTCCTCCTGCCAAATATGGGAGCTCAGGGAGCAGTCTAATGTCCCAGACGACTATGTCTATAGGAAATGAGATTGGCTGCAGCTCCTCACAGATCACGTCATTCAGCTGAACACTGAGGAGCATACAGCAGGCAGCGAGCATGATAAGAGACTAGTTACGGGGAAGTGGTCACACCACAGGCACATTCCCCATGAAAGGCTTATGCCCAAAACGTCGACCATCCTGCCTCACGGATGTGCCTGACTTGCAATGCTTTTCCAGCGCTTCACTTTTTGACACGACAGGTTCAGTTAAGTAGATGGGTGACTGCCAGGAGAGGCAGGCAGGCAGGTAGGTAGTGCAGGAGTCTCCTGTGGCTATTGTCCCCTCTAACAGCTATACTGTTTTGAATACTGTTGTGAAGGATAGCGTTTCAGGACAGCATAACAGCAGCAGCCAGGCCTGTGGCACTACAAACAGCTCTGCTGTTGAGCAGGGTCAGGCAAAGTCCAAGCAAGCAACAATGGCAGGAGACTTGCTAGTTAGGGACACAGACAGGTGTCTGTGGCAGTGCTCAAGATTCTAGATTGGCGAATTGCCTGCCAGGTACCAGGATCAAGATCGTCTGAGTGGTTGCACGAAATTCTTAATAGGGAGGGCAAGCAGCCAGAGGTCATCGTGCACATTAGTACCAATTGCATAGGTAAAAAGAGGGATGAAATACCATGGATTGGAGTATAGGGAGTTAGGAAAGAGGCTGAAAAGCAGAACCTTATGGGTAGTGATCTCAGGGCAAGGAATATCAAGGTAGGAGAGATGAATGCATGACTAAAGAGTTGGAGGAAGTGGCAGGTTTTCAGGTTCTTGGATCATTGGGATCTCTTCTGGGGCAGGGCAACTTGTACAAGAGGAATGGGTTGTATGTAAACTAGAGGGGAACCAATATCCTCACAGGGAGGTCCGCTAACGCAACTTGAAATGGTAGGGTGCAGAGAACCAGAGCAGCAGGTCAACAAATGGAGGGATTGAGGGGAAGGTATATGATAGGACCAGCAAGTCAGAGAACAAAAACAGGCAGAGACCAGTAAATGGATACAATGGTACTAATGTGCTGATGTGTGTTAATTTGAACACAGGAGGATTAGAGGTAAATCAAGTGAGGTTAAAGCCTGGATCAGTACATAGGACGATGATGTGGTGGCCATGATACAGACTTGGTTGAGTGATAGACAGAACTAGCTGCTCAACGTTGCAGGATTTCATTGTTATAGATGAGTTCGAGAGGGAGGTAAAAGAGGTGGAGGAGTTGCATTACATCAAGGACATAATGGAGGGCTCATTTAAGGAAATGTGGGTTATGCTCAAAAATAAGATGGCTGCAAACACTTTGATGGGATTATACTAGGCCCTTCAACAGCCACCGAGACATTAAGGAAGTTGAAAATTCCCACTACAGTGACTGTTCCTTTCCTGTTTTGACTTCCACCCATACTGACTCTGTAGGCAAACTCTACTCAACATCCGCCCTTTCTGCAGCTGTGCTACTATCTGATTAGCAATGCCACTCCTCCACCTCTTTTACCTTTCACCCCTATTACTTTTGAAACATCTAAATTCGGGAACATCAACAACCATTCCTGCCCCTGAGATTTCAAAGTCTCCGCAATGGCCATAACATCACAGTTCTAAGCACTGATTCATGCTCCGAGTCACCCTTATTCTTGATACTTCTTGCATTAAAATAGACACACTTTTATTTGGAAGACACACTTCAACATTGACTTCACTTTTGCCCTATCAAGTGTCTATCACTCCTCTCAGACACTCACTGCCTGTAAACCAAATACCCCTTCCTCTGACTGTAGCTCTGGTTCCAACATCACTGCCAATCTAGTTTAAACCCTCACGAATAGTTCTAGCAAATTGCCCTTCCAGGATATTAGTGGGCAGCACTGCTGCCTCACAGCACCAGAGACCCGGGATCAATTCCCACCTCAGGCGACTGTGTGTGGAGTTTGCACATTCTCCCAGTGTGAGCGTGGGTTTCCTCTGGATGCTCGGTTTCCTCCCACAGTCCAAAGATGTGCAGGTCAGGAGAATTGGCCATGCTAAATTGCCCATAGTGTTAGGGGTATGGGTGGCTTGTGCTTCTGCAGGTCGGTGTGGACTTGTTGGGCCGAAGGGCCTGTTTCCACACTAAAAGTAATCTAATCTAATATTGGTGCCCCTCCAGTTCAGGTGCAACCTGTTCTTGCACAGGTCGCACCTTCCCCAGAAGGTATCCCAATGATCCACATATCTGAAGCCCTCCCGCCTACACCAGCCCATGTTCAGCTGCACTCACTCTCTATTCCTCGCCTCACTAGCCTGTGACATCGAACATTACTACGCTGCTCATCCTGCCTTTTAGCTTCCAACCTAACTCCCTATATTCACTTTTCAGGTCCTCCTCCCTTTTGCTACCTGTGACATATGTACCTACGTGTACCACGACTTCTGGCTGCTCTCCCTCCCCCTAAAGAATCCTGGCACTCAGGAGGCAACGCACTATCCGGGAGTCTCGCTCATGATCACAGAATCTCGTGTCTGTTCCTCTCAAAATTGAATTGAGGATATGAGGATGTTAGGAGATTACAGGGTGACCTGGACAAGTTTGTTTGAGTGGTCAGATGCAGTTTATTGTGGATAAATGTATGGTTATCCACTTTGGTGGCAAGAACAGGAAGGCAGATTACTACCTATATGGAATCAATTTAGGTAAAGGGGCAGTACAAAGAGATCTGGGTGTTCTTGTACACCAGTCAATGAAGGTAAGCATGCAGGTACAGCAGGTAGTGAAGAAGGCTAATAGCATGCTGGCCTTCATAACAAGAGGGATTGAGTATAGAAGCCAAGAGGTTCTTCTGCAGCTGTACAGGACCCTGATGAGACCATACCTGGAGTACTGTGTGCAGCTCTGGTCTCCAGATTTGAGGAAAGACATTCTGGCTATTGAGGGAGTACAGCATAGGTCAATTCCTGGAATGGCGGGATTGCCCCAGAGGGCAGTGGAGGCCCAGTCTCTGGATTCATTTAAGAAAAAAAAAGTTGGATAGAGCTCTCAAGGATTGTGGAATCAAGGGTTATGGAGATAAGGCAGGAACAGGATACTGATTTAAGGATGATCAGCCATGATCATATTAAATGGTGGTGCAGGCTCGAAGGGCAGAATGGCCTACTCCTGCATCTATTGTCTATTGAATCTCCTGTCATTATTGCTCTCCTATTCTACACCCTTTCCCTTCTGAGCCAGAGCCAGGCTCAGTGCTAGAAACCTGGCCACTATGGCTTTCCTGTTAAGTCATCTCCATCCTCCCCACGCCTCATCCCCAACAGTATTCGAAACGGTATACTTATTATTGAGGGGTACAACCACAGGAGGTCCCTGCACTGTCTGCCTATTCCCTTTCCCTCTCCTGACACTTCACCTAGCTACCTCGGTCCTGTAACTCAGGTGTGACTGCCTCTCTGTACCTCCTCTCTCTCACCGCCCCTCCCCCCCCCACAAACCAGCCACCGCCTCAGCCTCCTAAATGTTCCAATGTTGCTCCAGCTCCCTAACATGGTGTGTGAGGAGTTGGAGTTGCAGGCACTTTTCACAGGTGATGTACACAGAGACACCAGTGGTGACCCTTACCTCCCTTATCCTGCAAGAGGAGCATGCAACTGCCCTAGCCTCCATCCCCTCTGCTCTAAATTACCAAGAGAGATTGAATAATTGGGGGGAAAAAAAAGCCTTACCTTACCAAACCTCCACAGAGTCTTTTTTTGGTTAGAGGAGGACGGGTAGGAGACACTTCACATGTAGTGTTTCAGGTTTAGCACAGCCCAAATATATCAATGCATGTGTCCAGCAATTCCCTTGTCCATGTCCAATATGTAGGCAGATTATGGAAAGATGCAATAACAGAATTGTCAAAATGGATGACTTTAACTTCTCCAACATTGACAAGGTCTCCCTTACAGCAAGAGGCATGGACAGGGTAGAATATGTAACGTACATGCAAGAAAGTTTCTTGGCACAGTATGTGGCTAGTCCAACTAGAACAGGGACCATACTGGACCTTATACCAGCTAAGGAGCCCAGCCAGGTGACTGATATTTCAGTGGGAGAGCATTTTGTAAACACAGTGATCACAACCCCTTAAGTTCTAAGATAGCTGTGAATAAGGATAAGTCAGGATCTTGCGACTAGAATAGGTACTAAATTGGGGGAGGGCAAATTATGTCAGTATTAGGCAGGAGCCAGGATGTGTTAATTGGGAGGAACTGTTATTAGGCTAATACACATTTGACATGTAGGAATTGTTCAAAGATCTACTGATCAGAATTCAGGACCGGCATGTTCCAGTAAGGATAAGGATGGCAAGAGAAGGGAACCTCGGATAACGAAGGTGGTTGTGAATTTATTCAAAAGGGAAAAAACTTCCTAAACCTTATAGATGCCACTAAAATTGGACAGGACCAGTGAGGAATATAAAGAAAGCAGGAAAGAACTCAAGCAAGGAGCCAAATGACAGTAGCTAGTAGGGTTAAGAGAATCCCAAAGCATTCTACACATCCATTAAAAAACAAGACGACGACTAGGGAGGAGGTGGGACCACTCCAGGATAAAGCATGGAATTCCTGCTTGGAGGCAGAGGATGTGGACAAGATCCTAAATGCGTATTTTGAATCAGTAATCATCCAGCAGAGGGATATAGAGAATAGTGAGATTAATGTGGAACATGCTAATATGCTAGGACATTTTGAGATCAAGAAAGAAAGTGGTGTTGGGTCTCTTGAACAGCATTAAAATGAATAAGTCCCTGGGACCTGATGGTATCTACCCCATCTTATTAAGAGATGCCAGAGAAGACCCCTTTTGCTGAGGTCTTGACCAAGACCTTTGTTACCTCGCTAGCCACTAGACGTGTCCTGGAAGACTGGCAAGTCACTAATGTTTTTCTTCTGTTCAAGAAAGAACATAGGGATAATCCAGGAAACTATAGACCAGTGAGTCTCACATCGGTGATTGGGAAGCTCTTGGAGGTTTCTGAGGAACAGGATTTACGAGCACTTGAGAAAGCATGACCTAATTAGGGACAGTGAGCACGGCTTTGTTTGGGGCAGGTCAGGTCTTACTAACTAGATTTAATTTTTCAAGGTGGTAAAGATGATTGATGAGGGCACAGGAGTGGACGTTGTCTGCATGGATTTCCCTAAGGCTTTCGACAACATCCTTCATGGTAGGCTCAGCCAGATGAAGATGATGCATGGGATCCACAGTGACTTAGCTGCTTTGATTCAAAACTGGCTTGCACATGGAAGGAAGAGGGGAGTGGTGGGCTGATGGTTTTCCGGCAGGAGATCCATTACTAGTGGATCTAAGAGATCCACTTTAGGACTTCTGCTGTTAGTGACAGATATAAATGATTTGAATCAAAATGCAGATGGAGGATGTGGTTAGTAAGTCTGCAGACAATACAAAGATTGGAGGAGTGGAAGATAGTGTAGAAAGTTGTCACAGGATACAGCCAGATATAGGTCAGTTGCAGATTTGAGTGGAGTAATGGCAGATGGAGTTTCATCCAGGTAAGTGTGAGGTGCTGCACTTTGGGTGATCAAATATTAAGGAAAAGTAGGCATTTGGTTCCATAGATGTATAGATAGAGTTGACAGTCTGTACAATTTTCCCAGAGTTGAAATGTCTAATAGTGGAGGGCATGCACTTAAGGTGAAAGGGAGAAAGTTAAAAGGGGATGCGAGGGACAAGTCTATTGCACAGAGAGTGGTAGGAGTCTGGAACACCGCTGCCAGTGGAAGTACTGGAGGCAGATATGATAGGGGCTTTTAGATAAGCACATGAATATGTAAAATAATGGAGGGATATGGAACAAGGGCAGGCAGAAGAGATTAGTTTAATTTGGCATCATGTTCGGCACAACATCATGGGCTGAAGGGCCCATTCCTACACTGTAATGTTCTATGTTCACAACTGAATGCAATTCCCACAGTTTTTTCCCAGGTTGCATTTAGAAATAGTGTCTGCAGCCATCATTCAAACAGTGTTAGACAGAAGTAATGTAGACTTCCTGAACTCTAACTCCCACCGTGTTTTAATTTTTTTCACAGGCTCCTAGAGTTGCTGGCAAGACCAACATTTGGTCTTGCCCAAACCCAACTGCCATTGAGAGTAGTTAACAGTCAAGCCATTTGTCCCATTTAAAATGAACAGTTCACCAGTAATTTTAAGTCCATAGTTAATGCTCACCTGCACCACCTCGAGAGCAATTGAAACTGGGTTTGCTAGCAACCCCCACATCTCATGAACAAATAATTTTCAAAAATTTATTCACAACATCTCACTACTCTTTAATATTAAAGAACATTCTATAATAATTAAACCAAGTAAATTTTGTTATGTAGTAATATTGAAAATAAAATTTTACGCAAATTAGATTTGATTTCACAATATAAATGATATGTGATTACACATAGATTTTGTAAGAAAAAGTAGTGAAGTATGAGGATTTGTGATCTTATTCCAGTACTGTCAATTATTTGACTAGTGGAGCCTTATATTGCAAACACTATTATGAACTATTACAATCCAACACCAGCATCTCCAAATCATGACTATTACAAACATTACTGTCACGCTCTAAAAGGTTAATGCTGATTACAAAGAACTCCAGAAATACCAACAGACTAAAAGGCTATGATTATTATGTTGAGGTTCCAGCTGAGTAAAGTAACAACAATATCAGCTACAACCCTTAAAATAAAGAGAACAATTCACAAGTGGAACTGAATGACTGTTCCTTTCTTGCTATTTTTTAACCTCACAGCTTTCCCCTTTTACAGGGAATTTCTGATGAGTCTTTGGATTAATTACCTTACTTCTTTGTCTCTCCAAATTTTTTTTGGTGCTCATTTAACTGTAGTGGGTAACTTGTTCGTCTTGCCTCGGTAGTTTCCTGCAAAGGATTTTATTCCTATTGTGTCCCTTCCACAAATCCAAGTGTAAATCGATTTACGATGCCAGGTTAGAGACAGAGCTCCATACTTAGATCAATACCCTATTACACAGTAACGCATTAATGAGAAACATCCCCAAACAGATATTACACAGTCCTTTCCACTTCCTCTTGCAAACACTAACAGCAGCAGGAAACATGCCTCTTCAAAATAGTTCCATGATTGCTTAATTCCTCAAACCTATTGTTTATAAGTTATACTTTCACTCTCAGCAACTGTGGTAATGTCATTGTGAAATAGAAGAGATATGGTGATCGTCATTTCCTAACATTTAAATGGAAAACACAATGAAACCTGTGAATATCCCTTTGCTTCTTCAGGAATGGAAGGATTCTTGCACATTAATACAGTAAAATAACTGCTTAAAGTGATCAGATCACCAAGAAATTAACTCCTTCACCACACAACTCATTTAATAAGGTATATTAAGATTTCAATTTCACATAGCGATTCAGCTGCACATTTTACATTAAATGGTGCTCATTTCAAAACAGGTAGTACAGCTCAACCCTTTTTAGAATCAATAAACTGGGCATAAACATCTACATTCAAATCTGTGCTTACTTTTTCTAATTTTTTTCAAATTCATTTGAAGATGTGGCAAGGCCAGCATTATGTTATCCATCCCTAATTGCCCTGAAGGTTGAGTGGTGGAGAGTTGCCTTGTTGAACAATTGCCTTGTTGAACAATTGAGGTCCTTGGCGCACCCACAGTGCCAAAAAGGTGGGACTGCAGGCTTTTGACTCAGCAATAGTGAAGGAACAGCATTTATTCCTTGAAGAATGGCATTAACAATTACTAAGGTTCTGGATTAGTGGTGCTGGAAGAGCACAGCAGTTCAGGCAGCATCCAAGGAGCTTTGAAATTGATGTTTCGGGCAAATGCCTTTATTCCTGATGAAGGGCTGTGAGCCTGAAGCGTGGAGAGATAAGCTAGAGGAGGGTGGGGGTGGGGAGAAAGTAGCATAGAGTACAATGGGTGAGTGGGGGAGGGGATGAAGGTGATTAAGTCAGGGAGGAGAGGGTGGAGTGGATAGGTGGAAAAGGAGATAGGCAGGTAGGACAGGTCCGGACAAGTCATGGGGACAGTTACTGAGCTGGGAGTTTATAACTAGGGTGAGATGGGGGAAGGGGGAAAATGAGGAAACTGTTGAATTCCACATTGATGCCCTGGGGTTGAAGTGTTGCGAGGCAGAAGATGAGGCATTCTTCCTCCAGGCGTCTGGTGGTAAGGGAGCGGCGGTGAAGGAGGCCCAGGACTTCCATGTCCTCGGCAGAGTGGGAGGGGGAGTTGAAATGTTGGGCCACGGGGTGGTGTGGTTGATTGGTGCGGGTGTCCCGGAGATGAGATGAGCCTGCACCAATCAACCACACTGCCCCGTGGCCCAACATTTCAACTCCCCCTCCCACTCTGCCGAGGACATGGAGGTCCTGAGCCTCCTTCACCACCGCTCCCTTACCACCAGACGCCTGGAGGAAGAACGCCTCATCTTCCGCCTCGCAACACTTCAACCCCAGGGCATCAATGTGGACTTCAACAGTTTCCTCATTTTCCCCTTCCCCCACCTCACCCTAGTTCTAAACTCCCAGCTCAGTAACTGTCCCCATGACTTGTCCTACCTGCCTATCTCCTTTTCCACCTATCCACTCCACCCTCTCCTCCCTGACCTATCACCTTCATCCCCTCCCCCACTCACCCATTGTACTCTATGCTACTTTCTCCCCACCCCCACCCTCCTCAAGCTTATCTCTCCACGCTTCAGGCTCACTCCTTTATTCCCGATGAAGGGCTTTTGCCCGAAAAGTCGATTTCAAAGCTCTTTGGATGCTGCCTGAACTGCTGTGCTCTTCCAGCACCACTAATCCAGAATCTGGTTTCCAGCATCTGCAGTCATTGTTTTTACCTCGTTAACAATTACTAACTCAAGTGCAAACCAAATCAAGGGCAATATCATGACCAGTTATGATCATATTTTAGGCAACAGCTCATCAACACAGCTCAGACAAGGAATGTCCACTTGAGGTGTTGCTGAGGAAAATCTGCCAATAAGTTAACACCTCCAACTGACAGTGCAGTTGTGATTAGGAAAGCACGGTGTTTTGGGCACCCCTGATGTTGTTGTCAGCGTGTGGGAGCACACCACACAAAACCCTTTTGAAAAGGCCTTGCTGGATACTCCAACACAGAGACTAATTGGGAAAGGAGGTGCCTAAGAGACAAGTCTCATTAAAATAAGAGTAAATAAGATGAAAAGGTAAAGCTGAAAAACAACTTCAAATTAAGTGCCAGAGCTGGATATCAGGACATTGAATCCATCAAATAAGAAACAAACAGGACTGGCATCAGCAATCATAAAGGATGGCCAAAATAGAAGTTATGCAAGTGTGGAGGAACAGAGGGATTTGGGTGTGCAGGTACATAGATCCCTCAAAGTTGCCACCCAAGTGGATAGAGTTGTTGAGAAAACATATGTCTTTTTAGCCTTCATTAACAAGGGGATCAAATTTAAGAGCTGTGAGGTTTTGCTGCAGCTCTACAAGTCCCTGGTGAGACCACACTTGGAATATGGTGTCCAGTTCTGGTCGCTCTACTATACGAAAGATACAGAGGCTTTGGAGAGGTTGCAAAGAAGGTTTACCAGGATGCTGCCTGGACTGGAGGGCCTGCCTTATGAATAAACTCGGACTTTTCTCTCTGGAGAGAAGGAGGAAGAGAGGAGACCTGATCGAGGTGTACAAAATAATGAGGGGAATAGATACAGTCAATAGCCAGAGACTTTTCCCCAGGGCAGGATTGACTGGTACAAGAAGTCATAGTTTGAAGAAATTAGGAGGGAGGTATAAAGGAGACATCAGAGGTAGATTCTTTATGCAGAGAGTGGTGAATGCATGGAATGAGTTGCCAGCAGTGATGGTGGAAGTAGATTCACTGGGGACATTGAAGTGACTGGTTGACACGCACATGGACAGCAGTGAGTTGAGGGGTGCATAGGTTAAATTACTACATTTTACATTAGGATTAAATCTCGGTACAACATCGTGGGCCAAAGGGCCTGTTCTGTGCTGTACTGTTCTATGTTCTAAGATTTTCCTGAAGTATTTAGGCAGAAACTAGACTCAAAACCCAAGTGTAAAGTTTACACAAATTCCAAATTTAATTTGACATTTAATTTGAAGTTGTTTTTCAGCTTTACCTTTTCATCTGCCTCTTAAAAATAATGGAAACAGAATGACAAGAGAAGGATCTGAGGCCCAGAGCAGATCAGCCAGGTCCCTATTGAATTGCAAAGCAGGCTCGAGGGGCAAATCAGCCTACTCTTGTTATTTCTTATTGTTGAATGGCGAAGGCTTGAAAGATTAAATGGGCTAGTCTAATCCCTGCTCTTATGCTGTTATTGAAGAAGAAACTAGATAAAATACATAAAAGCGAAAAAAAAATGCAGGACAGCTGGGTAAGTAGTGAAAATGTGTTGCTGGAGAAGCGCAGCAGGTCAGGCAGCATCCAAGGAGCAGGAGAATCGATGTTTTGGGCATGAGCCCTTCTTCAGGAATGAGGAAAGTGTGCCAAGCAGGCTAAGATAAAAGTTAGGGACTTGGGGGAGGGGCATCGGAAATGCGATAGGTGGAAGGAGGTTAAGGTGAGGGTGATAAGGTGAGGGTGAGGGGAAATGAGGAAACTGGAGAAATCGGAGTTCATCCCTTGTGGTTGGAGGGTTCCTAGGCGGAAGATGAGGCGATCTTCCTCCAACTGTCATGTTGCCATGATCTGGCAATGGAGGGGTGCAGGGACCTGCATGTCCTTGGTGGAGTGGGTAGGGGAGTTGAAGTGCTGAGCCATGGGATGGTTGGGTTGGTCGGTCCAGGTGTCCCAGAGGTGTTCTCTGAAACGTTCCGCAAGTAGGCAGCCTGTCTCCCCAATATAGAGGAGGCCACGTCGGGTGCAGCGGATGCGGTAAATGATGTGTGTGGAGGTGCAGGTGAATTTGTGGCGGATATGGAAGGATCCCTTGGGGACTTGGAGGGAAGGAGGAGGGAGGTGTGGGCGCAAGTTTTGCATTTCTTGTAGTTGCAGGGGAAGGTGCTGGGAGTGGAGGTTGGGTTGGTGGGGGGTGTGGACCTGACGAGGGAGTAGTCTTTTTGGAACGCTGATAGGGGAGGGGTGGGGTCCGTTTGGAGGTGGCAGAAATGACGATGGATGATACAGTGTATATGGAGGTTGGTGGGGTGGTAGGTGAAGACCAGTGGGGTTTTGTCCTGGTGGCAATTGGAGGGGCTGGGCTTAAGGGCAGAGGAGCAGGAAGTGGAGGAGATGCGGTGGAGAGCATCGTCGACCATGTCTGGGGGAAGATTGCAGTCTTTGAAGAAAGAGGCCATCTGGGTTGTTCGGTATTGGAACTGGTCCTCCTGGGAGCAGATGCGGCAGAGACGATGGAATCCACCGCCTCCAACCTCAGTCCCACAACCCCGCACCGCCCATTTCTACCTCCTGCCCAAAATCCACAAACCTGACTGCCCCGGCTGACCCATTGTCTCAGCCTGCTCCTGCCCCACCGAACTCATCTCTGCATACCTCAACATGGTTCTGTCCCCCTTAATCCAAGAACTCCCCACCTATGTTCGGGACACCACCCACGCCCTCCACCTCCATGATTTTCGCTTTCCCGGTCCCCAACGCCTTATCTTCATCATGGACATCCAGTCCCTGTACACCTCCATCCCTCATCACGAAGGGCTCAAAGCCCTCTGCTTCTTCCTTTTCCACCGAACCAACCAGTACCATTCCACTGACACACTCCTTCGACTGACTGAACTGGTCCTCATGCTGAGCAACTTCTCTTTCCAATCCTCCCACTTCCTCCAAACCTAAGGAGTAGCCATGGGCCCCAGCTATGCCTGCCTCTTCGGAGGATATGTGGAACAGTCCATCTTCCGCAGCTACACGAGCACCACTCCCCACCTTTTCCTCCGCTACATCGATGACTGTATCGGCGCTGCCTCGTGCTCCCATGAGGAGGTTGCACAGTTCATCCACCCCAACCCCAACCCAACCCCACCTGGGCCATCTCAGACTACTCCCTCCCCTTCCTAGACCTCTCCATTTCTACCTCGGGCAACCGACTCAACACGGACATTTACTATAAACTGACCGACTCCCACAGCAACCTAGACTACTCCTCCTCCCACCCTGCCCCTGTAAAAACACCATCCCATATTCCCAATTCCTTCGTCTCCGCCACATCTACTCCCAGGAGGACCAGTTCCAATAACGAACAACCCAGATGGCCTCTTTCTTCAAAGACCGCAATTCCCTCCCCCCCCAAAAGACATGGTCAACGATGCTCTCCACCACATCTTCCTGCTCCTCCGCCCTTGAGCCCCACCCCTCCAGTTGCCACCAGGACAGAACCCCATTGGTCCTCATCTACCACCCCACCAACCTCCAGGTACATCGTATCATCCGTCGTCATTTCTGCCACCTCCAAACGGACCCCACCACCAGAGGTATATTTCCCTCCCCTCCCCTATCAGCATTCCGAAAAGACCACTCCCTCTGTGACTCCCTCGTCAGGTCCACCCACCCCACCAACCCAACCTCCACTCCCGGCACCTTCCCCTGCAACCGCAAGAAATGCAAAACTTGCGCCCACACCTCCCCCCTTACTTACCTCCAAGGCCCCAAGTGATCCTTCCATATCCGCCACAAATTCACCTGCACCTCCACACACATCATTTACTGCATCCGCTGCGGCCTCCTCTATATTGAGGAGACAGGCCGCCTACTTGCGGAACATTTCAGAGAACACCTCTGGGACACCTGGACCAACCAACCCAACCACCCTGTGGCTCAACACTTCAAGTCCGCCTCCCACTCAATCAAGGACATGCAGGTCCTTGGACTCCTCCATCGCCAGACCATAGCAACAGGACGGTTGGAGGAAGAGCGCCTCACCTTCCACCTAGGAACCCTCCAACCACAAGGGATGAACTCAGATTTCTCCAGTTTCCTCATTTCCTCCCCCCCTTGTCTCAGTTCCAACCCTCGAACTCAGCACCACTTTCCTAACCTGCAATCTTCTTCCTGACCTCTCCGCCCCCACCCCCACCCCGGCCTATCACCCTCACCTTAACCTCCTTCCACCTATCGCATTTCCAATGCCCCTCCCCCAAGTCCCTCCTCCCTATCTTTTATCTTAGCCTGCTTGGCACACCTTCCTCATTCCTGAAGAAGGGCTCATGCCCGAAACGTCGATTCTCCTGCTCCTTGGACCTGCTGCGCTTTTCCTGCAACACATTTTCAGCTCTGATCTCCAGCATCTGCAGTTCTTCCTTTCTCCTAGCTGGGTAAGTGGGCCAAGAAATGGCAAATGGAAGTTAATATAGTTAAGTGTGATGTCTTGCATTTTGGAAAGTCAAATCAAGTAAGAGTTTCATAATGAATGGTAGAGCCTTAAGGAGTGCAGTGGAACAAAGGGATCTTTGAGTTCAGGTTCACAGTTCTCTGAACGTGGAGTCACAGGTCGACAGTATAGAAGTTGGGAAGTTATGTTGCTGTTATACAAGATGTTGGTGAGGCCGCACTTGGAGGATTGTGTTCAATTTTGGTCACCTTGTTATACGAAGGATGTTATTAAACTGGAAAGAGTACAGAAGAAATTTACAAGGATATTGCCTGGACTCAATTATCTGAGTTGTAGGGAGAGGTTGGACAATCTAGGACTTTTTTCTTTAGAGCGTAGGAGACTAAGGGGGGACATAATGGAGGTAATGAGAGGCATAGATAGGGCGAATGCACTGAGTCTTTTTCCAGGGTCAGGGAATAGAGGATTAGAGGGCATCAGCTTAAGGTTAGAGGGAAAAGAATAAAAGGGAACATGGCAGGCAACTTCTTTTACACAGAGGGTGGTACACATATGGAATGAGCTGCATGAGAGAATGGTTGAGGCGAGTACATTAACACTTAAAAGGCATTTGGATAAATACATGGAAGGATGTGGGCGAAGTGCAGGGAAATGGGATTAGTGTGAATGGACATTTTGGTTAGCATGAACCAGTTTAGGCCAAAGGGCCAGTCTTTATTCTGTGGGACTCTACAACAGTAGGGTAAGAATGGGGTAAAGAGCTCTTTTAGAGAAGTGGTATAGACGAGTGCCCCACTCTCTCCCACCACCTATGCTGATTGAATCTATGACACATGGAATGAATGCCTAGAGGTGCACATTATGCTGCACAAGGTCTTTCAAATGCTGAACAAAATTATGGATCTCAATTCTGTGATCTTAAAGGTGTACTCTACGGAAATGAAGATACCACTGCCTAATTTACTGTTCCCATTCACTGTTATATCACAGGGACACAGTGTCACACCACATGGAAACCACAGTAGCATTACATTATTGGGAAATACCCATTTAGAATGTTAAGGATTACATTACAACACACTCACCTTTAATTAACAGTCAGGAAGAACTGTTGAAGTCAACAGTACATAATCATCAGTCCTGTCATTCTACTTTGAGCAAAATTTCATTAAGTCCTTGTGTGAGGTTTACCAGATCAGTTAGCTAGCAAATGTGTTAGGGGAACCATTCAAAATTGAAGCCAAAATAAGCCACATGGGATGAAATTTCAGCTCTGCATTTCCATTCCAAAACATCATAAGACATTTAAGCTTGAGGTTAGAACAAACTTGTATCATTAAAATAGTTCCAAAACCCAACACATTCTAACCCTTAGAGCAATAAGATGGTACTATTTTCTGGGTCTGTAACTTGTGAAGGAGCAAAGATGACCTTAGTAGAGTGATGTGCTCTTTCTGTAGGATGTGGGAGTTTAGAGTGTGTTTCCGTGTTACTGATGATTACGTCTGCAGGAAGTGTCTTTGGTTGTAAATCCTATCAGATCGCATGGATGGGTTGGAGCAGAAGTTAGAGACAATGAGGAATTTACAAGAGCTGGGGTTTGATGGATGGCAGTTCTAGAAAGGAGGAAAAAGCTGCAGATACAGTCAGGTAGATGAGTTAACACCAGGAAAGGTAGGAGGAGTAGGCAGGTAGTGGAGTCTTTTGTGGCTATTCCCATCTCAAATAAGTATGCCGTTTTGGGAAATGTAGGGGGTTTTGGACTCTCAGGGGAACGTAGCACAAACAGCCAAGTTTCTGGTATCAAGACTGATTTAACTGTAATGAGGGGTAAGTAAGGTTCCAACTGACCGATTGTTATAGGGCTCTCTCTACTCAGAGGCACAGACAGGTGTTTCTGCAGCCAGCAGCGAAAAATGAGAATGGTGTGTTGCCTCCCTGATGCCAGGATCAAGGATATCTCAGAGAGGACGCATAATGTTCTCAAGGGGGAGAGGGGCCAGCAGGAGGTCACTGTACACATGGAACCAATGACATAGGATGGGAAAGTCTGAAGGGAGAATATAGAAAGTTAGGCAGGAATTTAACAAAGAGGTCCTCGAAGGTAGTAATATCTGGATTAGCCCCAATGCTACGATCCAGCAAAGGTAGGAATAGCAGGATAGATCAGATGAATGCGGGATTGAGGAGATGGTGCAGGGCAGAAGGGTTCACATTTCTGGATCATTGGAATCTCTTCTGGGGTAGAAGCGACCTGTACAAGAAAGATGGATGGCACCTGAATTGGAAGGGGACTAATATACTGGCAAGGAGATTTGCTAGAGCTGCTCTCAATAAAATGGAATCCCTACAGTGTGGAAACAGGCTCTTTGATCCAACAAGTCCAAACCGAGCCTCTGAAGAGTATTCTCCCCAAACCTAATCCCCTACTACTCTATGTTTACCCCTAACGAAAACATCCCTGAACACTATGGGCAATTTAGCATGGCCAATTAATTTAACCTGCATATTGTTGCATTGTTGGAGGAAACCAGAGCACCCAGAGGAAACTCACTCCAGGAAGAACGTGAAAACGCCACACAGTCGCCCAAGGCTGGAAGCAAACCTGGGTCCCTGGCACTATGAGGCATTTGTACAAACCACTGAGCCACCATGCTGCTCAGGAGGATTTAAACAACCAAGGTAGGGGAATGGTACACAGGGAAACAGTGAGGGAAAAGATCAATTTGAGACTGGTACAGTTGGGAAAAGGAGTCAGTCAAACAATCAGGGCAGACAGGAACAAAGCAGAAAACAAGGTAGGACTGAAATTAAATTACATTTAATTTGAGGCCTAATAGGGAAGGCAGATAAAATCAGGGCATGGTAAGGAATATGGGACTGGGATATCATTGCAATTACAGAGACG
The DNA here is from genome assembly GCF_047496795.1 of Chiloscyllium punctatum. Taxonomy (NCBI): domain Eukaryota; kingdom Metazoa; phylum Chordata; class Chondrichthyes; order Orectolobiformes; family Hemiscylliidae; genus Chiloscyllium; species Chiloscyllium punctatum. Next base: position 32,479,780 of record NC_092771.1, read on the forward strand.
TGGCTCAGGGATGGACAGGACTGGCAGCTTCATCTTCCAGGATACAAATGCTATAGGAAGGATAGAAAGAGGGGCAAGACAGGAGGGGGAGTGGCGTTTTTGATAAGGGATAGCATTACCGCTGTACTTGGGAGGAAATTCCTGGAAATACATCTAGGGAAGTTATTTGGGAGGAATGAGAAATAAGAAAGGAATTATCACCTTATTGGGATTACATTACAGACCCCCTAACAGTCTGCGGGAACTGAGAAATTTGTAAGGAGACTTCAGTTATCTTTTAAGAATAATAGGGGTCTTAACTTTCCAAATGTAGACTGGGAGGATGAGCTATATGGACTTCAGCAAAGGGTTTGACAAGGTTCCTCATTTACCATTTACTAGTTACCAAGGTTAGATCTCATGGAATACAGGGAAAACTAGCCATATGGACACAGAACTAACTCAAAAGCTAGAAGACAGAGGGTATGGTGGAGGGTTGCTTTTCAGACAGGTGACCTGTGACCAGTATTGTCCCACAAGGATCAGTGATGAGTCCACTGCCTTTCATCATTTATATAAATGATTTGGATATGAACATAGGAGGTATAATTAGTAAGTTTGCAAATGACACCAAAATTGGAGATGCAGTGGACAGCAAAGAAGGTTCTGGATATAGGTTTGCTCACTGAGCTGGAAGGTTCACTTCCAGAAGTATTGTCACCCTACTTCAGGGGCCTGCTGATAATTCCTCTTCTATTTATATGTTTGGGTTGGTGATGTCATTTCCTATTCTTTTTGTCAGAGGGTGGTTTCAAACTCTACGTATTTGTTGATAGAAGCATGGCATTCTAACCGGAACTCTAGGAATTTTCACATATGTCTCTGTTTGGCTTGTCCTAGGAAGGATGTGTTATCTCAGGATAAATGAACATCAACTAGCCACAAAACAACATGACCGTCTCTCTCTCTCTAGTATCCTCACATACCGATAAGGAAGGACACCACTTCGACTGGGACAATATATCCATTCTAGGACAAGCCGAACAGACATGCACGAGAATTCCTAGAAGCATGGCATTCCAACCAAAGCTCTATCAACAAACACATTGACTTGGGCCCCCATCTACCACCTCTGAGAAAAAGAACAGGAAATGACATCACCAACCCAAAGAAACCCAAACATATCAATAGAAAGCAGGAGTTATCAGCAGTTTTTCGCCCAGAGGCCCACTCAAGATGTTACCTAACAGGGTAACGCAACGTCTGGAAATGAACCTTCCAGCGTAGCAAGCAAACCTACATCCAGAACCTCAACCCGAGCATCAAATCTTCTCAAAACTCAGTAAGCAAAGAAGGTTACCACAGAGTACAAGATCTTGATCAGATGGGCCAATGGGCTGAGGGGACTGAGGTGCACAGATGGGGCTCAATTTAGATAAATGAGAGGTGTTGCATTTTCAAATTAGAGCAGGACTTTGACACTTAAAGGTAAGGTTCTGTGGAATGCCGCTGAACAAAGAGACCTTGGAATGCAGGTTCATAGTTCCTTGAAAGTGGAGTCACGAGTAGGTAGGATAGTGAATGCAGTGTTTGGAATGCTTTCCTTTATTGGTCAGAGCATTGAGTATAGGAATTGGGAGGTCTTGCTGAGGCTATACAGGACATTGGTTAGGCCACTTTTGGAATATTGCGTGCAATTCTGGTCTCCTTCCTATCGGAAAGATGGTGTGAAAGATGGGATTCCGAAAAGATTTACAAGGATGTTGCAAGGGTTGAAGGAGAGCTACAGGGAGAGACTGAACAGGCTGGGGCTATTTTCCCTGGAGCCCGAAGGCTGAGGGGTGACCTTAGAGAGGTTTATAAAATCATGAGGGACATGTACAGGATAAATAGACAAGGTCTTTTCCCTGAGATGGGGAAATCCAGAACTAGAGGGCATAGGTTTACGGTGAGAGGGGCAAGATTTAAAAAGGGACCTATTGGGCAACTTTTTCACACAAAGGGTGGTGCATATATGGAATGAGCTGCCAGAGGAAGTGATGGAGGCTGGTACAATTACAACATTTAAAAGGCATCTGAATGGGTATATGCATAGGAAAGGTTTAGAGGGATATGGGCCAAGTGTTGGCAAATGGGACTCTATTAGGCACGGAGGAGTTGTGCCTATGACTCTTGTGTTCCTTATTTCCATAGTGTGCAACTGTAAACGGTAGCTCAACACACAGATCTCATCTTGAAACATTCATTCAATTACAGTTTAGATGAAGTCCCACAAACTTTCAGAAATTTTACACACTAGCACAACAGACAAAATAAAGCTGTCTCAGCACAAATCTGAAAATTTCAGACATTCTATGTCATATCAGATTTACAAAGGCACAATAATTACAATGATAAAAGATTTTGAGTTTTAAAACTATCTTATAGTACTATCTGAATCACCAATATTCGTCATACATAGCAGACAAGAAAATGTTAAGCGTTTAAAGCTGCTAACAATCATCATAGAAAATACTTCACGTCACTTAAATTGAAAATCCCATTGTATTTCTTATCCCCTTGCTGGGGCGATTAGATCACAAACCCATCCTGTCTCCAGAGTTTTATCATCGCATAGAATTCCATGTCCAAGGTTGTCTGAGCTGTATGCAGCCTGTTGTGCCAGTTTTCAAACAAAGAATACAATTCACGGGGGCGATTCCCTATTAAAACCAAAGCAGGTCTTGAGAACAAGTTCCTTACGGACATTGCACTGGGCGGCTCAGACAATGGAAACAAAAGGCCTAACATTTTAGCTAAGGAAAGCCAGTCTGCTCCGACTTTAAAACAGTACCAAATGCTTTCCACAAAGGAAGTCATTCAGAAGTCGAACTGGTTCAGTTTATTGTTTTGTAAAATAAATCTTCCATGTCCGGGATAAACAGGAAATTAAATGCTTGCCGCTCAATCCAGGCTGTATTGATATAGGACGTGGCAAAGATTGTAGGGTTAACTTTATAAAATACACATTGGCTCAGCTCATTAATGTTTCAAAACAAAATCGCCCATCTTAAATACAACTTCGAGCTAGTTTCAATCCAATCCCCTCCAATTTGCTGAGGAACATGTCAGATTGATGCAGAAGAACCTTCCGAGGTGCTCACAAGTTCAAGACAAACTGGTCCTTCCAATGAGAGCTCCGGTCTGAGATTCACCTCAAAGGTAAACTGTTAAAAAAATCAGTTTCACAATCCCCTACCTCCCTGACAAAGAAACTCAATCCAGCTTCACAATTCCTTTCCCACCCTGTGCAGCCCAGGCCTACACGGCAGCCTGTTGTGGGCTGGTGTTTCTGGTGCTTTGAAAACCGGGCGACGAGCACAGGGGTGGGGTAGAAGCCAGCTGCTCTTTCACACACACAGACACACAGAACAGGGAGAGCGATTGATAAAGTGCGGTCAAGTTGTGCAGAGAGCGGAACCGTGCGGCACTCACCGGCACAACACCAGGAGGACGGCGAGCCGCTCGGGAACCTGGTGGAGTCGGGCACGATACAGACGCTGCTCGCCAAGTGGGGGCACTCCATGTCGGCGGGGCCTGAGGCCGAGGCCCAGGCCAGGAGAGAGAGAGGGGGGGAGGGGGAAAGCGGCGCTGCTTCTCTCTCTGTCTGTCGGGAGTCACTGCCGGGGGAGGGTGGGCCGGCTGGAGGAAGGGGCGGAGGCCGATGCGGAACTGTCTGCCAGCGGGGCCGCTTTCTTCCCTCTCAGGCCGCCATCTTCCGGGCCGAATCACAGTGCACCTCCAGCCGCCGCCGCTGGGCCTCGGGTACTCGGGGGGGGGGGGGAGAACGGCAGTGTGAAAAGGAGCTAGGGATGGATCGTGAGGAGGAGGAGGAGTAACTTATGCTTCGAGTCCTTGAAGCCTCCCCCTCTCTCTCTCTCTCTCTCTCTCCCCCCGCCTGGCTATCAGCTGGGGCGATGGTGCCTGTCGAGTGGCCGCCGCCGCCTCAGTAACGGCTGCCCCTCTCCATGGCAACTGGTCCCCCCGTCACAATGCACCCACCTCACCTCCTGTTTCCATGGCGACATGGGGGGTGGTGGGGGGGTGACAATGACCTCACAATGCTTGGGAGATTGAATGTCAACACAGGGCTTGGTGGGGGCGTGTAATAACAAGGAACACGAGGGTTGTTGGAGGTGACCAGAGTGACAAGGCCAGGAGGACTTTGGGAGCAGGGGTAACTAGCAGGGGCAATCATTACACGTTGGACGTGTATGACAATCAGGGTTAGTAGGGCTCCCAGGGAAGTTGGTGACAGGAGCAGAGCAGTGATAGAGTTGAAGAACAAGAGGTTCCAGGTCTGATAGAGGTAACCTGCCTTTTGAGATAGTTGGGATCATGTTGTAAATGGCCTAGGAACAGCCTGGCTCTGAACATCCCTTGACCTTTTGGGAACCCAGCTCGAACCAGAATGTATGCACATATTTTGAGTCTGGGGCCATGTGAGAACCTGGAACCAGGACAGTGCTACCACTGCCTCAGGTCTAGTGGAGGTGTTCAGGTCAAGGAGAGTTTCTATAGGCTTTGAATAATGCATACATTAGTGAGTTCCTGAACCTGAGACAACCTAGGTATGACCATAGTTAACTGGGGCATGGAGACCGTTATTGTGACCAGGAATAATTAGGATTTAGAGAAGTGATAGAAAATCTTGGTGATTTACTTATCCTGAGGGACATTGTCATCACTTGGTGAAAAAAAAGTGCTAAGTGGAGAAATTTCCAGCTTTGATGTTGCTTCTCTGCATGCCTGAGGAATTCCTGCCATGGTAAACACATGGTAGTATGATAAAGTACAACAGTAAACTACTAGAATTCTTGAAATGCTGTGAAATCAGTTTGCCACATGGGACCATGAGGACAAGGGCAGGTTCAGGAACTCATGCCTTTATTGTTCCTTCATCTCAGAACATTAGGCAATGTATCAATTAACAATTCCTTTTGGACAAACACTGAGTGCAAAGGACCCTGCACACTGTAACCTCAAATGCATTACAGAGTAAATGAAAAACAATTGGTGAGAGTGTCAGGGAGTAATATATTGTCATGTTTTAAAAAGATAAACACTTCGTGCACTAAAGTATTTCTATCATTCTTTCTATTTTCAAACATAGCTTCACAGCCTTTGTAAGTTCATTATTCCTGCTGATTTTGCATGAAATCAAAGAAAATAGTAACTTTAAAGCTGTAGGCAAACAGAAGGCTTGAAGAACACAGCAAGCCAGGTAGCATCAGAAGGTGGAGAAGTCAATGCTTCAGCTATTAACCTTCTTCAGGACTAGATATAGGGGTAGGGGGAGCTACAGATAAAGAGAGAGAGAGGGGTAGGGTGGGGAGAGTAGCAGAATGGTGAGGTAGTGACAGGTGGACACAGGTAGTGAGTACAACCTAGTTGGTCAATGGGAGAGATGAATCCGGTTGGTAGCTGAAAGGAAGGAAGGAATGGAACGGAGCCAGGGGATGGGTGGAAAGGTTATTTGAAATTAGAGAACTCAATGCTAAGTCCTCTGGGCCGTAGGCTGCCCGGGTGGAAGATGACATGGTGTTCCTCCAATTTGCGGTCTGATTCACTGTGGTAATGGAGGAGGTCAAAGATGGACATGTTGGAGTGGGGGGGGGGAAATGAAATGGGTAGTGACTGGGAGGTCAGGCTCGCCTTTTCGGGCCAGGTGAAGATGCTTTGCAAAATGATCACCTAGTCTACGTTTGGTCTCACCAATGTAGAGACAAGGAACATCCTGTTTAAACCAACCAAATTTATTACCCAAAATAAAAGACACCATCAATTTCCTTTGATTCTAACAATCTTAAACCCAAACTGAACTTTGAGATAAGAGCCCAAAATTTGTTATGGACCAGACCAGACCCCCCTCAAAATATTTTAAGAAGGTCTGTTCCAGATGCAATGCAGCTAGTCAAACTATTTAATGTTACGCAAAACATAATTTGTTCAAACACTGCAGGTATAATAAACTAAAGAAAGAGGAAGTTAGAATAATTTAACTCTATTGGAAAACTTAACAAAATAATAGATATAATAACTATTACTGATTAACTGTTCCAATATAGTAACATCCTAGAAACACACTCCATGGCGAAAAGGAAAATTCGGAGAGAGTAGCAACCAGGAGACATTCACTGAAGCTTCAAATTGTGTTGAGACCCCAATAGCGTCTGCTTTAAGTTAAACCTAAAACCCAGAAATCCTGATATGTGAGAGCTGGCCACAGCTGTTCAGGCTGTTTTGAAAAATAACCCAAGGCCTCCAGGCTGTTTACTCCTGTGGTTCTGCTAGACTGCTCGGTGCCACTGCCTTACAACCTCACTTCAAAAAAACCAGGACAAAATAACTTGCTAAGTTCACAGCATTGTCACACCTCCCCTCCCCCCACCCTTTGAAAGAAATGAACCATCAATATACAAAGATGGATTCATTTTTTAAAAATACCCTTAGTCTTACTCTATTAGTCCGTTACAATAAATATACATTGCATTGACTCTTAAACATGCAAACATTCACTACCACAATCTATTTCAATCTGTTTACTTCTGCTGCCGAACATCTCCATCTTTCTTCATCCGTCACAACAACTCTTCAGCAATTCTGTTAGCTAGTTTCGCCATATGTGTAGTTTTCAAATTGAATGGCTGCAACAATGAGCTCAATCCAAACAGGCTGGAATGTTTGTCCTTAAATTTCTCAAAAAATATTAATGGGTTACGATCAGGATGTACAATTATCTCAGACACATTACTGGCTGTCTAAATGTTGAACTGTTGTAACTCCAACACCAAGGTCAAGGTTTCCTTCCTAACCACGGAATATTTGATGAGTATTCAATTTTCTAGGAAAATACCCAATCGGTCTTTCTATTGACTCTTTGACTTCTTGTCAGAGTACAGCATCAACCCCCACATCACTCGCATCAATAGTCACCTTGAATAGCTTTGCATAATTAGGTGTGGCTAACACTGAGCAGTGGTTAACACAACTTTCAGGCTGTCAAATGCCTTCTGACAGTCTGCCGTCCACTGAAATTTTCTATCCTTCTTCAGGAACTCAGTAGTGGAGCAATCACACTGCTAAAATTTGGTACTGACTTCCGATAAAACCCACTGTATCCCAGAAATCATAGCGCTGCCGACTTCATCGATAGTACGGGAAACTCCCC